>NC_058099.1:48243260-48545434 GCF_020171115.1 Neogale vison
TAGAGAAATGAAGAAACTCAATGTCAAGGAAGTTAAGCAACTTGCCACAAAGGCTAACCAGCCAGGCAGTTTAGGTGAAAAGGGAGGTTTTTCACTTCAGAGCCAGCGTATCCCTGGACCACCAGTAGTAACATAAGGCGTGACCAGCACATTCCAATACTGGCCATGCCCCAGGAGTTTTAGGATCTAGAATTCAAGCGCTGACCAAATTCAGGTTACTGTGAGTTCTGATGATCTCACCGGTTGCAATTTACTGAAATATATCCAGTTGCAATCAAATTCCTGCCTTTATAGTTTAGTTCTTTCTGAACTTATGTCACATGCTACTTACTCACAGATTTTGAAATGGGAGTCTAAAATAAGACCAAAGGCAGGAAATTCCAAGTTAGAACTGACTGCTGTCCAGGAGAACCAGGCATTAAAGAAAAAAAAAAAACTACCTCCTTGAACAATGCCTAATTTTTTACAATTTTTTCTCCAATTATTCTCGAATAATCTTTTTTAAGTGTCATATATGTGTATGCATATATGTGTTAAATAGGGAATATAAATGAAAAGCTATTTTTAGAAATCTAAAGATTTACTTATCTAGAATTTTTATAGTATCCAATCTAAGTCTTCCAAAGTCTTTGAATTAGCTCCTTTTTGAGATTATTTTTTTAAAAGATTTTATTTATTTATTTGATAAAGAGATCACAAGTAGGCAGAGAGGGGGTGGGGGGAAATCAGGCTCCCTGCTGAGGGGCTCGATCCCAGGACCCTGAGATTATGACTTGAGCTGAAGGCAAAGGCTTAACCCACTGAGCCACCCAGGTGCCCCCAGATGATTTTTTTCTATTACAATTTTTAAATATCTCTCCACCAAAGAATACTTGAATTGCTCTCTACATTTTTAAAATAAATACTTTATGTTGATATAAAATAATCAAAATAATCCTAATGGTACATTTGTAATAAAACAGAGACCAATCATTATAAAGTCTCACTGAATAAATGTCTAATCTAAATAGCTAAAATCTCCATAGTCATAATCTTACTTCAAATATCATTCAGTTAACTAAAATTTATTAAAGCACCATCACAGAATGTATTTTGCAGGTATTTTACTTGAATCTCCTCCCCTCAAAAATGACTCTTAATTTTGTGCACTGGTTCTCTAAAATAATTTACTTCTTAACAAATATCAACATGGAACAAAGTGAAGTATTTAGGAATACTGATATTAGGGATTTTCTGTAAAATACTTCACTTACCCTCAAAAGGGCACAAGAATGTCTAAAGGTTGATAACAGACAAGTACATTCAAGTTCATAATACTATTCTACTTTTATGTATGTTTGAAAATTTCCATAAGTTTTTGAGGCCTGGGACGCCTGGGTGGCGCAGTGGGTTAAAGCCTCTGCTTTCAGCTCAGGTCAAGATCCCAGAGTCCTGGGATCGAGCCCCACATCGAGCTCTCTGCTCAGCAGGAAGCCTGCTTCCTCCTCTCTCTCTGCCTGCCTCTCTGCCTACTTGTGATCTCTCTCTGTCAAATAAATAAATAAAATCTTAAAAAAAAAAAAAAAGTTTTTGAGGCCTTCCACCCTATAAGGACACCGGGAGAAGTCACTGTCTAAGAACCAAGGAAAAGGGTCCTCATTCAATCATGCTGACACCCTAATCTCAGACTGCTAGCCTCCAGAACTATGAGAATTAAATTTCTGTTTTGTTTTGGTTTGGTTTCGGTTTTTAAGATACATTTATTAGAGAGCGAGCGAGCATGAACAGGAGGAGCAAAGGGAGAGGGAGCAAGAATCTTCTGCAGGCTCCATGCTAAGTGCAGAGCCCCACGTGCCTCCCAGTGAAAGGCCAACTCTTTGCAGGCAGGGACCTGGTCTCTCTTTGGACCACTGTAACCTCAGCACCTAAGAACCTGATCGATACAGATGCACTGACTAACCACAGCCAGACCTAGGATTCAGAAGGCCAAGGTGGACCAAACAGTTTCTAGGGGTCAAGCACTCTACAAAACACTTTAAAAATAACTAATCCCTTTGGCTCTTCCCAGTAACTCTGAGGTAGGTATTACTACCCCCCACTTCCCACAGGAGAAAGCAGGAGCTCAGAGAGAGAGCCTCTTGCCCAGGGTTCTACAGTTGCATTCACAGCCGGGATTTCTTGAGCTTTACCATGTGCCAGGCAGGCACTGTCGAAGCTCTTTCCGTGTCTTCTCGCTCCCAATATTCAAAACAACCCCATGACATGAGTACTATTATTATCCTCATTTTCATGTGAAAAACCAAAGGAGGCAAAGAGAGGTCAAAATTAATTGCCTAATTATGTAAGAAGCAGAGCACGAGCATGAACCGTGCAATCTGCCTCCAGAGCTCACATTCTTAACTGCTACTCGAGAAAAGAGCGTTGACACAGAGTGTTTGTAAAACTAAGAGTCCATTAAAGCGCTTCCCTCATAACCAGGCACACAACAAACACTTTTAAAATGTTATCCGTTACTATTCTGAGTCTGAATCCAACACCTTGCTTTTTCTATTACATCTTGCTGCACCCCAGGGAATCAAACCTCTCTTTAAAAACTAGGGGCACCTGGGTGGCTCAGTCGTTGAGCAGCTGCCTTCAGTTCAGGTCATAATCCCAGCGTCCTGGAGTCCAGCATCGGGCTCCCTACTCAGTGGGAAGCCTTCTTCTCCCTCTCCCACTGACCCTCTCGTGTTCCCTCTCTCGCTGTGTCTCTCTCTGTCAAATAAATAAATAAAATCTTTAAAGAGAGAGAGAGAACAGTATATCTAAGCAAATCTCTAATGCAAGAAAATTTTTTTAAAAAAGAAAAGAAAACGTGGGTATGGATCTACCTGCTAAATCAGGGTTGCAAAGTAGCCAATCAGCATATGCAAACCTATCTTTATCTTTGTATCTACTGCAAGCCTAAAAACAAGTAAGGGAGTCTAACACACAAAGTTCCATATTAAAGGGATGTCCCAGTCGCGCCTGCGTGGCTCAATGGGTTAAGCCTCTCCCTTCAGCTATTCAGCTCAGGTCATGATCTCAGGGTCCTGGGATCAAGCCCCACATCGGGCTCTCTGCTCAGCGGGGAGCCTGCTTCCCACCCCACCCCCACCCCTGCCTGCCTCTCTGCCTACTTGTGATATATCTCTGTCAAATAAATAAATAAAATCTTTTTTAAAAATAATTTTTTTTTTTTTTAAAAAAGGGTGTCCCAGGGCGCCTGGCAGGCTCAGTCGGTGGAGCACACAACTCTCAGTCTCAGGGTTGTGGGTTTGAGCCCCACATTGGGTGTGGAGATGGCTTAAAAATAAAATCTTTTTAAAACTTTTTTTTTTTTAATTTATTAGACAGAAATCACAAGCAGATGGAGAGGCAGGCAGAGAGAGAGAGAGAGAGGGAAGCAGGCTCCCTGACGAGCAGAGAGCCCGATGCGGGACTCGATCCCAGGACCCCGAGATCATGACCTGAGCCGAAGGCAGCGGCTCAACCCACTGAGCCACCCTCTTTTTAAAAAAGAGGGGAGGAAGAGTCCAACGCCGACCACAAAACACAAAAATGATCCACCTAAGACTACCCTCTCCTGTGGTACCATCACCTGCAGTCCATCTCCCGCGTTTGTATGTGTTCTTGATTTTATATTTTCATCAATACCCACTGAGTTTAAGTACAATGGGCAACAAATGAGGAATAAAGGTTGGCTTTTTTTGTCACTATAATTAGTGTAGATCTTCTTTAGTTCAGTCCATGCTTCCTGCCGCTGATAACAACACTTCCCTATTTACTTCTCCCCCGACTTTCTTCAGCATGCACAATTTGTTAAAAAACCATTCTCCAGGGCGCCTGGGTGGCTCAGTGGGCTAAAGCCTCTGCCTTCAGCTTGGGTCATGATCCCAGGGTCCTGGATCAAGCCCCGCATCCTATCCCATCCCATCGGGCTCTCTGCTCATCGGGGAGCCTGCTTCCCCTCCTCTCTCTCTGCCTGCTTGTGATCCCTACCTATCTGATAAATAAATAAAATCTTAAAAAAAAAAAAATTTTTTTTCCATTTTTTAAAAATAAGTCAATATTCATTTAAATAGATGAAAGCACTTATTTGTGAAAATGAGTGCTCAAACACTACCACACAGACACAGATGGCCACCGTTCCACAACTGAATGCTTGGCTGGCACGTAGCCCCACCATGTGACGGGTCAAAACACAGCTCCACAAGACATGGAAAGTTCTGTGCAGATGAGTTCACTTGTAAAAACACAGAGTTTGAAATAATGGTGGAATGTTCTGAAAAGATCAAACGGAAACCACTGTGTATTCCTTCTCAGTTCCCATAGCTGTCTCACAAAACAGGGCTTGAACTACAAGTTGGCATCACCTTCCAGGCAAGGAGAAGAGGATAAGGTAGAGTGGGGGCTACATGGCAGAGCTAGACTCGGACAATTTCTATGTGCCTTCCAGCCCTGCGAAGATCGTCAGCCATCCTCAAGATGTAGATCTCATCACAGAGGGGTTTAGCTTCCACGCCCACAGCCGCTGGACCTGCTCACACACTAGTGAAGAAGTCAGGCAGGAAGGGTTCCTCACTGACCAAGCCTGCTGCCTTTTTTTCCCCCCGGACTTTTGGGTTTCTTGAGGGAAACAGCTGGGTCTTGTTCACCACCTCTGGGCCCAGAGTGCAATAAGCAGTTAGTCAGTGTTTTTGAGTTGCTGTGTTGAGCACAGTAGCGAATACACAACAGACTCAAAAAATGTTAGAATCAGAATTCTGCTGTTTCTTTTGCTTTCCAATCAACTTTCCAAAACAGAAACTGAGAAACAAAGAATCTGCAATCTTTCCCACTAATGAAGACTCCCAAAACAAAGACCCTAAGTAAGTTAATACGAACCAGAAGGAGAAAAATAAATATGTAAACAACTTTATTGTCAAATTAACGCAGTAACCTGAATTCACTTACCATCACATTCAGGATTTGAAAATAATTCATTCCTTTTAGACACAGCCCTTCCTCTGGGCTTTTTTTTTTTTTTTAAAGATTTTATTTATTTGACAGAGAGAAATCACAAGTAGATGGAGAGGCAGGCAGAGAGAGAGAGAAGCAGGCTCCCTGCTGAGCAGAGAGCCCGATGCGGGACTCGATCCCAGGACTCTGAGATCATGACCTGAGCCGAAGGCAGCGGCTTAACCCACTGAGCCACCCAGGTGCCCCTTTTTTTTTTTTAACTGAGCAAATAATTTTTGTATAGGTAGTATAAAGATATATCAGGTCCAAACCTTAAATCAGCAGAATCCAGATTAGTGAGCTTTTATTACACTGTTATTCATTTTGGTACATTTTCTTTTAAAAAGGAGGGGGAAGGTCAAAGACCACATGCAAAAGCTCAGAAGACTCGTTCTTCACTGTTTACAGCTGAATCTAATAGAGACAGAAAATGGGTCTTTGTTACTTGAATACATCGTAAGTTTTACATGAACGCTTCGGTTGACAGCTATTATTTATCATAGCTATGCTCATAATCTGCTATGTATTACAACCCGTTAGAAACCCACAGTATCACCTCTGTGGATTTCCCACTGGGGCAAAAGGCATTTTAAGCATGTAATTACCCAACGAAGTAACATTTACTAATTTTCTCTTACATAGCCAGCATTATTCATGGCTGTTTTTATTTGTAGGGTGCTTAATAATCAGAGACTAGTTAACCTTCACAACCGTCCTGGGCAGAAGCCCATTAGTAAATCATTTCATGTTAGCACGGACACACCAAGCAGCATATGCAAGAATTAGAAGAGGCTCCTGGAAAATGCTGATATCCAGCTGGCAGAGTACAGGGCAGGGAACGTCTTTCAGAGAGTTAATTTTAAGATCATATTTAAACAAAGAAGAGGAGGAGGAGAGCAGGTGGAGGAGGAGGAAGAGGAACATGTAGCTCCTTGTGAGATTTTTTTTCAATTTCTCAAGTTTTAAAACCAATACCTACAATTTTTTCTGTACAGGTGGAGGAGGAAGAAGGGGAACATGTAGCTCCTTGTGAGATTTTTTTTTCAATTTCTCAAGTTTTAAAACCAATACCTACAATTTTTTCTGTAGTTTCAGTGGAACTTTCCAACACTGTGTTGGACGTATATGATGGATTATGTGAACAGCAGTAGCCGTTCTTACAGACCACAGCTCACAAGAAAGCCAATGTTCAAAGAGCTTCATTTTAACCTCAAAGACGACTTCTTTTTTTTTTTTTTTTTTTTTTTAATTTGACAGAAAGGGACATACCGAGAGAGAGCACAAGCAAGGGGAATAGCAGGCAGAAGGAAAAGCAGGCTTCCCGCCGGGCAGGGAGCCTGATGTGGGGCTCAATCCCAGGATCCTGGGATCATACTTGAGCCAAAGGCAGATGCTTAACCCACTGAGCCTCCCAGGTGCCCCTCAACCTTGAAGACTACTTCTGCCTCCCAGCCCACATGCAAAAACTATGAAATTGCTCCCAACCAGGCTTACCTCCAAACTGATGCCAAAGTCCTCAAAGCCAAAGAAATACGGGAGAACCAGCACAGAGCCCAGGACCGGAAAAGTCTCCCTAAGTCCCACCCAGCAAACTCAATTCCAGAGGAACTTAGCACAGTGAAGCTGAAAGTCTGAGGTGGGTGGAAACTAACCCACTCTGTATGTAAGTCTGGAAGTGGAAGTGGACAGCCCAGGTACCACCTGCTGAGTATCCTGTCTGCATTTCTCAGCTACAACCCAAAGTGTGGCACAGAGTAGTCAAGTCCTATTCGCTTCCCATTTCAAAAGTAGGAGAATACAAAAGGCTTAAAAGCAACCACCTTTTGTGTAAAATTATTCACTGATCAAAAAAGTAAGCTAAGAAACATGCAGATAAAATACCGATCAGTTATGAAAAATACATTTACAAGGAGTTTTACTAAAGGAATGCTTACCATAGAGAAAAAGAAATTATTACACACAATCATGAACACAACCAAGTTTAAACCATATATATAAAGACATAAGATTAAGAAAAAAAAGTGAATGGGGAAAATATTAAAGTTCCTCTCCAGAGAATAGGATGACACGAGATCACAACCTATCACATCCCTCCTTATATCTGCTACATTTAATTCTGCCCCCCCCCGGAATGGGTATCCATTACTTTTTTTACACCAAGTAAAAATTATTAATCCTCTTCAAATAAAACCATACAGTCAATTTTGGGGTTGCAATAAAAAAAATCAGTGATCCTACTTATTCACTTGCACCCATGGTCTTTTATCACTGTCTAAAGAGTTGGTTTCGCCACAGCACACACCAAGATAAAAGTCTCACTTGATCCAATTACACTGCTTATTAAGAGCTATTTAATGAGAAAGTCACACCTTTGAGTTATTAGAAGCTGTAATGGTCCTACAGAGTTCCAAATAAGTAAGCTAACAGAATTACCTTGATTCTACATTGTTTGCCAGCAAATTAATCCATCTGTTCCTGAAAAAAATTACATGTCCTCCACTGTGTTCAACTTTCTCCCATCTCATTTCAATCAAGTATGTTAGCTTCAGTTGAGAGAGCAGGTATTTTTTTTAAGTTATTGTATAGTAATAGATATACAAAGAAATATACATTTAAAGTGTACAATGTGATGAGGGTGGACATACGTAACACCTCCATGATACCATCAGCAACCTCAAGGCAATACATATGCAACACCTTCCAGAGTCTTCTTGTGTCTTTTGGTTTGGGTTTTGTGGTAAGAAAACTTTACATGATATCTACTCTATAAACAAACTCTGAAGTGCACAATACCATATTATTGTACAGTAGATCTCTAGAACTTACTCATTCTAGTGTAACTGAAAGTTTATAAAAGTTAGTACTTTTAATTGCTTCGACTATAGTACAGAGTTTATTTTCTTTTAATTTTCCAAACGCATATACAACCATATTACCCGCCCCCCAAAATGACATCATCCATAGATAAACTTTTTTTTTTTAAAGATTTTATTTATTTATTTGACAGACAGAGATCACAAGTAGGCAGAGAAGCAGGCAGAGAGAGAGGAAGGGAAGCAGGCCCCCCGCTGAGCAGAGAGCCCGACGTGGGACTCGATTCCAGGACCCTGAGATCATGACCTAAGCCGAAGGCAGCGGCTTAACCCACCACGCCGGCACCTGCCCAAGAATAAAGAAAAGCCTTTTTAAAAGAATAGGCTTTTAGACAGAGACCAGAAGGAAAAGACCACTCCAGACAGAGGAAATACTCAAGGCAACAATGTTGAGGGAGAAGCAGGCTTAGCAACTTCAGGGAAGACCAAGGACACCAGCACGGTTGGTGCATGTCAGCAAGCTGTGCCGGGGGACAGAGGACAGTGACCGGGTCCCAGATCACTTAAATCTCTGTAGGACACTATAAGCCTGTGGGGTTCCTGAGTTAAGACCGGAAGCGAAGAGGGTTTGGGACAGACGGATGGCCGACTTGACTACCATTTGAAAGATCATTCTGGCTTCTCTGAAGAACAGACCAAGAATGGGCAAGGATGGAAAAACAGAGACCAGTGAGGTAGTTACAGCAACAATCTGAGAGAGAAACCAGGTTGCCTTAAAGAAGAACAGCAGCAGAAATGGTGAGACTAGGTCAGACTTTCTTCTTTTTTTTTTTTTTTTAAAGATTTTATTTATTTATTTGACAGACGGAGATCACAAGTAGACAGAGAGGCAGGCAGAGAGAGAGGAAGGGAAGCAGGCTCTGCGCTGAGCAGAGAGTCCCATGCGGGGCTCGATCCCAGGACTCTGGGATCATGACCTGAGCCGAAGGCAGAGGCTTTAACCCACTGAGCCACCCAGGAGCCCCTAGGTCAGACTTTCTTGACAACACTTGCTAATGGATAGAATGTGGAAGGCAAGAAGAGCAGAGGATGACACCAATGTTTTTAGTTCAGACAACCACAAGAAAGAAGAAGTCAGGGACGCCTGGGTGGCTCAGTGGGTTGGGGCCTCTGCCTTCGGCTCAGGTCATGATCTCAGGGTCCTGGGATCGAGCCCTGCATGGGACTCTCTGCTCAGTGGAGAGCCTGCTTCCTCCTCTCTCTCTCTGCCTGCCTCTCAGCCTACTTGTGATCTCTGTCAAATAAATAAATAAAATTTTTTTTAAAAAATAAAATAATAAAAACAATACAGCAGGAGCACCCAGGTGGTTCAGTGAGTTAAATGTCTGCCTTTGGCCAGGCCAGGATCCTGAGATCCTGGAATGGAGCCCAATAGGGGTTCTCTGCTCACCGGGGAGCCTGCTTCTCCCTCCCTGTCTGCCTCTCCCCCTACTCGTGCCTCTCATGTGCTCTCTCTCAAATAAATAAATAAAATATTTTCAAATAAATAAATAAATAAAACAAGGCAGCCATGCACAAGTCTCCTGCGTCCTTGAGGGTACCATTTCTGTCCATCCCAGCAAGGAAAGGCTACATGATAAAGGGTGCAAAACACGAAGTAGAAGCTTTGTATATGTCTCAATTTTATCTGAGGCCAATCTTGACTATACACAATAAATGTTAAAATGTGTATGCTTTAAGAAATAACACGGAGGACATGGGGAGATGGAGAGAAGTGAGTTAGGGGAAATCGGAGGGGGAGATAAACCATGAGAGACTGTGGACTCTGAAAACAAACTGAGGGTTTTGGAGAGGGGAGGATGGGGGTTTGGGTGAGCCTGGTGGCAGGTATTATGGAGGGCACATACTGCATGGAGCACTGGGTGTGGTGCATCAGTAATGAATTCTGGGACACTGAAAAGAAATTTTAAAAAATAAGTAAAAATTAATAAGCAACAACAACAACAAATGTGTATGCTTAGCTCCAGCTTCTATTTACACTCGGCTCATATCCAATATCAAGGCTGCTGTCCACGCTGCCCCAGTCCCACCCACTCTCCAAACCCCATTAGGCCTCTGTGGCCCACCAGGCCCAAAGGAGAGAGTGAAGACAGGTTATCCAGCAGGTAGGTGGGTAGAGACCCCTTACTGCCCCATTCCCCCAGCCTTCCCTGTCCCTTCTACTTTATATCTCTTTCCGAGCTTTATGTTAAATGTCCTAGACATTCTAAAACCATGGCAAATGGGAATAAATTTAGAATCGGGGGAGGGAAAAATTTGGTTGTAAAGTGATACTGTGAACAGAAATGTAAGAAAATTTGGAAGTATTCATTTCTTCAAAGAAAAAAAACTTTAAAGATATGAAGTCAATTTAATAGATAATTGATTTGTGATCGAAACATCAATCGTTGCTGAAACTCCTAGGTTACAGGAGGATGGGAACTTCATTATTAAAGGGATCAGGATGACCCCACCGGCATCCATTCATTCATGTCAGCATCACTCAAAGTAAGAAAACCAGACGCTGCGTCCTCCTGTTGTGACAGGATAAGAAGACATACATGGAACCCTCTAAGAATATTCCCGCCTAAAGCATTTCAAAAATCACCCCATACAGCTTTCCATTTTTAACCACCAACTTATAGAAAACTCAAGACATAGAGGAACAAAGTAAACAAAAACCAGGGAATTTTGACAATAAGCTCAGAATTTGGGACATTTAATTGGACAAGTGACGGATTCTCCAACAACTCAATGACATACGAAAAAGAAAGGCTGGAGGGACTATTACAGGTTAAGTGATTAAGAGACTTAATCACCAAATACAATCTGGGGGCATTATTTGGATTTTGATTCCAACAAAACAACTGTAATAAGACATTCTTGGCATAACCAAGAAATTCTGAAATAGGGAGGGACTGAGTATAAGATAATCTTGAGAAATTGGGGTATGATAATGACACAGAAATTATGTTTAAAATAAAAGAGTAAAATTAAATTGTTATAGTTAATAGTAATTTTTAATTAACTTAAGATATTAATTAAAAATAATCACTTTTGCAGAAAATGCTGAAGGAGGAAAAATAAATGTTAGAGAAACAAAACAAGATCAACAAAATATTAATTTCATTTAAGTTCATTTATTATAGTCCCTATTTATGTGTGTGTTCAAAATTTTCCACAGGAAAACAAGGTAACCAGAGACTGTAAGATTACAATGAACTGAAGAGAAAAAAGATTATTATTGCTTGCAACGGCCAATCAATATGAATGAAGATTTCCTTGACAATATGCAACAAAACCAAAATATAAAAATAACCTGGACTTAAAAAAAATAAATAAAATAAAAAAATAAAAAAAAATAAAAATAACCTGGAGGCTGAGGCACTTAAGAGATTATCATTTTCATTCATAATCACTAATTTCAAAAGTTAAGCTCATGTTGGGACGCCTGGGTGGCTCAGTTGGTTGGACGACTGCCTTCGGCTCAGGGCGTGATCCTGGAGTCCCGGGATCGAGTCCCACATCGGGCTCCCAGCTCCATGGGGAGTCTGCTTCGCTCTCTGACCTTCTCCTCGCTCATGCTCTCTCTCACTGTCTCTCTCTCTCAAATAAATAAATAAAAAATCTTTTAAAAAAAAAAAAAAAAAAAAGTTAAGCTCATGCTTCCCAGGTCAGAATGATTTAAGACTATGTTATAAATTAGAATTTAATGCAACTCTGTTTCAACTGAAAAAATACCTCTTTTTCCTGAAGGTATCAAAAGAAAAAGGTCCAACTGTTCAAGAAAAGGTTTGAAATTTTTCTATCTCAGACTGTCTCTTTCACATATAAAGTTTCAGCTTCACTTTGAACAAACATGTTATGGATTTACAACTCAAAGTGAAGAGGCAGCTAGAAAGTACCTAAAGAACAGGTGTTCTGGGGGCACCTGGATGGCTCAGTGGGTTAAACCTCTGCCTTCGGTTCAGGTCGTGATCCCAGAGTCCTGGGATCAAGCCCCACGCCCCACATCGGGCTCTCTGCTCAGCGAGGAGTCTGCTTCCCCCTCCCCCTGCCTCTCTGTCCACTTGTGATCTCTGTCTGTCAAATAAATAAATAAAATCTTTAAAAAAAAAAAAAAAAAGAACAGGTATTCTGTGCAGCTGATTCGAGAACAAGATACTGTTCTTTCAAAGAATAAAGAGCTTGGATGTGTAAAAACAATTTGGCTCTTAAAAAAACAGGATCACAAAAGTACTTGCAAAAATAAATACATACATACATACATACATATATACTTGCAAGAAGAGGCCACAAACTTCCTTGGGTAATAGCCAGAATCTGTTTCAAGAGCTCTTCCATAAAACATGGAAGAGATATCCAGATACCTGAAAAAAGTTCAGTAACAAAACCTACATTTCGGGGGCCTGGGTGGCTCAGTGGGTTAAAGCCCCTGCCTTCGACTCAGGTTGGGATCCCAGGGTCCTGGGATCAAGCCCCATGCCCCACATCGGGCTCTCTGCTCATCAGGGAGCCTGCTTCCTCCTCTCTCTCTCTGCCTGTCTCTCTACTTGCTTGTGATACCTGTCTGTCAAATAAATAAATAAAATCTTTAATAAAAAAAAAAAACCTACATTTCATTCATTTGACAAATATTTACTAGATGCTACCTTGTGTCAGATGCTCTCCTAAGTACTGGAGATACAAACATCCCTGCCTTGGGGCACCCAGGTGGCTTAGAGGATTAAGCATCTGCCTTCAGCTCAGGTCATGATCCTGGGGTCCTGGGATCAAGCCCCACATTGGGATCCCTGCTCAGTGGGGAGTCTGATTCTCCTCCCCCACCGCATGCACTCTCTCTCCCTCTCTTTATCCTCTCTCTAAAATTAAAAAATAATAATAATAATTAAAAATAAAAAACAAAAGTCCCTACCTTTTTATAAGGGATTACATTCCTAACAGAGGCAAAACAAAAATAAGGAAAACAGTAATGATATAGCATCTTATAAGATAAGGTCTATACACAAAAGTAAAGCAGGAAAGGGGGACAGATAGAAAGGGGTTCTAATTTTACAAAAATGGTCAGTGAGAAGCTCACACATAAGCAAAGATTTAACTGAAGTAAAGGAGTCCCGTCTCTAAGAAAAGGATTCCAGGCAGAAGGAGCAGCAGTACAAAAATCACCATGGGAAAATGTATCCTTAAGGTCTGGGGAACAGCAATGAGGCTAATAGAGCAGGTTTACTGACTGAGCACAGAGTAGCTGGAAATGAAGTTAGGGAAGCAACAAAGGAGTCAGATGGCGGAAGCCCTCAAAGACCACTGCAAAGACTTTGTCTTTTACTTTGGTAAGCCATTAGAGGGTTCTGGAAAAGTGAGGAGGAGAAATCGATTTTGGGGGTGGGGGAGTCAGAGAGAGAGCATGAGCACAGCAGGGGGGGCGCCAGACAGAGGGAGAAGGAGAAGCAGGCTCCCTGAAGAGCGAGGAGCCCAAAACAGGACTCGATCCCAGGACCCTGGAATCATCGCCTGAGCCGAAGGCACACACTTAACTGACTGAGCCACCCAAGCATCCCAAGAGGAGAAATCTTTATGTATGTTTTAAAAATAATCACTTTGGGTATTCTGCTGACAGTATTTCAGGGGCAAAGAGAGAATAGAGCAATTAGAAGACTACAGTAGATTGCAAAAAATGCCCCCAAATTCTTCCCAATTCCTGTGTGCACATTTCTTTACAAAGTAACTTCACTGCTCCTCTCATAATCAAGTCATCTACTTCTCCATCCCCTTGAATCTGGGCTTCCGTGTCACTGCTTTAATCAGCAGCAGAGGAAGTGACGTTGTGGGCTTTTAGTCCCAATGCCATGCTGCTTCCTCTTGCTTTCTTGTTTCTTCCATTAGACCACCATGTTAAGAAGCATGGGGCAGGGGTGCCTGGGTGGCTCAGTGGGTTAAGCCTCTGCCTTCGGCTCAGGTCATGATCCCAGGGTCCTGGGATCGAGTCCCACAAGCAACATGGGGCTGCTTGCTGGAAGCCCATGCAACAGAGACGCGCCATCCCAGACAAAGCCTCCAAACCTAGTCCCCATTTGCTACATGAGCGACCCCAGGTGAGACTAACAAAAGAAGTGCCCCCTCCCCCACCTCAAACCCAACCCAAATTGCCAACCCCAGAATCATAAGCTAAAACATGATGGTGACTTTACCATACCAGATTTTGAAGGCGGGTCATAACAGCTAACCAATATAGAGGCTATTAAAACATCACACACAGAGACTGAGGGC
Source organism: Neogale vison (assembly GCF_020171115.1). NCBI lineage: Eukaryota > Metazoa > Chordata > Mammalia > Carnivora > Mustelidae > Neogale > Neogale vison. Next base: position 48,257,378 of record NC_058099.1, read on the forward strand.
AGCGGGTGAGAAGTACTCAGACTCTAGACATTCTGAAGGTACAGCCAACAAGCTTTCCTAATAGTTTATGTGAGGATTGTGAAAGGGAAAAGTCAAAGAAATGAAGGAGTTTCCATGAACTGAGGTGAGAAAGTCCACAGATGAAGCAGGTACAGGGCAGATCTCAGGAGCTAAGTTTGAGATTTCTACTGATCATCCAAATAGAAATGCAGAGTAGGTATCCGGATACGCAGAGTCTGGATTTCAAAGAACAAGGCCCAGGCTAAAGATATAAACTGAGCAGCTAATAGAGTATTACCAGTATTTTAAGACTGATTTAAGATATGATTGAGGGACTGTGAGGTCTAATGACCGAGCCCAGCAGCACTCTAATGTTAAGAGGTCAGAGAGGTAAGAAAAAAACCAGGGAGGGACCTGAAAGGGGGCAGTCAGGTAAAAGAAAGACTAGGAATTGTGGCACCTTTGAGAAATACGGGAAGAAAGGGTTTCAAGAAGCAGAACATGATCAACAGTTTCAAAAAATGCGCCTGGGTGGCTCAGTGGGTTAAGCTGCTGCCTTCGGCTCAGGTCATGATCTCAGGGTTCTGGGATCGAGTCCCGCATCGGGCTCTCTGCTCAGCAGGGAGCCTGCTTCCTCCTCTCTCTCTCTGCCTGCCTCTCTGCCTACTTGTAATCTCTCTCTGTCAAATAAATAGATAAAATCTTAAAAAATAAAAAAAATGCTGATAGAAAATGGTAACTATATGACAGGCTAAAGGGGGCATCTAGTCATGGTGGTAACGATTCTGCAATTTACAAATGTATGAAATCAACACATTGCATAGCTTAAACTTTCACAATGTCATGGGTCAATTATCTCTCAAGAAAATTGGGGTGGAAATGCTGATTGGCCAGGTAAGAGATGAGGATTGAAAACCAGACCTTTGGATTCAGCATGATGAAAGTCATTAGTCACTTTAAGAAGAGTACATTTTTTCAGAGCGGTGAGGGAAGCCAAGTAGAAAGGGTCTGAGGAAGAAGAAGAAAATTACTGGACACATGAGTATAAGCTTTGCCACAAAGTGGAAAACAGAAATTGTGGAGTGCATTAGGAGGAAACGGGGTAAAGACAGGAAATTTTGTTTTTAAAGATTTTATATTTTTAAGTTTTTATTTAAGTAATCTCTAAACCCAACGAAGGTTCAAACTCACGACCCTGAGATCAAAAGTCACATGCTCATGGATGCCTGGGTGAGTCAGTGGGTTAGGCATCTGTCTTCAGCTTGGGTCGCAATCCCAGTCCTGGGATTGAATTCCACCGTCCTGGGATCAAGTTCCACACGGGGCTTCCTGCTCAGTGAGGAGCTTGTTACTACCTCAGCCTGCCATTTCCCCCTGCTTGTGCGCTCCCTCTCTCTCTCTCTCTAACAAACGGGTAACTAAAATCTTAAAAAAAGAAAGAAAGAAAGAAAGAAAGAAAGAAAGAAAAAGGTGGGGGGGATTCCTGGGTGGCTCAGTCAGTTAAGTTGCCTTCGGCTCAGGCCATGATCTCGGGGTCTTGGGATCAAGTCCCACATAGGGCTCCTTGCTCCTCAGGGAACCTGCTTCTCCCTCTGCCTCTACCTGCCATTCTGCCTGCCTGTACCCTCTCTATCTCTCTGACAAATAAATAAATAAAATCGAAAAATAAATAAATAAATATTTTTAAAAATTTTTTAAAAATAAATTAAAAAGTCACATTCTCCTCCAACTGAGTCAGCCTCCCAAACCTTTAAAGATTTTTTTTTTAAAGATTTTATTTATTTATTTGACAGAGAGAAATCACAAGTAGATGGAGAGGCAGGCAGAGAGAGAGAGAGAGAAGGAAGCAGGCTCCCCGCTGAGCAGAGAGCCCGATGCGGGACTCGATCCCAGGACCCTGAGATCATGACCTGAGCCGAAGGCAGCGGCTTAACCCACTGAGCCACCCAGGTGCCCCTAAAGATTTTTTTTTAAGATTTTATTTATTTGACAGAGATCACAAGTAGGCAGAGAGGCAGGCAGAGAGAAAGGGAGGAGCAGGCTCCCTGCTGAGCAGAGAGCCCGATGTGGGGCTCAATCCCAGGACCCTGGGATCATGACCTGAGCTGAAGGCAGAGGCTTAACCCACTGAGCCACCCAGGCACCTTTAAAGATTTTATTTTTAAATAATCTCTGCATCCAACGTGGGACTCAAACTTATAACCCCAAGATCAAGAGCTGTATGCTTTACCTTCTGAGCCAGCAAGGGGCTTCAAAACCTCATTACTATTAATAGGCTCTACACCCAGCATGGAGCCCAATGTGGGACTTGAACTCATGGCCCTGAGACCAAGACCTGAGCTGAGGTCAAGACTCATACACTTAACCAACCTAGCCACTCAGGCACCCCTATCAAAAGGTAATTATTTAAAAAATAATTTTAAAGATTTTATTTATTTATTTGACAGAGACAGACACAGTGAGAGAGAGAACACAAGCAGGAGGAAGTGGGAGAGCGAAAAGCAGGCTTCCCCCTGAGCAGGGAACCCAATACAGGGATCGATCCCAGGACGCTAGGATCCTGAGCCTGAGCCACAGGCAGACACTTAACAACTGAGCCACCGAGTGCCCCAAAAGGTAATTATTTTAAGATAGGAGAAATAAGCACATGTTTACATACTGAAGGGAATAATCTAGTAATGAGGAAATGCAATCTTGCAGGAGAGAGAGCTACTGGAGCCAAAGCCTTGAGTAGGTGAAAGGAATACGATCTTATTATGCATGAGTGAGGAGCTGTCCTTGAAACAAAGAGACTCAGTAGTGGGGAGTGGGGGGCTCAGTCATTAAGCCTCTGCCTATGGCTCAGGTCATGATCCCAGGGTCTTGGGATCAAATCCCACATCAGCCTCCCTCAGAGGGAAGCCTGCTTCTCCCTCTCCCTCTCCCACTCCCCCTGTTTGTGTTCCCTCTCTCACAGTGTCTCTGTCAAAGAAATAAAGTCTTTTTTTTTTTTAAGATTTATTTATGTATTTATTTATTTGAGAGAGAGAAAAAGAAAGAGAGCACATGAGAGGAGAGAAGGTCAGAAGGAGAAGCAGACTCCCCATGGAGCTGGGAGCCCAATGTGGGACTCGATCCCAGGACTCCGGGATCATGACCTGAGCCGAAGGCAGTCGCTTAATCAACTGAGCCACCCAGGTACCCCATAAATAAAGTATTAAAAAAAGAAAAAGAGAGAGAGAGAGAGACTCTTCAATATGACTCTAAGTCCTAAAATAATAGGAGGGAAACCACAGAAAACACAGGTATGCCCACCTACCACTAATAATATATGAGAGCCAGTCCATGTGATGAAAAGTATTTTGGAAGTCCAAAGTTCAAAAAGAAGTCCGAAAAGCAAAAAGGCCATTGCCTCTCCTCTGACAAATAACAAACATTCAATGGTGACAGGTTTTTATTCTTAAATTTAAAAGAGGGGACGCCTGGGTGGCTCAGTTGGTTGGACGACTGCCTTCGGCTCAGGGCGTGATCCTGGAGTCCCGGGATCGAGTCCCACATCAGGCTCCCAGCTCCATGGGGAGTCTGCTTCGCTCTCTGACCTTCTCCTCGCTCATGCTCTCTCTCACTGTCTCTCTCTCTCAAATAAATAAATAAAATCTTTAAAAAAAAAAAAAAAAAATTTAAAAGAGAACTCTAGGGGCACCTGGGTGGCTCAGTGGGTTGAGCCTCTGCCTTCTGCTTGGTTCATGATCCCAGGGTCCTGGGATCAAGCTCCCATTGGGCTCTCTGCTCAGCAGGGAGCCTGCTTCCGCTCTCTTCTCTCTGTGCCTCTCTGCCTACTTGTGATCTCTGTCTGACTTGTGATCTCTGTCTGCAAAATAAATAAATAAAATCTTTAAAAAAAAAATAAAAGAGAACTCTATCTGCTGTCCTACTAAACAGAAACTAGTACAATTTGATGGGTGAAAGCTGACAAGCTTCATCTGAACTTGACATGCAAACTATTTTTTTTTAAAGATTTTATTTATTTATTTGACAGACAGAGATTACAAGCAGACAGAGAGAAAGAGGGAGGGGGAAGCAGGCTCACCGCTGAGCAGAGAGCCCGATGCTGAGCAGAGAGCAGAGCCTGATCCCAGGACCCTGAGATCATGACCTGAGCCGAAGGCAGAGGCTTTAACCCACTGAGCCACCCAGGCACCCCAACATGCAAACTATTTGTAACTCTAAAATTTTCATATGCTTCAGCCTTGCTCACACCCAAGTCTAACCTCTTCCTCATCTGCCTTCCTCTTCATTAAACACTAACCAGTCCTCACCTCTTGCACTCTGATACCATGATCACCAAACTTTCTTATTAGATGCTCAGCATCTTCATTAGGTGTCCCCCTACTTCTTAGACCTAATGAAAACTATACTCTGCTTCTTTGGTGGCCACTTCAGTGAAAGCTAATCATCCTTCCAAGCTCCAATGCCCAGAAGAACATTTCTTTACCATTTTACCCCCCCATACTTCTAAGGGCATGCCACCCAAGTATCTTTATCTCCCATATATACTGATAACTACTATCCATGATCTAAAACCTCAGAAACCATTGTCTACCTCTCTGCTCTGGGTACCAAGATCTTCTGAGGTCCACGTCCAAGGTGAGTGATTCATCCAACACACCAGTCTCACTGCTCTTGAATATCTCCGTGTCACCTCCATTTTAGCAATCTACATCCATGGCCAAACCCTATATTCCATTAGCACCTTAAAACTTTAAATTCTAGGGACGCCTGGGTGGCTCAGTTGGTTGGACGACTGCCTTCGGCTCAGGGCGTGATCCTGGAGTCCCGGGATCGAGTCCCACATCGGGCTCCCAGCTCCATGGGGAGTCTGCTTCGCTCTCTGACCTTCTCCTCGCTCATGCTCTCTCTCACTGTCTCTCTCTCTCTCAAATAAATAAATAAAATTTAAAAAAAAAAAAAAAACTTTAAATTCTAATATTCTTCTCTGAATCCAGAATATTCTAACAGCTATCTCCCTTATGCCTACATACACCTATGTATTTACTTTGCCCAGACTTCTAATCTCTTGAACCAATTTTTTTTTCAATTCATTTATCTTTTTAGTAATCTCTACACCCAACGTGGAGCTTGAACTCATGACCCTCAGATAAAGAGTCGCATGCTCGGGGCACCTGGGTGGCTCAGTGGGTTAAGCCGCTGCCTTTGGCTCAGGTCATGATCTCAAGGTCCTGGCATCGAGTCCCACATCGGGCTCTCTGCTCAGCAGGGAGCCTGCTTCCTCCTCTCTCTCTGCCTGCCTCTCTGCCTACTTGTGATCTCTCTCTGTCAAATAAATAAATAAAATCTTTAAAAAAAAAAAAAAAAAAGAGTCGCATGCTCTTCTGACTGGGCCAGCCAAGAACCCCAGTACCAATTACTTTCTTTCACTCTTTCAGCCTCCTCCTGCTTGGTCCCCACCTCCATTCAGTCCAAACCTCACATTCCATCACTTCAACCATTGTCTTGCTAATCCTTTGAGCTCAAAGTACTTAACAAAATCCAAATACTGGATCATTCCAACTATTCAGAATCTTTGGATCTACTGACTTTTGCTACAGAAAGTCACACAATTATACAAGCTAGTAAAATTACAAACCAATGATAATTTTTGTTAAGATTTATTTATGAGAGCGAGCTTGGATGGGGGAGGGGCAGAGGAAAAGCAAGAGAATCCTCCAGCAGACTCCCTTCTTCTAAGCACAGAACCCGAATGGGGCTTTATCCCAGGACCCTGAGATCATGACCTGAGTGGAAATCAAGAGTCAGATGCTTAACCAACTGAGCCACCCAGGCACCCCTAAACTAATGATTCTTGCCTATCTGGTAGACCTTCCTAAGACCTCTAGTGAGCTCTCTCTTCAATTCTCCATGGTGTTCAACAGTTCACCATTCTCCCCTAAAATTCCCCACCTCCTTGTCTTCTAGAGCTCCAATGTCCATTAGGCTGTTCCCTCTCATTCTTTTTCACTGGTCCATCTTCCTTACGTGATGGTGCTTCCCAGAGTTTCTCTAGCTTTTTGTCTTTTAAGATTTTATCTATTTATTTATTTGACACACACACACAGAGAAAGAGAGAGAGAGAGAGGCAGTCAGAGGGAAAAGGAGAAGCAGGCTCTCTGCTGAGCAGAGGGCCGTACATGGGACTCCATCCCAGGACCTGAGCCAAAGGCAGTCACTTAACTGACTGAGCCACCCAGGCATCCCTGTTTTATTCTTTCTTATTCTAGAAACTCTCTTAGGTTATCTATAGCCATATATATACCCTGTTTCAACTATCACCTACGTGCTAAGAGCATCCTAATCTCTATACTGCATAAAATCCTCTCCTCCGGGTGCTTCAGCTGCTCAGCTGGTTAAGCACGGGACTCTTGATTTCAGCTCAGGTCACAATCTCAGGGCATGGGATCAAGCCCCAAGTCAGGCTCCAGGATCATCGAGGAGTCCACTCAAGATTCTCTCTCCCCCTCTTCCTCTCTCCCAACTCCCAACCCCTGATCTCACATGCTCTCTAAAATAAATAAATAAATAACACTTAAAAAAAAAAAAAATCCTGTTCTCATCCCCAGAGCAGTGCAGCTAGTTACCCACGGAATAGTACCAACTGTGTGACCCAAAGACATATCCAAGACTGATCTTAGTCACCTGCTAACCCAGATGGGATTCCTACTGTGGGAAGTCATAAAGTTGGGAAGCATCTTGACTCCACCTTTTCCTCAACCCACATATCAAACGGGACACCAGTTTCATCATCTTGACATTATCTTGGATCCATCCTATTCTCTCAAGCCCCACTGCTAATGTGGAGCTTTATCAAGCAGGCCGCACTCCACCACAATTCATGTCTCACCTTGCCACATGAAACTGATCTTCAACTTGAATCTCTTACCCATAGATCACCACAGCCTCAAGGGTCAAGTTCAAAACCTTTAACACAGAAAGAAAGAGGGCCTTTCATTGTTTACATATTCACCCTCATCTCTCTGTCCTCCCCTTAATACATTAAGAATCTGTTTTGTCTCGCATCCTTCGATTTAGCCTCATGGCTTTCTTGTGCCTAGAATGCCTTATCCTCCATCCTCACCAGCTAACTTCTACTTGCTGTCAAAATTCCGTTCAAGCAAACACTCCAACAAAAAGCCGCGTCTGAATCCCCTGAAATCTGACACACATACAGTTTTCCTCTGTCCCCACAGTACTCCAAGCATGCATCTAACTATAGTAATTTATTTCTTTGTATTCTGGCCTTCTCCAGAGCTTCCATTCAATAGTGTAAGTTCCTCAAAGGAAAGTTAGGGCCTGGACCAGAGCAGATACTCTTTATTGAATGAAAAAAATAAAATAAAATACATACAGTATTTAATATCTATGACTCTTAAAATTCAATTTACTTACAGATTTCAAGCATTCAAATTTTAATACAAAGTTTCCTCCACTCCCTCCCCGTGTCCTAATATATACTAAAACCTAATGGTTTCATTACCTAAACCAACCTGTTCAATGATGGTTAAATAGAGTAAAATTTACAGTAAATTCTGAAAGTTAGGGCACCTGGGTGGCTCAGTTAAGCATCTGTCTTCGGTGCAGGTTGTGATCACAGGGTCCTGGGATGGAGCCCTGCAGCCGGCTCCCTGCTCAGCGGGAGTCTGCTTCTCCCTCTCCTTCTGCCCCTCCCCGCTTCCTGTGGGCACTTGCTGTCTCTCACTCTCTCTCTCAAATAAATAAATAATTGGTTTGTTTTTTTTTTTTAATTCTGAGGGCAGCTAAGTCAAAGGAAAAAGATTTTTAAAGAGACAAAAGTACATGCTGGCAGCCAGAAAACTTAACAAAACTACAGTTACAATATCCACAATTTTAACATTTGTTCAACATGCTTATCAACCAAATTAGCATACAAGTCATTTGTTTGACAAAAATACAAAATAAAAATACAGTTTAATGCACTGAAATCTCCAGTTTAGAAGCCTGGGTGGACTGCTTCATTGGTTCCCCAGGCAAATGAAAAGATAAATCTCTAAATAAATAATAATAATAACAACTGACTATCTATGCAGCTTGGATTTTCAAATTCCTTGGGCCTAAAGTTTTCTCTTCATGAACAATGGAAAACTGTATGGTATTTAATATCAAAGATTTTAAACATCTTCAAATATAAAAACTAAAATAATTCTAACTGAACAAAAGCAAATATAAATTTAACAAAATTTCAAAATCAGAAATGCAATGTTACTACTTCCAATGTGACTTGAAATAGGATAAAAAAGTATGAAGCCAGGAGTGCCTTGGGGACCCAAGCTATAAAAACAACAATGTTCAATCTGTTGTTTGAAAATAGATGGGATCGGGGCGCCTGGGTGGCTCAGTGGGTTAAAGCCTCTGCCTTCAGCTCAGGTCATGATCCCAGGGTCCTGGGATCAAGCCCCACATTTGGCTCTCTGCCCGGCAGGGAGCCTGCTTCCTCCTCTTTCTCTCTCTGCCTGCCTCTCTGCCTACTTGTGATCTGTCTGTCAAATAAACAAATAAAATCTTTAAAAAAAAAAAAAAAGAAAGAAAGAAAATAGATGGGATCTTTCCCATTGCTTCAAAGTTTGTTTCAAATAATTTAAATGGGAGAAAAACCAATAAACATCCTTTGTCCTATAAGCTTAGCAAATCTTGTTTCCTATCACGTGGAGATAGTATACAGAGTGGAGCATCTGGGTGGCTCAGTTGGTTAAGCATCTGCCTTCAGCTTGGGTTGTGATCTCAGGATCCTGGGATCGAGTCCCGTGTTGGGCTCCTTATTCAATGAAGAGCCTGCTTCTCCCTCTCCCTCTGACACTCCCCCTGCTTGTGCTCACTGGTACTCTCTCTCTGCCCTCGCTCTCAAATAAACAAATAAAATATTATGGAAAAAAAGTATACACTACCTCGATCCAATTTATCATGAATTATGAATCACAGACTTATACTTACATAACTATACCATATTTTATTACACTACTCATATCTAGACCTGTAGTACTTCTTAAAAAAAATATACAATATAGGGGTTCCTGGCCAGCTCAGTCGGAGAAGCATGCAACTTGATCTCAGGGTCATGAGTTCCTGCCCCATGTTGGCTATAGAGATTACTTAAATACAAGTTAAAAACATATATTCATGTACATACACACACAATATAGATTTCTTATCTCCTAAAAAAAAAATGTATTACCCACATGTAATGTGATCGAAGTTTAAATTATCACACTGGGTTTCTTTTTTTAAGAACCATTAATAGATGTCCATTGATAGATGAATGGATAAACAGGATGTGGTACATTTACACAGACACACACACATAGGGAATATTAGTCAGCCATAAAAAAGAATGAAATGTTGCCATCTGCGACATGGACGAACCTAGAGAGTATTTTGCTAAGTGAAATAAGTCAGATAGAGAAAGACACTATATGATTTCACCTATATAGATGGAATCCAAAAAAGAAGACAAACAAACAAAACAGAAACAAAGTCACAGATACAGTAAACAGTTAGTTACCAGAGGGGATAGTATCTGGAAGGCACACAAAATAGGTGAAAGGGATTAAGAGGTACAAACTTCCAGATACATAATCAGTAAGTCAAGGGAATGTAAAGTACAGCCTAGGGAATAGAGCAAATAAGATTGTAAGAATTTTCCATAACTAGACTCATATAAAAATACCAAATCACTATGATATGCCCCTGAATCTAATAGGGATACTGTACACCAATTATACTTCAATTAAAAAAAAAATCAAGTTGTGCTACAGACCTACCAATAATCCTGACACTATTAGTTCCTTACTTTTCTTCTAAATATAGTTATAATTGTATTTTTCATTGTTTTTTCTCCTCCAATTTAAAAAAAAAAGCCTCCTCTTGGATTTTTTTCCCTTAGTTTTTGCATTTCTCTTCAATCTTCCCATCTCAATCTGGTCCATCTCTATAACTAGAAAGGTACAGCAAAAGAAAAATTTTGGAAAGCTGTATTTCCTTAAACTTTCCAAACCCCTAATTGTGACATAAACAATTCACATAATGGTTTGTGGGTAACATCCAAAAACTATCACAAGTCTATGAATATTATGCCTCAGAAGTATTTTAGAAATTATTTTACACCAGCAGGAAGGCCAAACAATTTATTTGCAAGTCCCATCAACCAAACAGCAAGTGAAAAACTATTGTTACTGGGTGCCTGGGTAGCTCAGATGGTTAAACATCTGACTTCAGCTCAAACCCTGATCTCAGGGTCTTGTGATCCAGCCCATGCTCAGCAATGAGTCCTTATCGGAAAAACCACTGCCCCTCCCCCTGCTCCTGCTGGCTCTCTCTCTCTCTTTCACATAAATAAATAAAATCTAAAAAAAAAAAAGAAAGAAAGGAAAGAAAAGCTATTAGTATATCTCTATGGACATTTTCATTCTCAAACTAATGATTTATTTATGGTTATCAATAACCATGAGTATTCCACTTTCTCAAGTGGAAATAGCAGTCAACTGAAATCCAGTAAATTTTAGCTTGATAAAATAAATGCTAACATAGACATGATATTGATAGGTATTAGCCAGGTGATGGTAACTACCTAATATTTTACCAAAGTATAAGCATGATAACCAAGGCAGAGGTTTTGGCTACCACTAACCTACCACTGCAACTCAAAATACTTTGAAAATTGTATACTTACCCAATTTTTTAAAGATTTATTTCTTGTAGAAAGAGCAAGAGACCATAAGCATATGTGGGGGAGGGGCAATGGAAAGGGGAGAGAATCTCAAACAGGCTCCCCACAGAGCACGATGACCTGAGCCAAGTCAACAGTGGGACGCTTAACAAACTGAGCCACCCAAGTGCCCCCAATAGTTTTTACATCATACCTTTAAACATAACACTAAAAAGGTTTCGATTATTACACTTCCAAATTTAGATGAGTCATAGTGCTTTGTATGCAGGAACTGAATATAAATCAAAATTGTAAATTTGCACTTGCTTGCTAGTCAAAGAGACATGTGGACAGATTCAGAAAGATTAAAACGTATAATCATAATACACATTGTGTTTTTAAAACGGTCACTTCCCAACTGTTAACCCAGTTCAGTAAACACACCAATTGCCCTCCCTCTTCTTGAATATCTAAAAGTTACGGAATACTTCTAATCCTATCCCTTCACTTTACAGATAGGCACCTGAGACCTGGGGTCATTGTACAGTTAGCAGAATTACAAAACCTCTAGTCATCGTGGTCTGAAGCTTACTAGAGGTGAGAGTAAGAAAAACCGAATGAGGTCTCAGAACAGCTCTATATTATGATATAGAATCATAAGCTTCTGTACCTAAATCTGGAATCTGAAATTGAACCATCATTAACAACAACAAAATTACATCTCAAATCTAGACAATAAAACTGGCAGATAAAATGAGAGAAAAGGCAGGGAATGTCCATTTTAGTTTCTGACCTAAGACCCTGACCATCAAGGAATTCATCCAAAAAGTTTGTTGAACGGATGAATGAATGATTGCATGATACCTGATAGGATGACTTCACTGATTTTAGAAGCTCTAATTTCAGGAGCTAAACTGGAGGATCATGATGCCACCGCCGAAATTAAAACTCACGGTGCAACAAACAACTCCTATGTGAAATACAACAACCAGGTCTCTGCAAATCTCCGCAGAGCTGTTGCAGGTGTTTCAAAACATACATACATTCATACACAGATGCCATTTTGGTCAGGTAATTCCCGCAAGGGAGGATAGAGCCAGAGAATCGAGAAGTCTGAAAACAGGCCCTGCTCACCCACAAGCCTTTGCATTCAAGTGGACAAGATCTGAGTGAGTCACTGGCGATAAGACGGTCTCCCCAGCCAGCCAGAAACCGGCCCGGAATCTCCTGCACTCCTTTTAACTAGGGAACGGGTCAGGGAAGAGTGGAGGAACTGCAACCTGCTGCCGGTTAATATGCAAGGATCGCGCTGATCCGTTTCCGAGTCAAGTTCCCGCTGAGCCCCACCGCAGGCACGGGAGCCGGCCCCACCCGGCATCGCGGAGCGCTCCTACGCAGAAGGCCTCGTCCTGCAGGAGTTCAGAGCCCAGACAGGACAGGACGCGGGCAAAGAGCAAGACCTATCCCCTTCCTGGCCACCCACGCCACAGCGCGGCCCTGCCACCACATGCTCCCCTTCCCGCTTTTCCAGCACAGCCCTAGGGCCGCAGGGCCTCAGCCGCCCTCCACGCCAAGCTGAGACAGGCCACAGGCGAACGCGATCCAGCGGCCTCAAAGCAGGGGACAGCGGCCCGCAGCTCGCCGCCTGCCACCCCGCATCGCTTACCTCCCTTCTGCCACAAGCTCAGCCCCGCTCCGGCTGCCTGACGTGGCCCGCCCCGCCGTCTCGAACGCCTGGGGGCGGAGACTACGGTGAGAGAACCAATGGACTGCAGACTGCAAGCGTGTGTCCCGCCTCCTCCGGCTTCGGCCCGCCCCTCTTTGCTTTCGCGCGCGCGCAACGGCCAAGGCCAAGGCCGCGCACTGCGGCTAGAGGGTGGCGTGCACTGCTGAGCGCTTCTCTGCAGGGACCCGGGGGCAGGAAGAGAGGCGCGTGCAGGTGGGGGTTGTGGAGTTGCACCGCAGTGGGGATTAGCCCACGAGACAGCCGATTGAAGGAACTTGTTTAGGAATGCCACTGCGCCGTGCTTGGGTAGTCCTGTTGGCAGCCTGCCCTTATGCAGCTTTTGGCGATGCAAAGCAGCTTCTTAGTGTTTGGAGATTTTGTTGCCCCAAAAACAATAATCCCGATAACTGGAGGATCATGATGCCACAGGATTCAGAAAATGTAATGCAGACACTCGACCTGCCACTTCGTTCTTCCCCTTGCCCCTTGTAGTTGCTGCTTCGTACTTTTGGCCAACACAGAACACTGCAGCTCTCAATGCTACCTACACTGGTACATCCACCTGTTGGACAGTCCTACAGGACGTTATAGCCTGGATATTTCTGCTCAGTTAATCTGGGGACAGCAGGTACACATCACTGTTACTTTTTTTTTTTGGTCTAATACTTACTGCGTGTCCACCTGTGCACACTCATTTCCACAGGAAAGCTGTACAGTACGGGTCACGGTAAAACAGAAGCTAAAGGAGATAGCAGAAAGAAAAAGAAATGAGCAAGTAAAAAAGGAATGGAATTCAAGTTGTGTAAAAATTATATACAAGAGTTAAGACACGTCGCTCTAGAGAATTGACTTATCCAGCCCTTTCCAAACTCTGGTATATCTTTAGAAGTATGTATATATAGAAGTGGGGAGCTTTTTAAAAAATACTGGTCCCTGGGCTCCGTCTCTAGAGAGTCTCAATTTAGTAGCTCTACTGTGAGTCCTTGGCATTGGTACTCTTAAGTTTCCAAAGTCATTTTAATGTGCTGATACGAGTTCTACTTCTCATTTGTAGGAAGGATTTGGTTCCCTATACTCTACTTTAGAAAAACAATTACATGCCACAGGCCATTTCAGCTCTCTCAATAACCTATTATGCATTCCTTCTGTAGGAATTCATCTAAATTAATTTTGAACCTACTTTTATATTCACTCTCTGTTATCCTTTGAGAGAAAGTAGTATTATAAGGTTTATAATGGCCTTCTTGATCTTCTGGAATTTGATGTGTTAACCTTAAAAATAAACTGCCAGTTAAATTTTACCAGCAAAAGGTGGCTTTAAACAGGAATAACAGAGAATGGCAATCAAGGACAATCAAGCTACAGCAAAACCATAGGCAAGTCCAACAAAGAAGAGGAATATTTTTCTATGGAGAAGAAGAATGAAGTTGAGAGGGGTTGTTTTGAATGAAAACCCATTGGAGAAAAGCAAAGAGTTGTGAGTGATGTTGGTTTCTCCTTGCTGAGTTTCAGGGGTAGTCAATTTCTTGTAGGAGATGCAAAGATACATCTTTCCCTATTGGAGCCTGTAATTGATGATCCTGTCCTGCTGAAGATTTTTCTGTTAGGTTTGTAATTGCTATTAAGGGGTATGGCTTTTCCTACCAGCTTCCCCTTCAAGCATCTCAAGTCCAGTATAGCAAAGTTTTCCTGAATTAATCTTCACAGATGATAGTCCCCTTTGGTATTCATAATTCTAAATGCATCAGAACTTCTTTTAGGACCATTTTAATTCTTTTTTAAAATTCATCTTCTAGGGGCACCTGGGTGGCTCAGTGGGTTAGAGCCTCTGCCTTAGGCTCAGGTCAGGGTCTCAGGGTTCTGGGAACGAGCCCCGCATCGGGCTCCTTGCTCAGCGGGGAGCCTGCTTCCCCCTCCCTCTGCCTGCCGCTCTGCCTGCTTGTGATCTCTGTCTGTCAAATAAATAAATAAAATCTTTAAAAAGTGTTTAAAAACAAAATTCATCTTCTATTCCCTTGGGAGTACTTGACTGACTCAGTAGGTAGAGCCTGCAACTCTTGATCTCAGGGTCATGAGTTCAAGCCCAACATTGGGTGTAGAGATTACTTTTAAAAACCTTAAAGGGCATCTGAGTGGCTCAGTTGGTTAAATGCCTGACTTTGGCTCAGGTCAAGAGCTCAGGATTCTGTGCTTGAACGCGAAGTCAGGCTCCACACTAGCAGGGAGTCTGCTTCTCCTTCTCCCCTTTCCCCTGCCCTTTACCCTACTTGTGCACATTCTCTCTCATAAATAAATACAACTAAAAGCTCTAGTATCTCCATTTCTTGAGACACATTAGTCAAAATTTTAATTGTACACTTAACTATATGAATACCACTGTTATAAGTACATCAACACACTTAATCAAGAAAACAACTTATGAAGCTGTTACAGTTCTTACCCACATTTTCTAAGTAAGGAATCTTAGCCACAGAATGGGAAGCATCTTGACCACATGTACCTCGTTAGTGGCAAAACCAAAATTTGAATCCAGGCACCCTGGCTCTCAATAAATAACTTTACTGCCTCTGTTATAAAAGGGGTGGCTTTTAGGAATATGTGAGGAAATGTCCTTTTGAAGAATGCTGTTTACTCTGTGATTTTTTTACCTTTTTTTTTTTTTTAAATAAGCTCTATGCCCAACAAGGGACTTAAACTCACAATCCCAAGTTGAAGAGTCTCAAACGCTACCAACTGAGCCAGCTAGATGCCCCTGTGATTTTTCACTTTTGTGAAACTTCAGATTCAGGGCACCTAGGTGGCTCGGTCAAGCCTCTGCCCTCGGCTCAGATCACGATCCTGTGGTCCTGGGACTGAGCCTTGCTTTGGGATACCTGCTCAGTAGGAGCCTGCTTCTCCCTCTCCTTTCTGCCACTCCCTGTTTGTGCTTTCTGTCTCTCTCTCTCTCTCTCTCTGTCTCTCTGTGTCAAATGGATAAATAAAATCTTCAAAAAAAGAAAGAAAGAAAATTTAGATTCAAATTTGGGGCTGGAATGAAAAGTTTAGGTTGTTAATTCTAAAGCCTAGAACTAATCTGACTGCTTGCTACAAATCTTAGACTAGGCTGGAAAGTACACCTCACCCCCTTCTGGGATATACTCGACCCAACTTCTAGGATATACTCCTTCCACAGATGAGTGTAGTTCAGCAGGGATCATTTCAAACTTTAAATTATTTCATCTATCCCAGGAACTGTGCTAGATATGAGTGAGGATGAAAGACACAATCAGAGCCTCAGGAAGCCAGCTCATCCTGGAGGCCAAGTCAGATTTACTTGGGCAAGACTAGAGGTATCGATTTGTTTTTTGTTCTAGAGGTACAGACTTCTAGAACTAGAAGAGGTCTCAGAAGCTGCTAGCCTATGCCCAAGTTTTCACTAACAAGTGCTGAGATGAAAAACAGATAAATAAGGACATGTACTGAATTTTCATAAAAATAGATTCAGTTTAAAGAATTGTTCTTTTTCTGAGATTATGCTGCTGTGGTGGTGGTGGTGGTGGTAAAGTTCTCTTGTATGAAATAATGAATACATTATATTTGTTGGGGGCTTTTTAATGATCTTAAAGCACCTATGTTGTTTCTCAAAATTTTTTGATCTTTTATGGATTTCTTTTAACCCTGTTAATGTACAGAGAGGGAAACAAAGATTCCAGAGGAACAAAGCCCAGTCCTCTTTCTCCTAGGTACCCCCCGAAACAGCCCATTTTGTGTCCAGGGCTAGAAATTTTTTTAAGTGTTAACAAACTGAAAAAGAAATCAAGGTCAAGGTTAGACAACAAAGATTAGAACTGGTTCCGATAGGCCAGCTGTGATGTTAGCCGGGAGGAAAAGGCTCCTGCCTGCTTAATTAATCAGATTAGCTAAGTAGATTGGTTTCCTTCTGAGTTGAAAGCAAAAGATGGGGCCTGAGGGAATACAGCTACTACTGGCAGTTACATTTTGATTGAGGTAAGACCTAAGAAGGTCTGCTTGATTGAGTAGGCCGCACCCACATCTGATAGGAATTTTTGGAGCCCTATGCAAGTGTTTCACTGAGAGAGAGATTTTTTTGAGAAAGGGCAGGGAAAGGCAGGACACTCACAGGAGTAAGGGGATGAGGGTCAACTTCATTCACCCTGTACAGAGGCTGATCTAGATTTAATAACGAAAGCCCCAGGACAGATGGACTTTTCAATTGAAGGATTAAAACGGGCTTCAAATTTGTACATTATTTTTCTGGAAAGGCTTAAAATGTAAATGCAAATGAACTCTTTGCCTTTTAACTATCCCAGACAAACCACTGTCTTTAAGAGGTAAGCAGGCAGACAGCATTTCTCTGTTAACCTTCGTGTATTATTTCCCCTGAAGTAGTTAGGCAGTTCTCTATTGTACCAGAACCTTTAGATAAGTACACTTTTTGAAGTCAGTATAGAAGGGCCTATTGACTTTAACAACAACAAAAGAAAGAGAGTAAGAAAAATGTGTCCACTCCCAAATCATTAACTGAACTGAAAAGAATATGCTAACAAAGAAAGACACTGTAGTCCGAATCCTGTACTGTAAGGGAAGGTCATGTCACCCACAGCATCAGGAGAGGCACAAAGCCTTGAACTCAGGCCCAAGCATGCTGGGCTAGCTTAACACACCCACGCATTCATCAGCAGGCACGAAACTGGGAGGAGAAATTGAAAACGGAGTCGCCCGGCTCCTCTGTCGACACATTAACAGAAAGTAATGTTGTTAGATTTAATTAGATGTGAGTATGTGGCTCTAATGGCTTCCCATTTCTTTCAGAGCAGAAGCCAAATTCCTTACAAAAGCCAACAAGCCCATACACGATTTGCCTCTCCTGTACCATGTCCTTCCATATGCATACCATTTCCATCTTTGACCTTGCCGTCCACATTCCTCCTCCACTCATTTTACTCCCATCACCCTGCCCCCCTTGCTGCTGCAGGATCTCGGCACTTCTACATACTGTCCCGACTCATTTGGTTGGATCACTCAAGTCTGCCAAGATGTTACCTTCTGGGTAAGTCCCACTCGATCAGCCCAGGTCCTTGGAAGAGACTTCAGTAAGGGCCTATACATAAAGGTGTGGTCAAGAAATAAAGAAGTGATAAGGGAGACTCAGTAATAAGGGGACTCCAAAATCACCCTTGTACTTCAAAGAGCTGGGGGGTGGGGAGGAGTTAACAAACATGTAGAAGGCTGTGGGACTTACTGCCAGGAACTGGGACCATTGGTCAAGGAACACAGACACTCCACAGTGACCCAACAGGGAGAGAGACCAGGAATTTATCCCATAACCTCTGTCATTCTCATTTCTCCTTCTGGATCTTTTGAAGCAAGGGAACCTCACACAATTCATATAGGTCAGCCTTCTGGGGAACAGTAAAGGGGTAGATGATATCCAGCACATTTATCTCAGTGAGCCATACAGTCAGCTTCTTCTGTGTAACAAACCATCCCAGAACTTAGTGGCTTTAAAATCACAGATGTCTAGGGGCGCCTGGGTGGCTCAGTGGGTTAAGCTGCTGCCTTCGGCTCAGGTCATGATCTCAGGGTCCTGGGATCGAGTCCCGTATCGGGCTCTCTGCTCAGCAGGGAGCCTGCTTCTCTCTCTCTCTCTCTCTCTCTCTCTCTCTCTGCCTGCCTCTCCATCTGCTTGTGATATCTCTCTGTCAAATAAATAAATAAAATCTTTAAAAAAAAAATTTAAAATCACAGACGTCTATCTCTTCTCAGAATTGTGTAAGTTGCCAAGGCAGTTTTGATATAGGCTGGCTTTGCGGGTCCCTCCTGAAATTACTTGTATGTCTGCAGTTAGCTGGCAGCTTGACTGGTCTAGGATGGCCTCATTCACATGGCTGGGAGTTTGCTCCATGTCAGGTGGGATGATAGGGATGATGTGACAGTGTATCTCTACTGACCGCCAGCAGTCACTTTTCTTCCTTGTCAGACACTATTATTCGAGTAGGCAGTTAGTAAGGCTCTATCACGTATCTGGAGGCCCACAAAGAGGAAGTCATGGCCAGCTATTGAGAAAGTCAGAGGAAGCCAGATCAAACTCAACAGGCCCAAGATGGTCAACAAAGTTGACCAGAAACCCAACCAAAGAGGAAAAGACATAAAACCCTGCTTTCAAGAATTCCCCACACTGGGGCACCTGGGTGGCTCAGTGGGTTAAGCCACCGCCTTCGGCTCAGGTCATGATAACAGAGTCCTGGGATCGAGTCCCGCATCGGGCTCTCTGCTCAGCAGGGAGCCTGCTTCCTCCTCTCTCTCTCTGCCTACTCTCTCTCTCTGTCAAATAAATAAATAAATTCTTTAAAAAAAAAAAAAAAGAATTCCCCACACCAAGTAATTACTATTCCATCCCCGTGTTAACAACTAATCAATAAAAGAATCCCAAACTTGGGGCACCTGGGTGGCTCAGTGGGTTAAAGCCTCTGCCTTTTGCTCAGGTCATGATCCCAGGGTCCTGGGATCGAGCCCTGCATTGGGCTCTCTGCTCGGCAAGGAGCCTGCTTCCTCCTCTCTCTCTGCCTGCTTCTCTGCCTACTTGTGATCTCTGTCTGTCAAATAAATAAATAAAATCTTTAAAAAAAAAATCCCAAACCTCAGGGCACAGCAGAAGCTCACCTGCACTCAGGCTCTGTGCACTCACGGGCACACTGTACACATGCACTTACTCACTCTCCCTCTTCTCTTTCTCTCCCCCACCCAGTTTCACATCTCCAGAGAACACTTTCACTTTAATAAACTTTCCTGCTGTGTCACTTGTCCACTGCATTGTATGTCATTTAATTCTTTCTTTTGATGAGACCCAGAACCTTTGGCAACATCTTTGGGATGGGCTGGATCAAGGCTTCTGGGCCCAGAGTCTCCCCAATTCACCTGGTAACACTATCAAATCCTTGCTAATATCAAGACACATTATTTCAATGGAATTCCCATGTTAAAACAATCCCAATTTTTATTTGATTCTGTAATATTCCCAGCCCCAGTGGATGGAACATGATTAATCTGAAGCAGAGGTCAACACATTTTTTCTATAATGAACCAGAAAGTAAATATTTTAGGTTTGGGAGTCAAGAGGCAAAACAGAGTACAATATACAGAAACTTGAATAACAAGAAAAAAAATTTGCACAGAATTTTTATTGATGAAATCCAAAGTATAATAATTGAGTACAATCATTTCCAATATAGATCTACTAAGGAGAAGAACAGAATTCTTTGCTAGGGGATAATAGTTCATTAAATTGGAGTTCAAAATTAGTACTCTATCACCAAAATCAATTGCAAATGTTCACCTCTGAAGGCTGATCTATGAGACTTTATGCATTTCATCTTTGAGAGCATCTTTTCACACAGAAATGGCCAAATACGTATATCAGCCTATGAGAGTATGATTTTAATTGAGCATATTTATCACTTGGAAGTAATTTACAAAATCCTGTTAGATTTTTCTCTTGATATTTGCCAATTACGACATCATTATATTGCAGATTAATCACTTCCAATTGCAGATTAATCACTTGCAATTGATCCTCAACTGCAAAGTTAAATGCATTTTGAAATATGGAAAATTCCTTTCCACTTACCCTGAGATCCAAAAATGCTATTGGAACTGCAGTTTGAGCTTAGAAAGTATATCCTCTGCAGATTTTTGTAGGAATGGAGATGTGTTTCTTGTTTGTTTGCTTTTTTTTAACTTTTTAAAAAATTTTATTTATTCAAGAGAGAGAAAGAGAGATAGATCAAGATCAAGCAAGCAGGTGCAGGGGCAGTGGGAGAGAGAGAAACAGACTCCCCACTGAGCAGGGAGCCTGATACAGGACCCAATCCCAGAACCCTGAACCCTGATGGCCTGAACAGAAGGCAGCCATTTAACTGACTGAGGCACCCAGGCACCCCGGAGATTTGCTTTTTTCAAAAAAAGCCTTGATAGCACAAAAAATATATTAAACAGCTTGGCATCACTTGCATTTCAAGCAACTTTAATTGTTGTTAAAATGACTTACCAGAGTGTAACGTTTACATATAAGCACTGTTTGCCTTGTAATTTTATATTGGGACACATGATCAAGTCGGCAGCTAAAGCTAATTTCCAAGGCCATTCAGTGTTTAATAAATGTGACTGAAAGAAGTTCTCATTCCAAAACATTCAGGTTCAACCCTGAGTTCAAAAACTGCAATTAAACTTCACCACCACTAAGCGATCAAACCTCTTTGGGTTCAGGCAAGTTAGGATATCCAGCTCCTGTCTTTGATAAAAGTTCACAGAATTGATGATCCTTAAATCCATGAGAGCACATGAAGTTCACCGGGGAGACTATTGGGTCAAAAGCAGAACCAGTTCAAATGCTTTCTGCAAATTACCTGCTGAGAAACAGCACAGTGATAAATTACAGGCTGTAAATACCTACATTTTCAGAAGTTCTATAAATGTGTTCAAATAAGAGTTTTCTGCTCCATGTATATGTTTATCCCCATCAGTTCTAAAGGATCTTAGCAGATTCCACTTCAGGTTGTACTGAATGAAAGTTTTCTCAATTTCTCTGAAAATCTACTCACCTATGGTTGTTTTGGGCAAAAAAATTCATAGTTGCTTCTTCAGTCCCTTCAAACTCAGTACTGACTCGCTGAATACAAGTGATCAGTCCTGGGAACATCTGTCAAATCATCAAGAGCTAAGGAAAACCACTCCAAATCATTTACTTCGTTTTTTAATTAACTATTGATGGTGCTCCCAGTGTCCTCAACTCTTTAAGCAACTGTTCTCACTGAAAGGCTAATGGTCTTGAACAAGTGTGTTTTCTGCAGAAACATTTCTTTAGCGGCTGCAATCAAACATGATTTAATTAACTCACCGACAGCAAACAGCTTTCCTTGCTTGACAAATGAACTCCTCGGAAACTTACCCTGGTTACAGCTTTTTCCATTTTTTGTAAAGAAATTCTGCTGTGATGAGATATTATATCTTAAATCATATTTTTCTTATCATCGCTTTCCTATGAGTTTGGGATATTGTGATGAGTCTGGGAACCTTAACGTATATTGTGTTATATAACCTTTTAGCACAGGTGGAGTGTCACTGTACCATTCATGCATACTTTGCCATCTAATTGGATAACAAAGTAATCCACACTTCATTGCGCCTTAAAACCGTGATGTGAAAGGGGAGCAATGTCACCAAAATGTCAGGGAAAGCGAGCCCAGCTTCTGCTCCCCGACAGAAATCAACAATTTAAAAAAATGGTTCATTAACAAAATGGTTAACAAAAATGGTTCTGGGACAGCTCTGGAGTCCACTTAAGAAACGTTGGCAAGGGGCACCTGGTGGCTCAGTGGGTTAAAGCCTCTGCCTTCGGCTCAGGTCATGATCCCAGGGTCCTGGGATCAAGCCCCACATTGGACTCTCTGCTCAGCGGGGAGCCTGCTTCCTCCTCCCTCTCTCTCTGCCTGCCTCTCTGCCTACTTGTGATCTCTATCTGTCAAATATAAATAAATAAAATTTAAAAAAAAGAAAGAAGCATCGGCAACACAGAACAAAAAAGCAACAATAACTACCCACGAAAAGAGGGAAGACTAACTGTACTTTCCCTGCATCATCCCATCCCCCAGGCTGGCATTTTTCCCTGCTGGAGAGGACATTTCCCAATTACGAAGAGTTCTCCCCAGGAAAGGAAGAGCAGGATGAGCACCCAACTGTCTCAGCCTTTTGGGACCAGGGCAAAAATGTTCCACCTCATTTTCACTCAACCCAGACTAGCAAAGCAGAGGCACCCCAAGATGGCCAGAGACAAAGTAGAAAAGCAGGGGCTGCCACTAGCAGCCACGTAGCTGGATCAATTACAGTTCAAAGTGACCTACTTTGCAAAGTGAGCAGGTTCCAATACTGAAGAAACCAACAGCCGGCACTGCCTCGGCAGAGCCCTGCAGACTTCCCGCTGATTTCACCCCCCAGGTTTTCGTGGTCACAGAGGCCAGTCACCTGGGTCCCTCCCAGATCCCTCCCTCACCCGCATACCCGCCAGAGCCAGGGAACTGCCCTGCGAGCCGTCACCAGACTCCACAGAAGGACACACCTGCAGGGGAAGACTGTGCATGTGCGGAGAGGTGGTGCGTGCACCCCTTGCCAGGACCCACACAGCTGCTTGTGGGACCACATAAGCCCCCGTCTTTAGTCACTGGCAGGCACCACTTTGTTCATCTAAGTACATGTGAGCCCCAGCCCAGCCCGCAGCACCAGCCTCCACTGCTGTGGGTCTATGGTAAGCCCCAGCCTCCATGTACCACACCCTGCGGTGGAGTTCATGCCCACACACAGGGTCCCCACAGCGGCCAGTGATTTCACACCGACCCTCGCTGCTTCCGTGGCCCCCACCGCGAAATCTCTGGTTGCATTTGTAACTAGGCTTTGCCACCGCACGGGCACCTACAGCTGACCCTCATGGTCGAGTGTATGCACACCACTGGTTCCAGCCACCACCACTGCCTGTCCAGGTCCGTAGGAATACAATACACCAAAATTTACGGGATACAGCAAAAGCATTTCCAAGAAGGAAGTTTCTAGTAAATGTCTACATTAAGAAAATATAAAGGGGGTGCTGGGCTGGCTCAGTTGGTAGAACATATGACTTTTTTTTTTTTTAAATATTCTACTTATGGGGCGCCTGGGTGGCTCAGTGGGTTGAGCCGCTGCCTTCGGCTCGGGTCGGGATCTCAGGTTCCTCGGATCGAGTCCCGCATCGGGCTCTTTGCTCAGCAGGGAGCCTGCTTCCCTCTACCTCTCTCTCTGCCTGCCTCTCTGTCTACTTGTGATCTCTCTCTGTCAAATTAAAAAAAAAATAAATAAATATTCTACTTATTTATTCATGAGAGTAAGAGAGAGAGAGAGGCAGCAGAGAAGCAGACTCCCCAAGAAGCAGAGAGCCTGATGTGGGACTTGATCTCAGAACCCTGAGTTCATGACCCCAGCAGGCGGCAGCCGCCTAACCATCTGAGCCACCCAGGAGCCCAGAACATGTGACTCTTGATCACCGCGCTGTGAGTTCAAGGCCCACCTTGGGTGTAGAGACTACTTAAAAACGAAATCTGAAAAAATAGAAAGAAAGAAAGATGCCAAATAAACAATTTGGCATCAAGGAACTGGATACCTCAAGGAACTGGAAAAACATAAACTATTTGTACCTCAAGGAACTGGAAAAACATAAACTAAGCTGGAAATTAGCAGAAGGAAGAAAATAACAAAGATCAGAGCAGAAATCTAAAAAAAGAAGAAAAGCAATACAAAAGATTAATGAAATTAAGAACTGATTTAAAAAAGAAAAAATAAAAGAAATAAAATTGAGAAATCTTTAGCCAGTAGATTAGGGAAAAATAGAAGACTCAAATAAACAAAATCAGAAATAAAAGAGTAGACATTACAATCAATACCACAGAAATACAAAAGATTATAAGAAAATACTATCAACAATTATATTCTGACAAACTGAATAACATAAAGAAATGGAAAAATTCCTATAACATACTACCTATAAGAATGAATCATGAGGAAATATAAAATCTGAACAGACCAGTAATAATGAGTAAGGAGGTTGAACCAATTATCAAAAACATCACCAAAAGACAAGCCCAGGAGCACTGGTTTCACTGATGAATTCTACCAAACATATAAACTAAAATTAATGTCAATTTTTCTCAAACTCTTTCCAAAATTTAATAAAGGAGGAACACTAAGAAATACAGCATTACCCTGCAACAAAGCCAAATAGAGACATTATGAGAAAACTACAGACCACTATCCCTGGTGAATATAAAAGCAAAAATTCTCAACAAAATATTACCAAACTAAATTCAACAGCACATTAAAAGTATTTTACAGCAGGATGCCTGGGTGGCTCAGTCAGTTAAGTGTCTGCCTTCGGCTTGCGTTGTGACCCCAGGGTCCCAGGACTGAGTTCCTCATTGGGTTCCTTGCTCAACAGGGAACCCGCTTCTCCCTCTCCCTGCTGCTCCCCACCACTTGGTTCCTCAGTTGGTTAAGTGTCTGACTCTTGATCTGTCCTCAGGTCTTGACCTCAGGGTCCCAAGTTCAAACCCCACATTAGGCTATAGAAGATCAGGGCATGGAGTCTATTTAAAAAAAAAAAAAAAAAGAGAAGTAAAATCATCATTGCAGATGAGATGGTCTTTCTTTTTAAACAAACAAATAAATAAAATCTTCTCTTTTTTTCTACTTTTCTTTTTTAATTTAAATTTAAATTCAATTAATTGGCATATAATGTATTATTATATGGTAGAGGTCAATGATTCATCAGTCTTATATACTACCCAATGCTCATTATATCATGTGCCTTCCTTAATGTCCATTACCCAGTTACTCCATCCTCTCACCTCCCTCCCGTCCAGAACCCCTCAGTTTGTTTCCTATGATTAAGCGTCTCTGGTGCACCTGGGTGGCTCAGTTGGTTCAGGGTCTCCCTTCAGCTCTGGTCATGATCCCAGTGCCTGGAATCAAGTCCCGCGTCAGGCTCCTTGGCCAGTGGAGAGTCTGCTTCTCTCTCTCCCTCTGCCCCTCCCCACATGCTCGCTTGCTCTCTATCTCAAATAAATAAATAAAATCTTTAAAAAATGAAAAATAGGGATGTCTGGGTGGCTTAGTCAGTTAAGCATCTGCCCTTGGCTCAGGTCATGATCCCAGGGCCCTGGGAGTCCTGCATGGGGCTCTCTGGTCAGCAGGGAGCCTGCTTCTCCCTCTGCTTGCCACTCTCTCAAATAAGTAAAATCTTTTAAAAAAATTATAGAAAGAGTCTCTTATGGTTTGTCTCCCTCTCTGATTTCATTTTGTTTTATTTTCCCCTTCCTTCCCCTATGGTCCTCCGTCTTGTTTCTTAAATTCCGCATATGAGTGAGATTATATGATAATTGTCTTTCTCCGATTGATATATGTGGCTTGGCATAATACCCTCTAGTTCTATCCACATCGTTGCAAATGGCAAGATTTCATTTTCTGATGGATGAGTAGTATTCTAGTGGGGGTGGCACCTCTTCTTTATCCATTCATCTGTCAATGGACATCTAGGTTCTTTCCATAGTTTGGCTATTGTGGACATTGCTGCTATAAACACTGGGGTGTGTGTGCCTCTTCAAACCACCAGGTTTGTTTCCCTTGAACTGCTTCTGTGAATGAGTGGTTCTTCTCTTACAAGGATGGCCATTAGATGGGAAACTGAGCAGTCACCATACCCATGAATTCAAAGATATGCTCTTCTGCTTATACATGGAGGTGCTCAGAGATTGTTGCAACTGCCTAAGAGGAGGCTTGTCCTGCTGCTCCGAGACTTGGAGCCATTCCTATAGCCTGTGGATTTTAGAAGACTGGTACTGGAGGATAAGGTTTTCCATAACATGACGCGACAAGTAAAGATTTGCTTTCACCAATATTAAAGTGTATTTCATTCTTTTTTAAAAGATTTTATTCATTTATTTGACAGAGAGAGACACAGTGAGAGAGGGAACAGAAGCAGGCGGAGTGGGAGAGGGATTTGCAGGCCTCCCATGGAGCAGGGAGCCCAATGCAGGGCTCGATCCCAGGACCCCGGGATGATGACCTGAGCTGAAGGCAGGTGCTTAACAACGGAGCCACCTAGGCGCCCCAGGTGTATTTCATTCTTTTTTTTATTTTTAAAGATTTTATTTATTTATTTGACAGACAGAGATCACAAGTAGGCAGAGAGGCAGGCAGAGAAAGAGGAGAAAGCAGGCTCCCCACTGAGCAGAGAGCCCAATGTGGGGCTCGATCCCAGGACCCCGGGATCATGACCTGAGCCGAAGGCAGAGGCTTTAACCCACTGAGCCACTCAGGCGTCCCGGTGTATTTCATTCTTAGGAGCTTCTTCTTCTTTATTTTAAGATGTCTACTCCTTGAAATTTATCACCAAGAATTGGGATGTGTGGCTTTTTGTATCTATGTAATTTATCTTCACGTGTATTTTGAGATAAGAGTAGAGTTCTAATTGGCCTGACACACTTGTAAGATTGTAAGTATCCATGATACAGTGTAACATATATATCATATTCATGACATAGTAATTTCATTGCCCTCTGACAGAAGATCACAAGGCTAATGAAAAATAAGTTTGTAAATCTAGCTACTTGAGCAAGCCCTGTATATAAGCGGAGTCCTTTGTATAGTTAGTATATACTAGTTGGAATTTTTTTAAATATTTTATTTATTTATTTGAGACAGAGATCACAAGAAGGCAGAGAGAGAGGAGGAAGCAGTCTCCCTGCTGAGCAGAGAGCCCAATGTGGGGCTCGATCCCAGGACCCCGGGATCATGACCTGAGCCGAAGGCAGAGGCTTCAACCCACTGAGCCACCCAGGTGCCCCACTAGTTGGAATTTTTAAGGTTTTGAATAATCATTATTTTCTGGTATGAAGTTAATAAAGTTGCTAGAGTTATGCCTTTATTAATACCAAAGATAATCCCCAAACCAATCTGTGATTCCAAAGTGCCTACTATGGGCATAGTAGTTCAGACTTTGAAATGAGAGAAATTATTGGTGCCAATCCCAGAGGCTAACCACCTGTGTGATCTTGGGCAAATTGTTCTGACTCTCTCGGTATCATTTCCTTTGCTGCAAAATGGGGAAACTAATATCACCTTTTAACAGTTGCTTGAGGATTAAGTGCTCATTCATGTAGGACCCTTACCCAAGGTCACCTGGATGGCTTAGTCGGTTAAACATCCAACTCTTGATTTCGGCTCAGATTATGATCTCAAGGTTGTAGGATTGAGCCCCTTGCCAGGCTCTGCATTCAGCTTAGAGTCTGCTTGTCCTTTCTATGTCCTCCCTAGGGGCTTGCGGTGCATGTGCGCATGCTCTCTCTCTCTAAAATAAAATAAAAGATAATAAATAAATAAATAAATAAAATCTTTTTAAAAACCCACAAAACCCTTAGCTAATTTCTAAATTGTATGTATCCATTCATTGCACCAAGAAGTATAAATACTTACTATGCATCAGGCCTTGGGTCCATCATAAGAGTTCAATAAATATTGGTTATTAGTGTTGCTGTTAGGTTCTCATTACGTGTCTAACAAACACCATAGGCTGGAGAGGTGCACAAGAAACCCATGAAGCCATCACAGGGCTTGCAAGATTTTTCAGATGACTTTTAACTTTATTTTCTAATATTTTTCCAAGTCTTCACAGTTCCATAAAGGCTAACCATTTCGTTGACAGATAGCCCAGCCCTGCAGAGTCACGCAGGGCCTCACTCTCGGGAAGTACTTGTATTTGGTTTAATGCTTTGCTCTTGCTTTCTTGAAATTTGCAGTAATTTCTCAAGAAGGGCTCTGCATTTGGTTCTTGGCTTTTGTATTCTACCTTTCTGCCCACTACCACTGGGCGTTATAAATTATGTAGCCAGTGCCGCCCAGGGCCCTACAACCCAGAATTCTTTTAGAACAACTAGGTGATCTCCAGCTACTTCTCAGGCTCCTGTTCACTTTATTATTTTAATCTATGTTGCTTTGACTGTAAGGAATAGAATTGTCTCAAACCAGCTCAGTTAAAGGAAGGCTTAATGTAAGGAATTGTTCATCAAAATTTAAGGAGGGCACTCTGCCTTGTACAAACCTGAGAGTGGGTATCTCCCTAAATTTTGTACCCCAAAGGCCTCACTTATCTTAGACCTATTTGACCCTGCTGTGGTCTTTGATGGAGCACAAAACCCAAGAAGGAAGATACCAGGGAATTAATAAATATACAAGAGTAGGGAATTAAAAATGCAATCTCTTTCATCCTCTAGTCACCAATAGGACATCTCACTGACTGAGTCCAAATGGAAATCAGAAAGCAAGGAACCCCTTCCAAAGCACCCACTAGAGGTCAACCCAACCAGAAGGCTAAGAGAGGCAAACAGAGACAACCTAGCACAGGTTGGGACCAGGACAGGCAGACAAGTGACTTATCTAGTGATTGCCACTATGTTTGCTATGTACTATGACTAAAGTCTAGTCCAGAAACGCTAAATTACTTTTGGGCCTTGTTTCTTTATTCCTATAATAAAAACAAAACAAAACAAAACAAAGCATTTTTTAAGGTCTGTCCAGATGAGTCAGGATTCATCCTCCTGACAAGCCTAACGCTCAGTGTAAGCCAGCTTGTGTGTGGAAGGTGACCTCCTCAGAGACAGCCATTTAACTGGTTCCTGACAGCTTCAATTATGACTAATGGATCTATTCAATGGCCATCATGCCCTGTAATCACACCAGTTAAGATTTTTACAACCTTTACAGCCTAGCCTAATATTTCTCCTTTTCCTTCCCCTGTATTTTTGTTCTATAGATGTTGCTTCATATCAGAACATAAAAAATAGAAATATGAAAACAATAGTTAGCTGTTAACAATTACTTATCACCAAGAGTATTTTCTTGCAGAGTGTAATAATGCTGCCTGGCACATAAGGCAATTTTGTTTGTATCAATGAACATTCATAAAATGTTTCCTTTTGATTCACATTTCCATCTGAATAGGTTGAGAGGACGTCCTTCATCTTGCTTCCCTTTTTGTATGTAGTTGTTAAAATGAAGTCATTAAAGATCAGATAATTCTGGGATCATATTTTCCCCTTATGATTAAAGATTGTAAGTATTCAGTAACAAACTCTCAAATGGGAGAAAACAAAGGTAACTTGGTGATTACGATTTAATGTTTAATTCTAAAAAACACTAAAAAGAGATGCAAATAAAAATGAATTTCCTACCATGTTGAATAAGGAAATGTATTTATTTACAAAAAATACACAATTAAATTATATTTCAGTCAGAAGTTATTAGAGAGATTTGGCTCTCCCAGGAAGAGATACAGAAGAAAAAGTTACACTTCCTTTTCCCTGTCTAAACACACTTAAACCTTCTTACTGGCATTTATAAACAACTGAAAAATATTAACAATTTAGCCCTATTACCTCTGTCTACAACAGAATGGCCATTTTGATGAATGCAATTAAGGAAGAATTCCTTTTTTATTAGGAAGATGCATAGTTTGGTTTTTATTCTGGTTTGATTGTTACTGTTGTTCAAAGGGTTTTTGATTTATTTACTCTTTGGAAGTCCAAGGTTTTCCACATGCACATTTTCCTTAGCCCGACTCTGAAGCAGTACTTTCTATCACAACAGTGACCATGTGCAAAATGTCTTCCGTAGTCCATTGTAAAGCACCTAAAACATACTCAGAATTTCTGTAGTGGTTTCCTAGGTGATTCCTTTTTGTCCTCTCAGGGATGTTCCTGGACCCCAGGCTAGCATTGTGGAATTAGAATGAAAGACTCCATTGTCAGGGAAGTGGCCAAAAGGGTGGGATTAATTTTGATGGGGTTAAAACTCAGGAGATGAGCCATTTATTGGGTACTTTTTCTTTTACAATTTAAATTCTCAATTATAAAATTATATAGCACACATTTAGTTTCTCCATTCTGGGTCAATAAATATGTAGATCTTTCTTTAACCTTAAGCACTTATCAATGAGAATTATGTAAGACAATTTCAATCTCAAATGAACAAGTGAATGATTTTTAGACATGGCACATGTCCATTTCACATAAACATGTCTTCAGGGACTGTATAGGATGGACAAAGAAAGAGAAACTAATTATTTGTAGAGTATGTTGATTTCAATGGAATTATCGTAGCTGCAGAGAACCACGGAGGAAATAACTACCAAATTTGCCTAAACATAAAGTGATCTCACATTTAAGTCAAAATCCTATTTTCCTAATGAGAAGATACAGAAGTAGTGGTGTAGCCAGGCACAGGAATGCGAGAGCACCTGCCTCCTGTGGGCGTGGAGGGGGGTGTCCCAAACAGATGAGGTTCCGCCACTTGCCACTGACAAAATCCAAGGGCAGAGGCGATTGGTGGGGAAAAAAGAAAAGAATTTATTTCAGTGAGACTAACACTGGGAAGACAGTGGACTAGCATCTCAAAGACTGTTTCCAAAGTGTTGAAAACACATCCAGTTTGGGGCGCCTAGGTGGCCCAGTCCATAAAGTGTCTGCCTTTGGCTCATGTTATGATCTCGGGGTCTTGGGATGGAGTCCCACAAGGTTCTTTCTGCTCAGCGCGGAGCCTGCTTCTCCCTCTCCCTCTGCCACTCCCCCTGCTTGTGCTCGCTCACTCTCTAAGTAAAGTCTGAAAAAAGAAAAGAAAAGAAAATACTTCCAGGTTTGCATAAAGAAAATGTGGTACAAAGATCAGTGGGTACATATGGATGGGTACATATCAGGGTACATATGGGTACATATCAGGGTACATATGGATGCATATGGGTACATATGGGATGATATGGGTACATATCAGGGTACATATGGATGGGTACATATGTGGTACAAAGATCAGTGGGTACATATCAGGTTGATCATTGTCTTGGAGTTAACCACAGAAGGGGGTCTTGCTGGCTCAGGGCAGTCCTTATTGCCTGAGGGGGTAATTTTGGTTCCATCAGGGGATGCTTTGCCCACAGGGTCTTTTGCCTGAGTTCAGAGATAAACAGGAAAGAAGACTTAATCAATTAGAAAGTTTGAGGTCAAAATGGTGAGTTGAAGTCCTCTTTCAGTGAATTTTATATATATATATATATATATATATATATATATATATATATATATATATTCTTTATTTGTTTTGCCAAATAGAATGCATATTATTTAAGGAACATTGAAGAAATAGTTTAAAAATACTCAACTTTTTACACACACATATTTAAAATGTTATCCAGTATTATTTTATATGTTTTCCTATTTGCATATATTCATTACAGTTTTATTCAAAGTCTTCATGGGTATCTGCAACATCGATTTTTTTTCTTAAGATTTTGTTTATTTTTTTTTTTAGAGAAAGGGAGAGAGCACACATGCGAGCAGATGGAGGGGCAGAAGGAAAGAGAATCTGAAGCAGGCTCCACGCTGAGAATAGAGCCCCACATGGGGCTCCATCTCACAACCCTGAGACCATGACCTTGGCTGAAATCAAGAGTTGGAGGCTTACCTGACTAAGCCAACAAGCACCCCTATTTGTTTTTTCAAAGTAATCGCTACCCAATGTGGGGCTCAAACTCACAACCCTGAGACCAAGAGTTGCACACTCTACCAACTGAGACAGGCAGGCACCCCTCCAACATCAGTATTTTTGTCATCACTAAAACCACTTTTTAAAAAAGATTTTATTTATTTATTTATTTGTCAGAGAAAGAGAGAGAGAGAGAGAGACCACAGGCAGACAGAATGGCAGGCAGAGGCAGAGGGAGAAGCAGGCTCCCTGCTGAGCAAGGAGCCCGAAGTGGGACTCCATCCCAGGATGCTGGGATAATGACCTGAGCCGAAGGCAACTGCTTAACCAACTGAGCCACCCAGGCGTCCCTAAAACCACTTTTTAAAATCATAAAATTTTCAACACACCATCTTTACTTTCATCTAGGTTGCTCAAGACTAAGTATTTACTGAATCTCTATATGAGCTCTAACTGGAAATTTTCTTCTAAACCATAAGTATTTAAGTAAGATTAAATCTGTTATTTTTATTCATGCTATATGTAATATTCATGATCGCCACCAAGTAATCACTTAAAAGCTTAATAATACAGGTAAACAATTTAAACACAAAGTAAATAGTGCAGGTTTTTTAACAACAGAAATAGCAGCCTGGGGCGCCTGGGTGGCTCAGTGGGTTAAAGCGTCTGCCTTGGGCTCAGGTCATGATCCCAGGGTCC
The DNA here is from genome assembly GCF_020171115.1 of Neogale vison. Taxonomy (NCBI): domain Eukaryota; kingdom Metazoa; phylum Chordata; class Mammalia; order Carnivora; family Mustelidae; genus Neogale; species Neogale vison. The sequence continues at coordinate 48,289,603 of NC_058099.1, forward strand.
TGGAATCGAGCCCAATATCGGGCTCTCTGCTGAGCAGGGAGCCTGCTTCTCCCTCTCTCTCTGCCTGCCTCTCTGCCTACTTGTGATCTCTCTCTCTGTCTGTCAAATAAATAAATAAAATCTTAAAAAAAAAAAAAGTAGCAGCCTTATGACCTAACCGTCCTTACCTCTGATTCCAGATCTCTATTCACCACCATGTTCAAGTCTGTTAGGTTTTTTCCTCCTACTGTTTACCTTCCAAATATTAAATAGGTTATACCAATATTTCTTGATTTTTGAAAAGAAAAGTTTTAGATCATATCCATGGACATCCTACTTTGAAAAATGAGGACTAATCTCTCCTATATATGTCCCCTCCTTCAAATGTTCTTTTGCTCTTTCTCTCTTATTTCCATCTTTACAATGTATTTGTATCCCAATTTGCAGGTAAATCAACATTCAGCTTTTATATTAATCCAATTTTACTAACATCATTCACAGCTGAATCTATATAGAATATACTGTTTTCACTAGAGCAACAATTTCATTATTGTGTAATATTTACATTTTTCCTGGCACTAATGATTGCCTCATTTCTTTTCATTTGCTCACTTTTCCTTGTATCTATTACTAATCCATCCTCAAACTCTCAAAGAAAACTGTAAATCTTTTCTTAGAAAATTGTAAATCCTTGTTTAGTATATCCAAATGTGTCAGGTAATCTATAGGTGTCATTTTTTATGGGGACAAATCCCTCCTGAATCTCTTTATTGTCCTGATTTCTCTCTACACCAGCTGTACAATGTCATCCTGGGAACTGCTGCCATCCTGAATCATTAGCATTATCATCATCATCATCCTCTCACTTCTTTCTTCCTGGGGGTCATCTTTTCTCTTGCTCCCACATGCTCTCTCTCAGTCTCCATTCTCACCAGCTTTCCTCAGAAAGAAAGATTGGGGGAACCTGGGTGGCTCATTTGGTTAAGTGGCTGCCTTTGGCTCAGGTCATGACCCAGGGTCCTGGGATCGAATCCTGCATTGGGCTCCCCACTCCTTAGAGAGCCTGCTTCTCCCTCTCCCTCTCCCTCTGCCTGCCACTCTGCCTACTTGTGCTCTCTCTCTTTCTGTCAAATAAATAAATAAAATCTTTAAAAAAGGAAAGAAAGAAAGATTCAGAGGTAAATTCTTTGCAATCTTGCATTCTGAAAATATTACATATTATTTTTCTTATATTGACTGATAGTTTAGCTAGGTATAGAACTTTGGGAGCCTACAGATAGGGCTAATCAATTTCTGCTTTGGTATTTTCACTTTTTGAGTCTTTTTTTTAATTCTCTCAGTATTTTTATTATATCCTGTTTGTATTTTATGAATACAATAATTTATCTCTCTGAAATGTTTCTTTTTTTTTTTTTTTTTTAAAGATTTTATTTATTTATTTGACAGAGAGAGATCACAAGTAGGCAGAGAGGCAGGCAGAGAGAGAGAGAGGAGGAAGCAGGCTCCCTGCCGAGCAGAGAGCCCGATGCGGGACTCGATCCCAGGACCCTGAGATCATGACCTGAGCCGAAGGCAGTGGCTTAACCCACTGAGCCACCCAGGCGCCCTCTCTGAAATGTTTCTTATTGCATGATTGTTTTTATCATTCTCTCTGAATTATCTTTAGTTCTCTCAGTTATTTTTTGTTTTTGTTTGTTTGTTCCAATGTACAACTGCCTCCAGCTTCTGAATAACTCTGGAATTTTCTGTCTTTGGGGTGGTTTTCTTCTTTTTTCTTTTTTGGCTTATCCACTTACGTGTTGGCGTTCTCGGTTCAGTTCTGTTGTATGAGATACTACTCACCCATTTTTCAGTGCTCAAAATGTTATTGCTATCTCTGATCTGTTGTCCTCACCTCTCCTGTGTTTTGCCCTTGTGGTTTTTATATACCATTTTATTCCTTTACTGCCATTTCCATTGGTGTTTTCTGGAAATGGCATAGAAAAATTCATGTCTTTGCTCCCTCAAATTGAACAGGAAACCTGTATTTTTTTTTTTAAAGGAGATCTTATTTTAAAAAGTCTGTTTTAAATGACAGTGCTTTCAATTTGGGGTCATACACTCCCACACCAGGAATAATGACTTTGGCAAATCTGGTTAAGTTTCTTGGTCTCTTTTTTTTTTTTTTTTTTAACTTTAAGCTTACCCTGGTACTGACTTCTTTAAGGATCCCAAATTAGCATTTACTTAAGTAACTATAAGCCAATGGCACTTCAAAAAACATGCACACTTGGGTGGCTCAATTGGTTGAGTATCTGACCCAGTTTTGGCTCAGTTGTAATCTCATGGTTTGTGAGATTGAGCCATATGTTGGGCTTCACACTCAGTGGGGAGTCTGCTTAAAGATTCTTTCCCTCTCCCTCCCCCACTTGTGAGCATGCACTCTCTCTCTCTCTCAAATAAGTAAACAAGCCTTTATTTAAAAAAAAATGGATGCTGGAGCATGTGGATGGTACAGTCGTTTAAGTGCCTTTGGTTTCAGTTCAGGTCGTGATCTCAGGATTGTGAGATTGAGCTCAGGTCAGGCTCCATGTTCCATGGTGAGTCTGCTTGAGATTCCCTCTCCCTGCTCCTCCTGCTTGTGCTTTCTCTCTCTCAAATAAATAAATAAATCTTTTTTAAAAAGTGCTTTTTAATTCAAGTGACATGATTGAGACAAGTTTTATATAACACAAGAAACTATAAAAACTTAAATATAGAGCAATTCATTCTAATCCAAAAGAGAATTGTGGGGAAAGAATTTCATCTTACTGAGGGCATATATTTTATTTAAAATATATTTCAGGAGTGCCTGGGTGACTCAGTGGGTTAAAGCCTCTGCCTTCAGCTCAGGTCATGATCCCAGGGTCCTGGGATTGAGCCCCGCATTGGGCTCTCTGCTCAGCGGGGAGCCTGCTTCCTCCTCTCTCTGCCTGCCTCTTGCCTACTTGTGATCTCTGTCTGTCAAATAAATAAATAAAATCTTTAAAAAATTAAATAAATAAAATATATTTCAGGGACACCTGGGTGGCTAAGTCAGTTAAGCATCTTCCTTTGGCTCAGGTCATGATCCCAAGTTCTGGGATTGAGTCCCATAGCCAGCTCCTTGCTCAGAAAGGAGCTGCTTCTCCCTCTGCCTGCTGCTCCCCCTGCTTATGCATGCACTCACTCTATACAAATAAATAAATAAAATCTTAAAAAATAATGAAAGAAAATGAAATAAATATATTTCAATTCTATTCTAGATAATGGCAGATGAGGACTTGGGAAAAGCAAATGGAATAGACATTTCTTCGCTTCAAAAATAATTTTTATTCCTTTCTCCTGCTTAAGCTTTTTTTTTCCACACCTTTTACCAGCATACATACTCGTTTTCTTTCTTTTACTCTCATGTTTGTGGAATTAATGAATTTTATACACACAGCATAAGCATATACACATGTATTTGATCTTCTGCTGGCACAACAGAAACGACAATTCTGAGGAAGTACCTTGACTGTCCTGCCATCCTTACATTCTCCAATAAGGTGAAGAGATAACTTAGTTGATTCTACATGTACTGAAGATGAAGAATTGGGCTTTATTGACTTGAGCCAATGTGAGTCAGTGCAATATTAATTATAACCTCCCAGAGAAAAGAAACGTAAAAGTTTGCTGTTTGTGTTTTTTTTTTTAAGATTTTATTTATTTATTTGACAGAGAGAAATCACAAGTAGGACAAGTAGGCAGAGAGACAGGCAGAGAGGGAGGAAGGAAAGCAGGCCCCCTGCTGAGCAGAGAGCCCAATGTGGGACTCGATCCCAGGACCCTGAGATCATGACCTGAGCCGAAGGCAGCAGCTTAACCCACTGAGCCACCCAGGCGCCCTGCTGTTTGTGTTTTTTGCTACTATGTCTATCATTACTATCATAGTCTTCTACTGGGAGAACTGTGCAATTATCCTAGGCCCTTGGACCTCTTAGGAGTCATTCTCAGTCTCAATAAAACTACAAGTAAGGTTTTCTTTTTTCTTTAACAGTCCCTAAGCCAGTAACTCAAGGTCTACTGAACCTTTAGCAATCAATATGCCTACCCAATCTAGCAGAATACCTCATATTGGGATACTCCGCCAGACTTTATCACTTTCCTTTTGTAATTTAGTTAACTAACATTGTCACCAGTTCACACTTCATAAAGCAGAGTATCAGTTTTATCATTTTTCTGCTTTAAAAAAAAATGCAGTATTCTACATTATGCATAGCATCATGTAAAATCTTCTCATTTTGGTGTTTTAAAAATAGCTCTGGGGTGTCTGGCTCGCTCAGTCAGGACAGCATGTGACTCTTGATCTTGAGATCATGAGTCTGAGCCCCTCATTAAAGGCAAAGTTTACTTAAAAGTAAATAAGGGGCACCTGGGTGACACAGTGGGTTTAAGCCTCTGCCTTCGGCTCAGGTCATGATCCCAGGGTCCTGGGATCGAGCCCCACATTGGGCTCTCTGCTCAGCAGGGAGCCTGCTTCCTCCTCTCTCTGCCTACTTGTGATCTCTGTCTGTCAAATAAATAAATAAAATAAGATTTTTTTTTATAAATTCTTTTTTAATGATTTATTTATTTATTTATTTGATAGAGATCACAAGTAGGCAGAGAGGCAGGCAGAGAGAGAGAAGGGGGAAGCAGGCTCCCCGCTGAGCAGAGAGCCCGACGTGGGGCTCGATCCCAGGACCCTGAGATCATGACCTGAGCCGAAGGCAGAGGCTTAAACCACTGAGCCACCCAGGCGCCCCTAAAATAAGATTTTTTAAAAAATCTTTTTTTTAAAAGAAGTAAATACATGAAAAGTAAATAAAAATAGCTTTATTAGGATAGATGTCATATACAATAAACAGTATATACTTAAAGTGTGCAATTCAATAAGTTTTGACATACATATACACTCTTGAATCCATCATCACAATTCAGATATTATCTTGGCATTTGAAGCTTGGTACTATATGACCTCATCTTTATGGGATTTGACTCTTAGTGCTTATTTGCCTTATTCTTCTTGAATATATTATAAACTATTTTTTAAAGATTTTATTTATTTGAAAGAGACAGACAGTGAGAGAGCAAGAGAAGGGTGAGGGACAGAGAGAGAGGCAGACTCCCCACAGAGCAGGGAGCCCTACGAGGGGCTTGATCCGGAAACTCCAAGATCATGACCTGAGCTGAAGGCAGACACTTAATCAACTGAGCCACCCAAGTGCCCATATTATAAACTCTTTAGAAAGACAGAGGGAGTCTTACTTGTCTTTGGAATGTTCAAAGTACTTTATAAATAATACACACTCAAAAAGAATAACTGTTTTTATTATTATTATTATTATTATTATTTTATTTGACAGAGAGAGACCACAAGTAGGCAGAGAGGCAGGCAGAGAGAGAGAGAGGAGGAAGCAGGCTCCCTGCCGAGCAGAGAGCCCGATGCGGGACTCGATCCCAGGACCCTGAGATCATGACCTGAGCCGAAGGCAGCGGCTTAATCCACTGAGCCACCCAGGCGCCCCAGAATAACTGTTTTTATTGAGGCCTGATCTTCTGAATCTTTAAATAGAATTTGTACTAATTGTGCTATTGTTATTTTTTCCTCATTTAATAAAGTAGATATTTCTATGATCATCATAGGTGGAATGTAATATGATAAAATAAATAAAGTTTCATTTTATTCTCCTAGGCCTATACATAAATAAAAAAGAATTTATTTTATTTTATTAGTAATCTCTACACCCAAAATGGGGCTCAAATTTATGACCCCCAGATCAAGAGTCATATGCTTTTCATACTGAGGCATCCAGGTGTCCCTAAAAGAACTTTTAGAAAAGAAAACAGGGGCGCCTGTGTGGCTCGGTCATTAGGGTCTGCCTTTGGCTCGGACATGATCCCGGGGTCCTGGAATCGAGCCCGGCATCAGGCTCAGAGGGAGGCCTGCTTCTCCCTCTCCCATGGCCCCTGCTGTGTTCCCTTTCTCGCGATCTCTCTCTGTCAAATAAATAAATAAAATCTTTAAAAAAAGAAAAAAGAAAAGAAAACATACTTCTGTGGAATTTAAATTACATTTTCTTCAGAATCTCAAAGGAAAAAACAAGGTTTCCTATCTTATTTCATTAATAATTAATAATAAAAGCAATGATAATATTTTTACTGCTTAAGAAGTACTTTGAAATTTATTGTCTCATCTGATCTCATCAAGATAAAATAACAACACAAAGAGGTAACTATGAAATTTTTTAAAAATACAATCCACAACTGATTTACTTTATGATGTTAATGAAAATTGGAAAGATATAAAATTCCTATATGTTTATTTTCCAGTATGAAGCTTAGGGGAAAATATCATACAAAATAAATTTGGTTAAGAATACTTGAGATGATTTTTAACATTAAATGTGTTTTAGAAAAATAGAAAATATGGAAGCCTGAATGAAAACTTTTTCCGTAAATGCTGATAGCTAAGGGATTTTCAGGTTTGAGTTTACTCATTGCTCTCTTCAAAACCACAATTTCATGTGGTCTTTTCTTTCTTTTCTCCTTAAGTAAGATCTAAGTCCAGCAAAGCCCAACGTAGGGCTTGAACTCACCAACCTGAGATGATGTTGACCTGAGCTGAGGTCAAGAGTGGGATGCCTAACCAATTGAGATGCCCCCAAACCACAATTTTTTTTTTAAAGATTTTATTTATTTATTTGACAGAGAGAGATTACAAGTAGGCAGAGAGGCAGGTAGAGAGAGAAGGAGGAGGAAGCAGGCTCCCTGCTGAGCAGAGAGCCCGATGTGGGCCTCGATCCCAGGACCCTGAGATCATGACCTGAGCTGAAGGCAGCGGCTTAACCCACTGAGCCACCCAGGCGCCCCCAAACCACAATTTTAAAAGCATTCTGGTAATACTATTCAAATGCTGATTAGACTGTGAGTTCTTAGAAAACAGGACCTGTGTCTTAAAACAGTTCTGACACAAAACATTTAATCAATTTTTTTAAAAAGATTTTATTTATTTATTTGACAGAGAGAAATCACAAGTAGACGGAGAGGCAGGCAGAGAGAGAGAGAGGGAAGCAGTTTCCCTGCTGAGCAGAGAGCCCGATGCAGGACTCGATCCCAGGACCCTGAGATCATGACCTGAGCCAAAGGCAGCGGCTTAACCCACTGAGCCACCCAGGCACCCTTAATCAATTTTTATTGAATGATTAAGTCCATGGTGGATGAGAGATTTCAAACCAAACCAAGGGATCAATTTAGTGTTTGTGTCTGTGTGCATACACACGTATGAACATGTGATAAGTAAGGTTTTACTGTTGGTATAATATTTCATCAAGTGAAGGAGTTGGTATAATATTTCATCAAGTGAAGGAGTTCCTTTTAATTTACTTTCATTTGTAAGCAGCCATTGTTCCAACAACAAAACAACAACAAAAAACTTTTTGTTACATGGTTATTTTGCTTGCTGAGAACAAGATACATTGTATGTGCTGTTATTAGAATAGTTACAAAAGGGGTGCCTGGGTGGCTCAGTGGGTTAAGCCGCTGCCTTCGGCTCAGGTCATGATCTCAGGGACCTGGAATCGAGTCCCGCATCGGGCTCTCTGCTCAGCAGGGAGCCTGCTTCCCTCTCTCTCTCTCTGCCTGCCTCTCTGCCTACTTGTGATTTCTCTCTGTCAAATAAATAAATAAAATCTTTAAAAAAAAAAGAATAGTTACAATAAAAGGTTATGTTCAGGATGTTGAGGATGTAATGTAGAGGGTGGTGACTCTTATTGCATATTTGGAAGTGTATTAATCCGTATTTGGAAGCTGCAAAGTCCTTATCACAAGAAAAAAAATTATATAACTATACATGCGGTCAGATGTTAATTAGATTATCGTGTTAATCATTTTGCAATAGATATAAATACTGAACCATCTTGTACACCTGAAACTAATACTAAGTCAAATTGAAAGGGAGGAGAGGTTATGTTGAAATATGATGGGTTACAAATATGATGCTATTTTAATTATTCCTTTAAGTGTAAACTTCTTGGGTTTGCTGTTACGTATCTTTCCCGTTGGAAATAAAATCTTTGGATGTTACCAAATACATGTGCTTCACAGATTAGGATCTCCAAGGGCTGACTCTGAGAAGATGTTCACAGTGCAAGAGGTTTATAAAGGATAAACTCTGGTCAAAAGTCAGGGCAGGAAGCGGAATTGAACAGAGGGAAGAGTGGAACCCAAAGCTAGCCTGACGAAATCTCCCGCCAGCCTGTCCGGGAGCTCAGGAGCCAAAGCTGCCCTTTAGAGCTGTTCCTCATAGGGCTCTCCTTGGCTCTGATTTCACTGTCCTCACATCACAGTTATTAGATAACTACCTGCTTACTTCTTAGAGAAGACCAAGAGCATCAAGCTTTACTCCACCAACTTCCAGCTGCTATTGTCAGACTCTCCAGCTGTGCTCTGAATAGGACTTCTTCTTCTTTTTAAAAAAATATTTTATTTATTTAATTGACAGAGAAAGAGAGAGCACAAGCAAAGGAAGCAGCAGGCAGAGGGAGAAGCAGTCTCCCCACTGAGCAAGAAGTCCGATGCGGGGCTCGATCCCAAGACCGCAGGACCCAGAACCATGACCTGAGCCGAAGACAGCTGCTTAACCAGCTGAGCCACCAAGGTGTTCCTGAATTTTCCTTCTCTAGTCTCTTCAAACACATCTCTGCTATGGAATTTTCCCTCACTGTCTTAAACCTTCCCCCTTCTGCTGATTCATCTCCCAAGGTCTATCTATGAACACGTTCAACCACTTCATTCTTTATGTCGCCGTTTTTTCACATGTCCCTCTAGTCTGTTCTGAACCCTTTCATAGTCCGCCCAGCCACGGTTCTTCACTTTTTGCTCTGCATGCTCGTCTTCAGGCTTACTTCTCAAATCACAGACTTCTGACCCCAAAACTCCACTGAAAGGACCTTAGCTGGGGCTGTTGGTTACCTCTTGCTTTTTGCATGCAGCAAACACTTTTCTGTCTCTGTTAATTGACATCCCTGTGGCAGTGACACTATTGACCACATGGTCTTACCCTGGTCTCCCTTCTCCCATTCTGAACAAACTGTTACTGTCTGCTTGGGATCTTCTTTTTCATTTCTTTCTTTCTTTCTTTCTTTCTTTTTTTTAATGACAGAGAGAGAGAGTGCACACAAGAAGGGGGAGGGTTAGAGGGAGAAGCAGACTCCTCGCTGAGCAGGGAGCCCAAGTCGGGACTCCATCCTAGGACTCCAGAATCATGACATGAGCGAAAGGCAGATGCTCAACCAAGGTGAAACAGCCAGGTGCCCCTGGGTTTTCTTTCTCTGCTAATGCCCTACTTGACCTGGGTTTTCTTTCTCTGCTAATGCCCTACTTGTTAGTGTTTTATCAGACTTTATCTTTACCTCTTCACTTCTAACTCTATGGAGATCTTCTCTACAAGGGATTTCAGTGTTCTTCTCTAATTTTAACTACCGACTATATGAAAAGGCAATTAATCCAGTTGTCAAGATACACACTCTAGGGGCGCCTGGGTGGCTCAGTGGGTTAAGCCGCTGCCTTCGGCTCAGGTCATGATCTCAGGGTCCTGGGATCGAGTCCTGCATCGGGCTCTCTGCTCAGCGGGGAGCCTGCTTCCCTCTCTCTCTCTCTGCCTGCCTCTCCGTCTACTTGTGATTTCTCTCTGTCAAATAAATAAATAAAATCTTTAAAAAAAAAAAAAAGGAGAGAAGGCAGGGGCACCTGAATGGCTCAGTCAGTTAAGCATCTGCCTTTTGGCTTAGGTCCTGGGATAGAGTCCCACATCAGGTTCCCTGCTCAGGGGAGTGCCTGCTTCTCGCTCTCCCTCTGCCCCTCCCCTTGGCTTATGCACTCTCTCTCAAATAAATGGATAAAACTTTTTTAAAAAAGAGAGAGAGAGAAAGAAGGCAGTTTTATGTGTACCGATAGGCTTCAAGACATAGTAAGTTGGGGGGGAAGACAACATATGGAACATATAGAATGATGTATGTAAAACACTATCATTTCCCCCCAAAATTATATTTATGCTTGCATACACATACAGCATATCTGAAAGGACATTTTAAAATTGGGAACCTTAGGGGAAATGGACAATGCAAGGCTTCTAGGTGATGCCACACAGGTTATATATCTGGGGCATCAATCACATAAGACCTTGCTGTTCAGATGCCTGGGTGGCTCAGTCATTAAGCGTCTGCCTCTGGCTCAGGTCATGATCCCAGGGTCCTGGGATCGAGCCCCAAGGTGGGCTCGCTGCTCTGAGGAAGGCCTGCTTCTCCCTCTCCCACGCCCCCTGCTTGTGTTCCCTCGCCTGCCGTGTCTATCAAATAAATAAATAAAATCTTAAAAAAAAAAAAAAAGTGTTCAGAACAAAACTCAAACTATATTAAAAAAAAAAAAAAAAAAGACCATGCTGTTCAAAATGTGGTTCACAGACCAGCAGCATCAGCATCACCTGGGAACCTATTGGAAAGGCAGAATCTCAGTTCCTATCCTGCTCTTCCTGAATGGTGACCTTGGGCTAAGGAAGACCTCCAGGTGTTTCCTAATGCGTTAAATGACAGAGACTAGAGACGGCTAAAATGGTGTAGTATATAACCTGCATAACCAAGAGGGAAGGAAGGTCCTGGGTGTAAGGGGTGGAAAGAAGTCTCTTTACTCCAGAGTCTTTAGGTACGAGTCATGTGGTACAAAAAGACTTCTAGATACTGTAAAATAAATAAAGTGAGCAGGACTTTTCATCCTCAAGGGACTGGTTTTAGTAATTGAAAATGACTGGAAATGATGGTTATGAAATCTGATACTGTTGAGGAAATTCGCTGTGACGAACAGCAATTCAGCTTAGCACAGTGGTGGCAGATGTGGGAAGATAGAACTGTATCATGTTTCTATTTCAGGGATGTGACAACAGTCATGCCAGGCATTAATTTAATTTAGAACTTTTTTTTTTTTTTTTTCAAGAAGGCACCATACTTTGGGTGAAGCCCCTTGAGGGGCTTGAACTCACAACCTTGAGATCCAGACCTAGAGCAGAGATGAAGAGTCAGATGCTTAACCGACTGAGCCACCTGGGTGCCCCAGTTAAACAACTTCTGAAGATAAACTAATATTTGGAACATTAGGTAATGTGTTAGACTTTCTAAACAGGAGACGAATGTCCAAAGCCTTTTGTTCTACCCACCAGTTGCCTCAACTCCTGCTCTCCAGGACTAGACTTTTCTTTTTTTTCTTCCTTCCTTCCTTCCTTCCTTTTCTTTCTTTCTCTTAAAGACTTTAATTTATTTATTTATTTATTTGACACAGAAAGAGACGGTGAGAGAGGGAACAGAAGCAGAAGGAGTGGGAGAGGGAGAAGCAGACTCCCACTGAGCGGGGAGCCCGATATGGGGCTTGATCCCAGACCCCAGGATCATGACCTGAGCTGAAGGCAGTGGCTTAATGGCTCAGCCACCTAGACGCCCCTCTCTGGAACTTTTCACCTGCACTGCCAACTTGTGAGTCCACACGAGGTTCAAATTTGCCTTCAGAAAAGAATCATAATTGAGTCTTGGACTTATTTTGTCAGTTCAACAGCAAGCAAATACTACTATATAAGTGAGAAATGGGAAATAACATTTTGAAATCTAGTTGTGGTGACACTTTAGAATTGGTGGTATATTCACATGACACAGAAAGTATGAAGGGGTACACAAGAGAAAGCTCTTCTCTACATCTACTTCCCAGCTATGCTGTTTCATTTTTAAGAGGCATGCAGTACAAAGAGCGTTTGGGTATCTTTCTGGAGATCATTCCTATGTGAAAAGACGATTTGCATTTATTTTTTCCTCCTGTTTTTGCCAAAGGATAGCAAGCTAGGCGTGCCATAGCCTGATTTCTCTGAACAACACTGGGTCACGGAGCTCAGTCCGTATCACATAGAGAGCATCATCATAGCTGCTGTATCCCAACAGAGAGATGAGTCATCAGGTATACCATCTATTGATTTCATCATCTGGTTTTGCAAACAATGCTCTAATGAGTAATCTATTTCATATATCATTTCATACATGAGTGCATAAAGGCTGGGATAAATTCCCAGAGGAAGACCTGTTGGGTTGCACTGTTAATTCAGGGAGATAGTGCCAAATTGTCAATTTATACTCAACTAGAAATATACGAGAGCAAATTGTCTAAACTCACCTTTAGATCTTTGCTAATATGATAATTTAGAAGTGATGTTTTCAATTGCATTTCTGTTTTTGTGAATAAGATGAAGCAAACATTATTTTATATGTTTATGGGTCATTTGCCTAGGATCTTACTATCTGGAACAAGTGGGCAAAAACATCCTCTTTTCTTTTAGAAAATGGAAATCTGTGAGGTCAAAATACACAGATGTGTAGAGATGAGAGACAAGCAATCGTGAGAAAGAGAGCCTGAAAGAAGCATATGGGTGTTTCAGCCCAGGGATCCTGTCATCCCCGATAGCAGCCCTGTCTCCTTTTCCTGAAACTTAATTCTCTTCTCTTAATTCTATAAGTTTCCTCAATGTCCTTCCAATAATTTCTACTGCTTCCCTCTTTTTTTTTAGTAACAAAAGAATGAAGATTAATAGGTAGAAGTCAGATTGTAATTGGTTTAAAAACGAATGATATAAAACACCTCAGAATAACCATAATAAGAAATGGACAGGAACGATATAAATAAAACTACAAAATTTTACTGAAGAACATAAAAGAAGACTTAAATAAATGGGAAGTCCTACCATGTTCCTAGGTAACAATGACTATTATAAAGATGTCAGTTCTTTTCAAATTAATTTATAGGTTTAATGCAACTCCAATCAAAATCCAAATAGGAATATCTTTTGGAGCTTGAAACGGTGATTCTAAAATTGATTAGTTAGAAAAAATAGAGACGAGCCAAGACATTTTTTTAAAAAGAAAATGGATGAGGGGAACAATGAGTACCTACAGAGTGTCCTCCCCAGCTGAAAGGATTTAATAACAGTGGCTCAGTGTCTGCCTTTCCCGTTCAAAGTAATCCTGACCTCTGAGCCCAGTTGATTGGTCCATAGATACTCTCCCTTCTGCTTAAAGTAATTTTAATATATTTTTGTTAGTTTTTTTTTAAGGTTTTATTTATTTGTCAGAGAGAGAGAGAGAAAGTGAGCACAAGAAGAGAGAACAGTAGAGGCAGAAGCAGGATCCTCGCTGAGCAAGGAACCCAATGTGGGATTTGATCCCAGGACCCGGGGATCACAACCAGAGCCAAAGGCAGACGCTTAACCAACTCAGCCACCCAGGAGTCCCAGATTTCTGTTAGTTGTAACCAGAAGTCTCCTAATGCAAGGATTTGCACCACAATGTATCAAAAGATATTAAAACAACACTTGAGGGGCATCTGGGTGGCTCAGTGGGTAAAGCATCCGCCTTTGGCTCAGGTCATGATCTCGGAGCCCTGGGATGGAGCCAAAGAGCATTTAGGAAACTATTTACTTGTTCTTGAGTTGAGGGGAAAATTGTCTAAGCATAAAATCAATTGAAATAAAAAAGAATCGAAGACTTAACTCCATGAGAAATTTAAAAGAAATCGTCAGAAATTGAAAAGTAAATTATAAAGGAAAAACATCTAACAAAAAGCAAGTAGTAGTTTAAATCAATAATGAAAATCTGAAACTTCAGTGGGATAAAGTGCAATGACAATGTATAGACAAATCTCAGAAGCAGAGATATCAAGTGAAACAATTCACAGTTAACAGTTATAAAACAAGGTATCAAGGACATATCATTGTATACCATCAAAAAATGAAAACTGTAAAATTGATAAAGTTTGAGGCTGATGAAGTTGTTTCAGAAATAAGCCAAATCATACACTCCTATTATAAGTCTAAATTGATTTATCTATATAGATATATAGATATACAATATCTATTTAGAAAATGTAATTGGCAACATCCAACAAGAAGTTTATAAAAGGTCCATACTCTTTATTCCAAATTCCCTTTCTAGGGATCTAGCCTACTATGATCATTTTTCTTTAGCCCACTATGATTACTAAAAGCACAAACTGTAAAAATAAAATCAAATAAAAGCACAAAATGTAGCTTTTGCCTTTGAAGATGTAAGCATAAAACTGACAGCGGGGGGGATAGAGGAAGGAGGAAAAGAAAGGAGTGGCATTGAGCCCTTCGGTTCCCGATGAGACTCCTAGAACAGCTCTGTTCCCTTCAGAAACTGTAAACCATTTCAGGAAACTTGCACTGAATTCTTCCCTGACCCATCTCCCCCACCTCCCACCTTAGTTTCTGTTCCTTGCAAGAAGACTATTGACTAACTTAACTACTTTGGCAGAAGCGGATATAGCTTCTTTCTGCTAGATTAATATTCCATATAATTTTTGGTAAGAGTACTGATTTCTTTGAGTCATGGTAATTGGTTCTGGCCCAAGCTTAATTAGTTTGAAATTAAAATGGATCCAATATTGGCACTTTCCAGAGTGTCTACCTAAACACAATATTAGACTGACAAAATCCTTCATGGATGAGAAATGTTGGTGAGATTTTTAACAGAGACAAAGCAATGTTTACTAGACCAAGTAGAACAGAAGCAAAAATTAGAAGAAATTTACTGGATTTAGTTCCAGTTAGAGAGATAAGACTTGTTCATGGGGGTGCTGTGGTTAAGTGATTACATTAACATTTATTGAAACACAATCCTTTCCTTGCCATATGTATCAAGGCCTTTGACACAATTGACCTCTCCTTTCTTTTTCTTTCTTTCTTTTTTTTTTTTAATTTTAAAAGAGGGGCACCTGGGTGGCTCAGTGGGTTAAAGTCTCTGCCTTCAGCTCAGGTCATGATCCCGGGATCGAGCCCCGCATTGGGCTCTCTGCTCAGCAGGGAGCCTGCTTCCTCCCCTCTATCTCTGCCTGCCTCTCTGCCCGCTTGTGATCTGTCTGTCAAATAAATAAGTACAATCTTTTAAAAAAAATTTTTTTTAATTTTAAAAAATTAAAAATTAAAAATTTTTTTTTAAAGATTGTATTTATTTATTTGACAGAGAGAGAGACACAGAGAGAGAGGGAACACCAGCAGGGGGAGTGGGAGAGGGAGAAGCTTGTTTCCTGCCAAACAGGGAGCCTGATGGGGAGCTCCATTCCAGGACCCTAGGATCATGACCTGAACTGAAGGCAGATGCTTAAGGACTGAGCCACGCAGGCGCCCTGACCATTCCTTTCTTGTCTCTTGCCTCAGTCTTCACAATTCCACTCTCTTGGCACTTCTTATTTTTTGCCTTCTCCCCTGGGCTTAAATAATAGTTGGGTTAGTTCAAATAAAGTCTAGAGTCTTGTAACAAGAGACGAAAATTACTTAAACAAGATAATTATTTCTCATGTAATTTTTTGCATATGTGCTCCAGGAATAATATGGTGGTCTGGTGGTTAGAGAACCCATTATCCTTTTAACTTATGACATCTGTTTGGATATGGCCCTCATCCATGTGGTCTCAGTTACTTTACTACCATACTGACATTCAAGTTCACGGAAATGGGGGACATGCTTCTTTCCTATAAAGAGCATGGCTAGAAGTTGCAAACATCATTTCCGCTAAATGTCAGAAAGAGAACCCAGTCACATGGCCACAGTTAACTCGAAAGGAGGCTGAGACATAGAGTTTCTATCTGGGGAGCCATGTATCCATCTAGACCTGTATTATACAGAAAGATAGCACACTCTAACACACCTTCTATATACATCAATGTTTACTAAATATTTCTTTAGCCCAGGTTTCTCTTCTGAAATTCAGAACTGATGAGTAAACAGTTGAATAAATATTATATGTGTGTGTGTGTGTGTGTATAATACGACACATACATCTTTTATTTTTTGATTTTTTTAAAAAGATTTTATTTATTTATTTGACAGACAAAGGTCACAAGTAGGCAGAGAGGCAGGCAGAGAGAGAGAGGAGGAAGCAGGCTCCCTGCTGAGCAGAGAGCCCGATGCGGGACTCGATCCCAGGACCCTGAGATCATGACCTGAGCCGAAGGCAGCGGCTTAACCCACTGAGCCACCCAGGCGCCCTACATGTTAAACCTTAATGAATTTTACATATGTACTGACCTATTGAAGCACCATCTAGATTCAGACATCCTTCAAAATTCTGTGTCTCTTCCCAGTCAACCATTATTTCTTCTGCTTAGATAATTATATCAGCCTTCTCAAGGGTTGCATGTGTTGCAATAAATTCACTGATGATTTTTCAATTTTTTTCTCTCTCTATGTTATATGTATACACATATGTATGTATATATGTATACGTATATGTACAACCGTATATTTTTTTTTCTTGCCTCTGGGACCTCACCTCCCCTTTCCCCTCTTTTTTTCCTTGCCATTTCTGCTGTGATTCTGATCTCAGTTGAGCCATCACTTTTTATCAAGAAACCCTCTTAGTTGCTGTTATGGGGATTTGCCTAAAAATGTTTGTTAGAGTTATCTTAGCATGGGAAAAGGAGGAAGAAAACTCACGCTGAATATGTTTTTATTTGGAATATATTGGTTTGGGTAAATGAATTAGAGATAGTATTTTACTGGTCAATGAGACCTGGTCACAAAAATATTTTCATTCCTAATATTAGTTTAAACAATGCTACTGTAAATTAGCTCTAGCAGCAAATCAAAAATATTGAAGCCTTGGGCGCCTGGGTGGCTCAGTGGGTTAGGCCGCTGCCTTTGGCTCAGGTCATGATCTCGGGGTCCTGGGATCGAGTCCCGCATCGGGCTCTCTGCTCGGCGGGGAGCCTGCTTCCTCCTCTCTCTCTGCCTGCCTCTCTGCCTACTTGTGATCTCTCTCTGTCAAATAAATAAATAAAATCTTCAAAAAAAATATTGAATCCTTAGCTCTTCTGAGTGGTTCTTAGGAGTAAATAAACAATTGCAAGGCAAGCTCCTATTTATTTTTGACCATTTTGAAGTGTATGACCTAAAGTAAATAGACACACCTTAGTAACGTGTGAGTTTGATGAGTTTTGATAACTGAATATACCTGGGTAACTAATTCCCCAGTTGAAATGCAGAACTTTTCTTTCTTTATTATTATTATTATTATTATTATTAAAGATTTTATTTATTTATTTGAGAGACAGAAATCACAAGTAGACGGAGAGGCAGGCAGAGAGAGAGAGAGGGAAGCAGGCTCCCTGCTGAGCAGAGAGCCCAATGCGGGACTCGATCCCAGGACCCTGAGATCATGACCTGAGCCGAAGGCAGCGGCTTAACCCACTGAGCCACCCAGGCGCCCCTTTTCTTTCTTTAATGTCTCTGATTTCTCAAGTCAATTTCTTTATGTCTGTAGTCAGTTTCCCCATGAGGCGGCCACTGTTGTGATTTCTATCACAGTCCATTCATCTACACGTTCATAGAAGTACAATTCATAGAAGTACAATCATATACATATACTTATAAAAGTTTGGCTTCTTTGGCTCAATCTATGTTTTCAAAACTTTTTAAAAAAGATTTTATTTATTTATTCGACAGACAGAGATCACAGGTAGGCAGAGAGGCAGGCAGAACGAGAGGAGGAAGGAGGCTCCCTGCTGAGCAGAGAGCCCGATGTGGGGCTCTATCCCAGGACCCTGAGATCATGACCTGAGGGGAAGGCAGAGGCTTTAAGCCACTGAGCCACCCAGGCGCCCTCAATCTATGTTTTTGAGATTCTCCCACATTGTTGCATATATGAGTCACTTTTTTTTCCTTTTCTTTTGCCAAATAGTATTCCCAAATAGCATATATATTGTAACTTGTTTATCCATTTTATCAATTTAATTGATGAACTTATGGATTGTTTCCTGTTTCTGGCTATTTGGAGCATTCCTACATATGTCTTTTTATAAATGTATACTTTCATATCTTGAATGTAATAAAAATCTAAATTTAATAAAATCCAGTTGAATAGATGGATCATAGAATAGGTGTATTTTTACTTTTGTAATTAAGTTTTGTAATTAGTTTTCAAAAGTGCTGGTAACCACTTCACGCACCGACTAGAAATGCCTCTGGTTGTTCCAGTTCACACCCAAATCTGGCATTTGTCAGTCTTTTTAATGTTCGTCATTTTTCTTTTAAAGATTTTATTTATTTACTTCGCAGAGAGAGCTCACAAGTAGGCAGAGAGGCAGAGAGAGAGAGAGGAGGAAGCAGGCTCCTTGCAGAGCAGAGAGCCTGATGTGGGGCTCGATCCCAGGACCCTGAGATCATGACCTGAGCCGAAGGCAGAGGCTTTAACCCACGGAACCACCCAGGCACCCCAATGTTCATCATTTTATTTTATTTTTTAAAAAGACTTTATTTATTTGAGAGAGAGAGAGAGTGAGCACATGAGCAGTGGAGAAAGGCAGAGGGTGAGGGAGAAGCAGACTCCCTCCTGAGCAGGGAGCCTGATGTGGGACTCTATCCCAGGATCTGGGATCATGACCTGACCTGAAAGCAGATGCTTACCTGACTGAGCAGACACCCCAGATGTTTGTCATTTAGAAGTGTGGAATGGTATCTCATGGTAGTTTTAAATTGCATTGCCTAAAATTGCTGAACAGCATTTCTAGTTTTCTATTCTGGAATCCTTAGGGTGTGGCCCACATTCTCATTCTTACAAAATGGCTGCTGGAGCTCTAGCTGTCACCCTGGCAGAAGGAAGAGCTAAAGATCCAGGTCCTGGGGCGCCTGGGTGGCTCAGTGGGTTAAGGCCTCTGCCTTCAGCTCAGGTCATGATCCCAGGGTCCTGGGATCGAGCCCCGCATCGGGCTCTCTGCTAGGCAGGGAGCCTGCTTTCCCCTCTCTCTCTGCCTGCCTCTCTGCTACTTATAATCTCTGTCTGTCAAATAAATAAATAAAATCTTTAAAGATCCAGGTCCTGAAGTCGTGCATCTGTTGAGTCTCTTTCTCCAAAGCCTCATCCCATGGCTTACAATTTAGTGGAAAGGATTATGTCACGAGGCCACTTTAATCTACCTGGAAGATTGTGGCATACAGTTTTTAATGTTGGTGCTCGGGGTATCCACTGCCGTGTAACAAACTGACGCAAAACTCAGTGGCTTAAAATAAAAACATGTTGTTGTTGTTGTTGTTGTTTGTTCTTCACAAATATGCAATTTGGGCAAACCTCAACAGGAACCTCCTGTCTGTGTTGCCCTTGACATCAATACAGGAGCAGCTGATGCTGGCTGCCGGCCAAGAAGATTCACACGGTGAAAACTGTGGTTAGGACACCTACACATGACCTTTTCATGTGGCTGCCTGGTTTCCCACACCACAGTGGCTGAGTCCCAAGGGTGAGGGTCACAAGAGAGACCAGGTGGACACCATGTTGTCTTTTATGACCAAGGCCTAGAAGTCATACATCATGACTTGAGCTGTACTCTGGTCATTGTGGCAAACACAAAGACACACCCCTGGTTAAAAGGGAGGGGAAATCAATTCTACTTTTTGATGTGGCAGTGACAAGGTTTGGGAAGAGCATGTAGGATCAAGATATTGGTGTGGCCATTTGGGGGAAATAATAATCACCTGCAACTGGGCATATTGCCTGGCCCTAACAAAAGTGGGGTTCTCTAAGCAGGAAAGATGTGGTAAATAGATATTAGGTAGGCAAAGTGAGTTTCTGCCATATTCCTAGTACATATCAACATTTTTTTTTTTTTTTTTTTTTTGCTTTGCCACTAGACAGCAATTATCTCCACAAGGGCAGCAGCCAGATTTGTCCATCTTGTCAATCATTGGTTCTTCATGGGCTAAGGGGGGAAAAAGGCATTTAAAAAATGTCAATGAATGATTTTTTTTTTTTTTGAGTAGGCTCCATACCCAACATGGGGCTTGAACTCATGACCCTGAAATCAAGTATTAGATGTTCCACTGACTGAGCTAGCCAGGTGCCCCTGTCAATGAATGATTATTAAACCAAATAAAACTATATAGAAAATATCAGTTACTTAAAAAAAAAAAAAAAAAAAAGAGGAGGGGAGTGATGCCTGGCTGGCTCAGGATGGTAGAGCATACAACTCTTGATCTTGGGGTCATGAGTTTGAGTCCCACATTAGGTGTAGAACTCATTTTAAAAAGAAAAGAAAAAAAAAAGAGAAGAAGAGAAAAGAAGAAAAGAAAAGAGAAAAGAGAAGTTTTGGAGAAGAAACTGTTGGGTACGTTGCCTGGCTGGCTCAGTCAGTGGAGCATGTGACTCTTGATCTCAGAGTTGTAAGTTCAAGCCCCACATTGGGTGGAGAAATTACTTAAAGAAAGAAAGAAAGAAATCTAAAAAAGAAAAGAAAAAGAAAAAGAAACCATGACATAAGCATTAGGAAAGAATGAGAAGATTGAAATTTGAAAGTCAATAACCTACAAAATGTCTAATAAAATATATATTGAGGATTAAAACAAATTTCCTCCCTCTACATTTTAAAATTGAAAACAAAACAAAATATTACCTCCTCTATTAGAAATCTATGTACACAGGGGGCACCTGGGTAGCTCAGCCAGTTCAGCAGCCCACTCTTGGTTTTGGCTCAGCGTTGTGAGACTGAGTTCCACTTCAAGCCCCATTGCACAGAACCTGCTTGGGATTCTTTCTCCCTCTGCTCCTCCCTCTCATGCTCTTTCTCCCTAAAATAAATAAATCAATCTTAAAAAAAAAAAAAAAAAAAGAAAGAAAGGTGAGGGAGGCACCTGGTTGACTCAGTTGTTGTCTGTCTTCAGATCAGATCCTGGGATTGAGCCCCTCATCAGGCTCCCCGCTCAGCAGGAGGCCTACTTCTCCCTCTCCCATTCCCCTTGCTTGTGTTTCCTCTCTCGCTGTCTCTTTGTCAAATAAATAAATAAAATCTTTAAAAAAATTTTTTTAATCATGTATTAAAAAAGAGAAAGAAATTCATGGACACACATTCACAAAGAAACCTATATGCAAATAAATGGCTGTGTGATTATTATGTGGAAAGAAAGATCTCTTAAAAAGGATAAAGCAGGGACGCCTGGGTGGCTCAGTTGGTTAAGCAGCTGCCTTTGGCTCAGGTCATGATCCCAGCGTCGTGGGATCGAGTCCCACATCGGGCTCCTTGCTCAGCAGGGAGCCTGCTTCTCCCTCTGCCTCTGCCTGCCATTCTGTCTGCCTGTGCTCGCTCTCTCCCCCTCTCTCTCTGATAAATAAATAAAAATCTTTAAAAAAAAAAAAAAAGGATAAAGCATGCTTCAGTGAGGTACTCAAAGGCTACTAAGCAGTTCTCATGATTTTTGTATGTATTATAAAAAACTGGTTTACAATGCCCAAGTGTTGCCCATTACTTGCTGTTTCTGGAGACTGAGTGGCAACTTCAACTTCCCTAATCTTGCCTGGATCAGGGATGAGGTCAAGAACTTCTTCATTAGGTAAGCTTTCTCTTCTTCATCTTTAAATACAGTGCTGGTTCAAGTGGCTTAAAATCTTTCTATTTTCTTTGATAAGTTTAAATCTTTGCATCATTATGATCTTCCACTCTTTTTTCTTCTTCTGATCCATTTAACGAGTAGTTTACCATTCGTCCTGTCTTCTCATGCACATTCCTTAAGACTATGGGACAAATATTCTCCTCCTGCAATCCTTTTAATATGCAAATTTGATTTTGCTACTCCTTTCCTCGCACAGCACATCGTCAGCACTGAGGAAGGGAAACTTCTTAGCTTGACACTCAGGGCCCTTCAGGAACTGGCTCCTCATCTCTTTTCACTCTTCCCTCAGGCTACTGAGCTCTCTCCAGTACCTCCTGCCCCACCCTGCCTTGTGTCTGCCCTGAAAGAGGAAAAGACTTCTCTGTTAAATCTTTCCTCCCAATGTCCCTTGTCCTTGTCTCTTTGACAAACTCTTTGTCATCTTTCCGTCTCATCTCAAGCATAAACTGCTTGTTCACCCCTTCCCTGAGCTCCTTTCACAGACTGGGTGTGTCTCTTGTTTCTTGGGTTTGAATTTCTAAAACTGGATTATGCCTATTCTTTTTTTAAAGGTTTTATTTATGTATTAGAGAAAGAGACAGCACTAGCATGGGGAGCAGCAGGCAGAGGGAGAAGCAGGCTCCCTTTGGAGCAGGGAGCCTGATGTGGGGCTCGATCCCAGGACCCCGGGATCATGACTGGAGCCAAAGGCAGATAGATGCCTCACCAACTGAGCCACGCAGGTGCCCCAAGCCCATTTTTTCCTAAACTTTTCTTCATATCAAGCAATTTTATACACAATCTCATTGGAAGAAACCAAACACAATAGTTTTTTTTTTTTTAAACTGGCATTTATGATTCCTTCCTCTCCCTGTATTTTTGTGTAGGAGTACAGGGATGCCAGGAAAGAGAAAAGCATCCTACTCCTTTTTTTACTCTTTCTGTACTTGGTTTTGGCCAAAGAAGGAGCAGAAAAGAGAGTGGGGACATTCCTCTTGGGATGCCAGAGCAGAAAAAGACACTGCTTGGAAGTTCTTCTGAAACAAGAAAAGAATCCCACTCAGCTGAGTGTGGGATTGATTGGGAGGCTGAAGTTTGGACTCGTGTTCTGCTGATGGCGCTTCCTATCTTCCACCAGCATCCTTCCCCAGGTGAAGGAGCTTTTGGGCATATCTTTCCCCATCTGTCTGCAGGACAACCCACTCCTCTTCTCTGTCCTCTGGTCCCCCTTCCCCGACAGAAGTTCTTTTTTAGTGTGGTGCTTCCACAATAAGGCTGTTACGATGATTGAAAGGAAAAGGCCGACAGACGCAAACAAAAGAAAGTTTCCTGAATGGCCAGGGCTACAGAAACTTAAGAAAACAGTCAGACAAAGCAGGAAACAATACAGGGCGCTCCCAGTTGGATTTACGGACTTTTCAAGGTCTCCATCGAACTCATTTGCAAAGCACGAGACTCTTCTCCTTTGCTATTTCCGCAGAGAGCTTCCCGAGCTTCCCAATCTTCCCCCTGCCTCATTTTCTGGAGACTCAGCAATTGCCATATCTGTTCTCCATCACAAGCCACAGATGTGAACAACCCCAGCTCACTCTGGAGTGTTAACTGGCCGACTAGATGAAGTGAAGGCAAATTTTCCATGAAGAGCATCTTGTAGTGGGCCCAGATTTCAGGGTTGCTTTTGTAGGGTCTACTTCTACACATGGTGCTTCCATGTGGCTAACACCTGTACCCTTCCACCACAAATGACAGGACTGTGAGTGTCAGACTCGCACCCATGAGAAGGGCCACTTCTCCTCCACTACAGGGGAACAAGAGGTATTCATTCCCGTATTCTACGGTAATGAAAGGAGGACCGGATTCTAGATTTTTCTTGTCACCTTCAGTCTTTTGACTAAAAACTCCCCTCCTTCAAAATACTGGTTAAGGTTTTGAAGCTTTAACCCTCGGAGTTCAAATCTAGAACAGTGCTCTTGGCAAAAAGTTAATGCACTCTTAAATATTTAAGAATAACAAGGTCTCGGGGACCCTGGTGGCTCAGTTCAGTGTCTCTTGATTTCCACCCAGGTCGTGATCTCCGTGTTGTGAGATTGGGCTCTGCGAGGGGCTCCATGCCCAGGAGGAAGTCAGCTTCAGATTCTCTCTCTCTGCCCATCCCGCACCAAAATAAATACGTCTTTTTTAAAAAAATGCAGCTATTTGAACATTTAAAATGACATAGGTGGCTCACATTACCTTTCCATTGGACAGTACTAATGGAAAATAGTGAGGAGAAAGGCAGGCGGGGGCAAGGGACCCCCGACCTAAGAGGAAATTATCCTTGCAAGGAAAAGACTCCACCCAGGTCTGGGCTTTACAGAAAGTAAAGGAATGGCCTTGGGCAACCCAGGCCCAAGGGGCTGGCTCAAGGGTCAGTGGGATTTTAAACAAAGAGCTTATCTGGCGGCCTCCAGCGTGCCTTAGGGCTATGACAGCCACTACCCTCCAGCTTCCAGAAGCTAGGAAAGGAGCCCTGGAAGGCGCCCTCCCGCCCTGTCCCACGTGAACAGCTACCTCATAGGTAGATGAGCGAGTGGACAAAAACTTGATTGGCTCACCGACTGGTGGAGAGTTAATCAGAGTGAACAGCCCAGCTCTCCAGGCTGATCTCATAAAACCCCCGTGGCTTAGAAACTGTGAGGCCCACGCTCTCAGGGGTCCTTGCGTGCTGGTGGTCAGCGAGCCTTTCCTTGCTGCCCACCACTTAGTGCGTCCACCACTTCGTGCGTCTACCTCTTCGTTCCTCGAAGGGGCGTGACCAAGAACCGCGGACACTAAGAGAAGAGCCATCCTGAAACCGTCCTGTTCCACATCAGGAGTCCGCAACTGTCTCGGGTAAAGGGCCAGATGGAAAATATTGTAGGCTTCATGAGTCATGGTCTCTGTCACAGTAACTCCGTTCTGCCCTGGTCGCCCAAAATCAAAATTAATGAGCTTTGCCCTGTTCCAATAAAACTTTATTTCTAAGCACGGGCAATACTATAAGTAATTGAACAACGGTTACCTAGTCTAACGGAGCAGTCTGGATTCTGTGTCAGCGGAGGTGGCACTCAGGTATGTGAGCATTGTGTACCCAGGTCTTCTGACCTTTTTTTTTTTTTTTTTTAACAGAAGAAGAGGGAGTTCAAATTTTTATTTTAAAATTTCCAATTAAAAAAATTAAAAAAAAATTCTTGGGCGCCTGGGTGGCTCAGTGGGTTGGGCCGCTGCCTTCGGCTCCGGTCATGGTCTCAGGGTCCTGGGATCGAGTCCCGCATCGGGCTCTCTGCTCAGCAGGGAGCCTGGTTCCTCCTCTCTCTCTCTGCCTGCTTCGCTGCCTACTTGTAATCTCTCTCTGTCAAATAAATAAATAAAATCTTTAAAAAAAATTAATAAAATTCTAATTACTGGGGCTCCTGGGTGGCCCAGTCATTTGAGGATCTGACTCTTGGTCTGGGTTTGGGTCCTGATCTCCTGAGCCCCAAAAGGGCTCCGCATTTGGTGTGGAGTCGGCTTGAGAGTCTTTCCCACTGTCCCTCTCGCTCATGCTCAACTGATTGCTCTCTCTCACTAAAATAAATAATCTTCTAAAAAATTTCAATTACTAATTCTTTTTTCCCCAGTTTTTATATAATTCTCCCATTTTTTTGGTGGTTTTGTTATTTGTGAAAACGTATTTCCTGAAAATGGCTTTTAAGTAACTGGTGGATGAGAATTATCATGACTCAACAAGGCCAGACTTATTTTCGTTTTACTGTGATTTTTTTTTTTTTTTTCAGGGAGAATGAGTACTTGGAAAACTACATGTACTCCCTGGAAAACAAAATGTGAACTGATTTGGGGGTTTTAATAATACTTCTTTCACCTTTGGTTTAACAGTTACTTTGGGGCCACCTTTATTCCTAATTTAAATATATTTTATATACTATTAACTCAATGAAAGATTACTTTTTCTCTTGCTACAATAGAATAAGATGTCTCAAATTTGTTATTTTGGGAAAGTCTGCTGTTCCTGAACTCTGCCAGTTGGAGACAACTTCTCCATGTCAAAGAACTTCCTTTTTGAGAAATGTGCTTGGCTCACAATTTCTTATGCTCCTCAGTTTTGCCAAGTGGGCTTGCTTATACTCAAGAGTTAAATCATCTTATCTTTGACATTAAGGAATGGTTTAGCCAATTTACATTTAGGTCAACACTTTTAAAAGGAAAAAAGTCTGCTGAGATTGATTTAGTACTGCTTTGTAGCATTTTTCATATATATTCATATGAGTTCAATGAACTCTTGACTCCAAACATGTAAAATCAAATAATGAGGCCTCAGCAATTACCTTCAGACCTAATTTTTCAAGGTTTTTGCCCATACACAAAGCAGCTTTTCAAAAGTGACCAATATAATCAAGTACTGGAGTACGGGGAAGAAATGAAGTTAAAGATAGCTGCTGTATACTGGGGCGCGTGGGTGGCTCAGTGGGTTAAGCCTCTGCCTTCGACTCAGGTCATGATCCCAGAGTCCTGGGATTGAGCCCCGCATCGGGCTCTCTGCTCAGCAGGGAGCCTGCTTCCTCCTCTCTCTCTCTGCCTGCCTCTCTGCCTACTTGGGATCTCTGTCTGTCAAATAAATAAATAAAATCTTAAAAAAAAAAAAAAAAAGCTGCTGTATTAAAGCCAGGGCCAGGAATGTTCTCATATACTCCAACTGGAAGAATGAAGTTGATGCACCGTAACCCTGATGGTATTTGTTCATAAGAACAGAACTGGGATCAATGATAAATACCCTGGTTTCAATTTCATGAAATTCTAACTATGTTTATGTTATATATATATATATATATTTTTTAAGATTTTATTCATTTATTTGACAGAGAGAGAGAGAGAGAGAGAGATCACAAGTAGGAGGCAGGCAGAGAGTGAGGGGGAAGCAGGCTCCCCGCTGAGCAGAGAGCCCGATGCGGGGCTCGATCCCAGGACCCTGAGATCATGACCTGAGCCAAAGGCAGTGGCTTAACCCACTGAGCCACCCAGACGCCCCTATATTATTTCTTATTATTTAACAAATAGACTTGGAAAAAAACAAACGAACAAGTAGACTTGTTCCAGGAAGTACACCATCCCAAGGAACTTTAAAGTTTTCAGTGATCTTTTTGCAGATTTTCTTATTTCTCTACATAATTCCAAGTATTTTTTTCTGTGCCTTCTCTTTTTCTTCTATTTGTTTCTCTCCCCTTTAGCCAACATCACCCCAACCAAATTGCCTTTCCATTGAATTCTAAATTGGCAAAATGTAATTCTGTACGTGTTTTAACATATAATAGGTGTGCAGTAAATATTTGCTAAGTGTATAATGTTAAGGAGATGGTTAGTTTCAGTTTCATATTCTTTTTTTTTTAATTTTTATTTTTAAAAGATTTATTTATTTATTTAACAGAGCTCATAAGCAGGAAGAGCAGCAGAGGGAGAGGGAGAAGCAGGCTCCCTACTGAGCAGGGAGTCTGACACCAGATTCTATCCCAGGACCCTGCGATCATGACCTGAGCCGAAGGCAGACGTCTCACTTACTGACTGAGCCACCCAGGTGCCCCTGTTTCACATTCTTTAAGTGTATTCCATTAATAGTTTTACAGATGGACAAATGTAGGAACAGAAGCAATTTCATATACTACTGTAGTGATCGCCAGTTTTACTTTTAATTAGGACTGGAAGAATCACAACTGCTTCCTATTCTTCCTGAAATAAAAACAATGAAAAATCAAAGCCTGAGTGTATAGCTTAAATACTCTGCACCAAGTTGGTGAACCAAGGAAGACAGAAATGGTTTGGGATATTTTATGTTGTGACCTGGAAACTTTCTATACATCTTTTTCCTGCTATTTTCAAGTGATCACCTCCTTAAGCTCAACTTAGGTTTTTGCTTACAGTAAGACCATTGCCATTAGCTCTCTGATCGAAATGTTGGGCATATAGTCGGACTAGTACAGAGTTGTAAATACAGGTTTGTGTGAGAGAAGTAAAGGTCTTTGACTGAAGGAAAGGTTAAGAGGTCTGACATCTCCAAAAGACACTTTTTTAATTTTTTTTTTTTTTTTTTTAGATTTTTTTTTATTTATTTATTTGACAGAGAGAGATCACAAGCAGGCAGAGAGAGAGAGAGAAGGAAGCAGGCTCCCGGGTGAGCAGAGAGCCCGATGCGGGGCTCGATCCCAGGACCCTGGGATCATGACCTGAGCCAAAGGCAGCGGCTTAACCCACTGAGCCACCCAGGCGCCCCCAAAAGACACTTTTTTAAAAACAAGATTTTATTTATTTATTTATTTTACAGAGATGCAGCGAGAAGGAACACAAAGCGGGGCGGGGGGGTGGGGTGCGTGCTGGGAGAGGGAGAAGCTGGCCTCCTGCCAATCGGGGAGTCCAATGCGGGACTTGATCCCAGGAACCTGGGATCATGACCTGAGCCAAAGGCAGATGCTCAACGACTGAGCCACCCAGGCACCCCCCAAAGACACTTTGAGGCCTTTTGTTTACAGAGTACAGAGTAACCACAGTTTGGGTGAGTACTATAATAATAATTCATTAGTTAAGAAACTATGGAACGCCTCGGTGCTCAGTCAGTTAAGCATCTGCTTCCGATTCACGACATGATCTCCGGGTCCTCAGATCGAGTCCCATGTTGAGCTCCTTGCTCAGCAGGGAGCCCACTTCTCCCTCTGCCTACCACTCCCCCTGCTTATTCTCTTTCTCTGAAAACAAATAAAAAAATACAGTCTTAAAAAAAAAGACTTCATGGACTGTGTTATATGCAATTATGGCTATCACGTTGGTGTTGCTGAATAAAATCCAAAACCCTCTAAAAGCTCTGCCTTTTCAGCACAAGAATTTTTCCATAGTATGGATATTATATTTATAATTCCCATACATTTTATTTTGTGGTCTACTTTGGACATTTTTGTTCTCAGAGTGGTTTGAATTTACTTTATTAGTTCTTTATTTGGGGCCTGATTTTTTTTTTCTCCACTTATTTAACTCACTGACCTTCTCTACCCCTGACCAACATTTTAAGGAATGAGTGGTGCTTTTGTGCATTCTTTCAAGTTTGGAAAGGAAACACAGAGCCAGCCCTCTACCTTATTCCTATTTTGTCTACTCTTACACATTCCTCTCTTTGGTACATGGTTGGCAAAAACTAAACAAAACAAAAACCAACAAAAAAACCCATAAAGAGTCTGGCTCTAAAACGAGAACCTGAAGACAATGTGTTAATCCGTTATTTAATACTGCTGGCCTGTCTTTAGATTTTGCATTGTCTGTACTTGATCAAAAAAAGGTCCTATTCCTGATTCTGAGAAGTGCTAACCTGACAGGTGTCAGATGTAGGTGACCTTTTAAAAAAATATTAACGGAGAACAAAAGCATTGGATGGTTTCTAAATGAGTCAAGGTTACTCATCCAACTGTCCTTGAGCAATAAAAAAGGAAAGTCAGTGCATTATACACAGGGTCAGTGATAAAAGCCATGAAAAAATAATCTTTCTAAGTTAGACAATGCTGATATTGGCAGTCCTTGAATGTTATTAAAACACACACACTTCTTTTTTTGAGAAATGCTTAATGGGGCACAATTAAGCGGTCTGTAGAATTGAATGACCTTTACATGGCTGTAATCTCATGAAGGAAACCTTTCACACACAGCATCCACTTTTGAAAGAACATTCACATGAAAATATTGTCACTAATTCAGCAGACTATGCCAAACCTACGTTCTGTGTCTTGCTCCCTTTTGGAGTCCTTCATTGCCAGAGAAAAGCTAAGATCACCAAAGATGCTGACATCAACCATGTCAGTCAACCAAAATCCATCAAACTATTATAATTCAGAAGTAAATTTGGTGGTGAGCAGAAAAGGGAAATTATAAAGCCTCAAATGGCCAAAGATTCTAACCCTCTAGCTTTTCTTTCACATAGAATACTTTAGATTATAACATTTTCCATTTTCCTTACTTTCAACTTTGTTAAGCATTTTTTTGAAACAAAAAGAAATACTTTTGAATAAACATATGAACTATGACTTCAGAATTTAGTTCTGAGTCTTGAGAATCACTTTTCCCCTTAAAATTTGTATTTTGAAAAACAAACAAACTACGGAAAGACAGTGTGATGATCATCTCAATTCATTTTCTCTACCTCAATTTATATCTCTATATAATCTTATATATTTATTTATGATTTTGACTGATCTACTTAAGAGTAAGTTACAGACATCATGGCACTTTGCTGAACATTTCAGGGATGCCTGGCTGGTTCGGTCAATAGCGCACACAACTCTTGATCTGGGGTTTGTAAATTTGAGCCTCATGTTAGGTGTAGAGATTACTTAACAATAGAATCTAATTAATTATTAGGAATTGTATTCAGTTGTCATGCTTCTTTAGTTGTCTTTAATCTAGAACACTTACTCACTTTTTGGTGGTGGCAAAGGGGGTCTTTAAGATACTGATTTTTTTCAATAATCTAGGCCAATGGGGTACTGCCCTGGCTCAGTTGATAGAACATGTGACTCTTGAGCTGAGGGTCAAGAGTTCAAGCCCCAAGTTGGGCCTAAAGTTTACTTAAAAAAAAAAAAAATCTGGTATGCTCATGTAAATTAATGAGTGAATTATTTGGGGTGGCTGGCTGGCTCAGACATTAGAGCATGCAACTCAATCTTGGGATCCTGGGTTCAAGCCCCACATTGGGCATGCAGATTACTAAAATAACAACAACAACAATAATAACAACAAAAAAAACCAGAAAAAACCCCGGCCAGTTACCTTGTAAAATGTCCCACACCATCTTGATGGGTCTGATTTCTTCCTCACAGATTCAAACATTTTGGCAGAAATAATACATCCATGACGTTAGATGTTAGATGCTTTTTATCATACCACATCAAGAGGCACATGATGTCAGCTCTTCTCATTATTGGTAATGTCAAATTTGGTCACTTCATTAAGTGGTGTCCACCAGATTTCTTCATTGTAAAAGATCCTTTTCTGCCTCTGTGAATAATACTAGAGGGCATTGTAGCATTGTGAATAATGTATTTTCCAAAAATTTTCACTCCAAACTTCCAGCATATATTGATGAGCCTTGACTAGATCTGTTACAGCTTTGGTGCCTGCAAAATGATGATTTTTCTAATTCTAACATTCCTCTTACATATATTAATTAGCTAGTATCCTTCTGTATGGAGAAGCTTTTGCTTTTACCTGTTTGTTATATTTTTTTAAATTATCATTGTGAGCTCGTAGGTTCTTTTTTGAGACTCAGATTGTCTCAAATTTGACCAACTGGAGCGTTGAAAACGAAATTTTGATTTGGAAGTAATCAAATTGTTTGTGACCTTAGTAAATGCTTTCAATCATGTGTTCCCCACCCCTCAAAGATTTATTTATTTAGGGCGCCTGGGTGGCTCAGTGGGTTAAGCCGCTGCCTTCGGCTCAGGTCATGATCTCAGGGTCCTGGGATCGAGTCCCGCATCGGGCTCCCTGCTCAGCAGGGAGCCTGCTTCCCTCTCTCTCTCTCTCTCTGCCTGCCTCTCCATCTACTTGTGATTTCTCTCTGTCAAATAAATAAATAAAAATCTTTAAAAAAAAAAAAAAGATTTATTTATTTAAGGGGGAGGGGCAGAGGGGAAGGGAGAGAGAATCTTAAGATTCTCCCAACATAGTGCTTGTCCCATGACCCTGAGATCATGACCTGAGCCAAAATCAACAGTCAAAATCAAGAGTGGATGATGCTTACCTGACTGAGGCTACCCAGGCATCCCTCAATTATGTTTTTCTAAGAATTACTGCCAATGTTATGACTAAATATTTTTCAATTTAAATCCTTCTTAAATAGAGATACAAGTCAATAACAAGTGTTTATTGGTATGTGCTCAACAACATCTTTATTTGTGGGATGCATGGATGTCACAGTTGGTTAAGCAACTGATTCTTGGTTTCAGCTGAGTGCAGAGATGGAGCCCCAAGGATAAGCCTCTGTGACCAGTGTGGCATTTGCTTAAGACTCTCCCTGGTACCCTTGGGTGGGCCTGCCATTTAAGCGTCTGCCTTCGGCTCAGGTCATGATCCCAAGATCCTGGGATCAAGTGCTGCACTGCCCTCCTTGCTCAGTAGGGAGCCTGCTTCTTCCTCTCCCTCTGCTCCTCCCTCCTCTACTCTCTTTCTCTCTTAAATAAATAAATCTTTTTATTTTTTAAGATTTTTATTTATTTATTTGACAGACAGAGATCACAAGTAGGCAGAGAGGCAGGCGGGGTTGGGGGGAAGCAGGCTCCCTGCTGAGCAGAGAGCCCCATGTAGGGCTCAATCCCAGGACCCTGAGATCATGCCTGAGCTGAAGGCAGAGGCTTAACCCACTGAGCCACCCAGGCGCCCCTTAAATAAATAAATAAATCTAAAAAAAAAAAACCCACTTTAGTTGTTGTAACAACCTATCAACTCTAAGGCAATTACGAAATGCCTTGTGATAAATGAGAATGTTAGAAGCATCCTGTACCTATACCCTGATTTCAAAAGACCAAGTACAGGGGCTGACATTCAGTGGACAACCAATACAAGTTAACAGAATGCATTGAATTAATAATAAAAGCAAAATGTCAAAGTCATGAAACATAAGACAAAAGATTGAAATAATACATATTGAAGTTCTAATTATATAGAAATAAAGTAAAGTTTTTTTGGCTATTCATAAGTGATTTTTAACTTCCTGTTACATCTTGAAATTTCCCAATTGCTATCACGACCCTTGAGAAGATAGTCCTTCATTACCTTTTCCTTATCTGGTTTCACAGAGGGTACATAATAGAACTATAATTAGCCATAGCCTCTAGGAGTTCTTTTGATTCAGCACACTGGCGAATGAATATTCCTTCTTTCCTATCAATTTGTATTCCTTCCTAGATCAATAGGTTGTTTGCAAAGCATTCTATTCCTGGATGACAAATTGCTTAATAACAGTCAGAAAATGGGGTCTAAAAGAGAGAGAATGGACTAGTAGCCACGCTCTCCTGTGAGAAAAAAAGTATGAATTGAAACTGGCAATTAGAAAAAAAAAAAAAAAAGAAAGAAAAAAAGAAACTGGCAGTTAGATACAGTCATGTGCATTTTGTACAGTTAAAAAAAAGACTGTAACATAAATTAACATAAAAAAACCCTACACATAAATTGTGTCATTGTAGATTAGCTACAAAGTGGATAATATAATCATGGATTATTCAGAGCTGACTGTAAATAGTTTAACCCAACTGGGATACTTGATCCTACCAGAAGGTGGTAAATCATTCACTTCTTAGAGGCTTAGTACTATTTTCAAACCACTGTCAGACCGTTTAATACATGAGAGGGAGTAATTTCTTCTTCCTAAATTTTTTTTTTGCAGTTTTGTAGTTCTTTTCTCTTTTTTTAAGATTTTAGTTATTTATCTGAGAGAGAGAGAGAGAAAGAGCAGGAGTGGGGGCTGGATTCCCCCAGCAGATTCCCCACGGAGCAGGGAGCCCTGGAGCCTGGGGCAGGGCTCCAGCCCAGGACCCCTGAGATCATGACCTGAGCCAGAGTCAGAGGCCCAACAGACTGACCCACCCAAGTGCCCACTTTTGCAGTTCTTTTTCTTTCTTTTTCTTTTTTTTTTTTTTTAAAGATCTAATATATGTATTTGTCAGAGAGAGAGAGAGAGAGAGCGCACAAGCAGGCAGAGTGGCAGGCAGAGAGAGAAGCAGGCTCCCCATGGAGCAAGGAGCCTGATGCAGGACTGGATCCCAGGACTCTGGGATCAAGACCTGAGCTGAAGGCTGATGCTTAAGGACTGAACCACCCAGGCGTCCCCCTCTTTTGCAGTTTTAATTGAAGTTTGACTTGTCTACATTAATTTATAACCCTGATATGTTATTTTTTCCACTTTTATCAAATAAGACAAAGTATAATTTATGATTTTTGGACAAAGTGATTATTTTAACTCTCCATTCATAATATGTGACTGGGAGAAGTGAAATCATATATAAAGACAGAATTTCCACTGAAAACCAAGGAGGTCAAATCATTATGTAAAGAAAGTTAGGAAGTTACGCAGTAGCCTTTGAAGAGATGCCAGAAATACATGAAGAGATACTCAAATAATCTACTTTTTAGATTGTATTATAGCAAGCAGTTTCAAATTAATCTGTATTTTACCTATAAATATTCCACTGGGGTTCTTGTATATATTAGGAAGTCGTTTTCAATCATACTACATCAACTGACCTCCAATATTTATCTTGTTTCATATTGTTGGTCTTACATAACATCCTCGATTAATTTTCAGGCCTTGAGGTGCTATACTTTGAATTAGGAATACAGCCCACTAAATTAATAAATTATCACTGTGCAGGCACTCTTGTCTTCTGAATGTATAAGTGCATTGCTTAAATTACTCTCAGGGAATAATTTACACATGAAGAGGCTCTGGTGGTTAAAATCTTTGTATATTTCTTATCACTGGAAATAGTCCTAGACTAGGTGCTTAAATGGATATCAAAGCAATTGTTTTTTCAAAGCAGTAATGATTTGTACTATTCTGGGGTTCCCAATACACTATCCTAGAATCATGAATTAAATATAATGTTAAAAATGTAACATTTTGAACCAAAAATTTCCATAAGAAACAGGGAGACTGTTTCAACTGAGAAAATATGCTCAGGATCTTGAAAAGGCTTAGTAAGCTTTCTTTCATTGTGAATTTGTTTTTTAAAAGAGCTGCAATGAGGTGAACATAGAAAACACTTCAGATCAAGGAGAGGAAATTAGGACTTGGCTGTTGCAAAAAAGATATCAATGCCCCTCCCACCTTATCTGAGTATTAACCAGTGGAATTGAAGGCAACGAATCCCGACTTCCAATCCTGTGCTACTATTTTTCTTGTCCTTGGGATGTTCAGGACAAATCTGTATGCTGCTTGCTTATGTGTGACACAGATCTCTATCCCAAATTTAGGTAAGAAGAAATAAAAAAAAAAAAATTTGGTGAAACTTCTCCCCTGTCGTTCTTATTTTCTTACAGTCTAACTCTGGCTGGCCCATGGAATGAGCAAAATAGGTTTGGTGAATGAACACATGAATAAAGTATACAGAAAAAGTGCACTATTATTTAAAAAAATCCTTAATAATTCTGAGTGTAATATTTGTCAGATGTCTGGTTAGTGTCTGTCCCATTATTCTGTCCACCCCCCCCATATATCTTCTTCCCTTTTCCGCCAAATCCCATACGGCAAAGGATGAACAGTGGTTAATTTTTATTGATTTGATTATTGGAGCTTATGCATGAATAATCTATCACAACAAATAAATAGGTAAAATCCTATTAAGAAGAAATAACTGCTCCTTAACACCCTAATTACTCTTTACAGTACCTCTTTATTTTGTGCCGGAAACAACCAAACTGGCCTCAACCTCCACACTAAACAGAACTATTGTAAATAAAAGTGCTGGAGCCAAAATAATGGTTGAAGAGCTACGTTGACGATCAAGAATTAAGATCTGTCCCAGACACTCTCCTTTTTTTATTCTTCGTCACACATTTAATTTGAAATGATGATGTCAATTGCTTTTCTTTTCTGCTCCTCAAAACTAACGCCACAGAACCATGAGAGACTATGGACTCTGAAAAACAATCTGAGGGGTTTGAAGTGGCGGGGGGGTGGGAGGTCGGGGTACCAGGTGGTGGGTATTATAGAGGGCACGGCTTGCATGGAGCACTGGGTGTGGTGAAAAAATAATGAATACTGTTTTTCTGAAAATAAATAAATTGGAAAAGAAAAAAAAAACTAACGCCACAGTGTTTCATATTGTGCTATATACTAAGTATGAATTTCAGTAAAGTAGTTGCTTTTTGGGTATTTTTATCCCTAAGCATTTCCACTAGAAAATTTTTTTTTTGTGGGGGAATATTTAGTACTGGAGAAGATTATCTTAAAATTGATTGGCAAAATATCTTCTATTATTGCACTGTTAAGTATTCAAAAGCTTCCTCACGTTTTTACCTTAGAGCGCAAAGATCTCCAGGTATGCTGGACAAAATTAATCTGCTGTTATTCCTGTTTTGATAGCTTTTAATTAATAGCCAACTTGTTAAAACAGCTTATGGATGATACATTGAAAGACTGGCATAAATTCCTTTGCCCAAAAGTTGAATCCAGAGTATTCAGGATTGTGTTTTCTTTCTTTTTCTCCTCCTTCTGGTCTTTTGTTGTAAAGAGGTCACGTAAGGACGTTGGTGGAAGGGCTCCATGCGCCATCTACTGACCGAATTTATGTTTTCAGTGCTTAGGGAATGAAATTTACCCCCACGGTGGGTTTTTAAAGGAGTCTGAGAGAGGAGGGGTAATGGGAAGAGACTGTCGCTGACTCTAAGGGTTATTGGTGCCTCCTGGAATAAATTTTAATCCAACAAACACATAATTCATAAAAGAGATACCAGTCCCTCAGCGCGGGGACAAGTTACAGAGAGAATCACAGGAAAGTCCAGCTGGCATTGGAAGAAATTAGCCAAACTCTAAAGTCACCTCAAACTTACAATCAGATTGTTGTTTTTCACCTGTGTGTTGAACTACACTCACTGCCCGGTGGTTGCTGCCTTATAGGAAACGGCTTTATTGTAATGGCACATCCAGATAATCATCGGTTCCCTATCTTATTATTCTGAAGGATTTCTAATGATCTCATCAAAAAAGTGAATAATGCATAGCAAGAAGGTCCACCCTTCATGTGGATGCCAACACACAGCTTGTCTATGTCTACTTAAACTTAGTTCTGATACACACACACACACCTATTTGTACAGATATGCAAGATAATATGCTGCTGTGTACATGTGGGTCAGTCGAGAAATAGCCCTTGGATTTGGATTAAAATGTTTCTCCCCTCAAGCCAACGAAGTTTTCTAGCTTGAAACTGGGGAGAGGTCAGAGTGTCAATTTTAGTAGTTCAAACCACTGGATTTAGAGTAATGGATTGGAAACTAAAGTTGGCCCGAAGTGCACGGATCTGATTTGGGTTCTCTTTCTTTGAGCGGCTGGGAGAACTGAAAACTAGCAAGTAGGACTCCAGATGCCTCAGGTAACCTCCTTCCCCCTCTACTGCTCTCTTTAATCCAAGGGCTGAGACAACTTGCTTTCGTGGTTTTAAGAAAAGAAGAAAACCAGAAAGTTGAGCCAGAAAGAGGAAAAGAGGCAAATAAAGACAGGAAAGCAGGGAGAAGAGAATGAAGCCAGAGGAAAATTCAGAATTCAGAAAAAAAAAAAAAAAAAGATGGGAGGCGAGGGAAGGGGAGGAAAGAAAACAAAGACGGGCAAAAAAGGAATAAGGGCTAGGAAGATGCAAGGATCTTTCTTTAACCAACCGGAGTTACACCCATCTTTCACTTTCAAATCAATTGTCTAGATCTTATCCGTTTCCTTTGTGAAGGTTGTCCGCGTTGCTGAAGGAAGCTAGTCAGTACTCCTCCCCCCACCCCACGCGTGACTGCGCTGCTGAATCCTCGGCCACTGAGACCCAATACCCGAGTGGGAACGTTTGCAGGAGCGCAACTCTGGGAACACTCTTGAGACGGTTTGTCACCTGGGAGCATAACCGGATTAATACCCAGAGTTGGATTACGCTGGCTGTCACCAATACGCCTAAAGATTATAATCCAATTTATGCACATTACAGCCAGTATTAACTTTATCTGCTATTTTAAGACTCCCAGTTGCCCCGCGTGTCCTCGGAGGACAATCCTCCAGGTTCTGATGCAACCCACCAGGCTGTCAGGAGGGGAAACCTCCCGAAGAAAACAACTCTAAACTTGGTCCCTGAGGGTCTGCACCCGGTAATCCCAGGTGTCTCACCTTCACCTGGGCACCGCTTTGTGATGCCTCCCAGCCGGGGATTACCAAGCGGGAGGAGTTCCCTTGGAAGGAAATAGCATTTTTGTTCATTTCATTTTCGAATTTTCTGTGGCGGTGGCAGAAGGGCGGGGAGTGGAGCCGGTGGGCGGGTGCCTGGGAGTAGGTGGGGAAGGGGGCCGGGGGATTGTTGCTAGTTATAACAGTCTCAGCGATTGCTTTTTGATGTTTGTTTGTAGACTGGCATTGCTCTCGCCCAGTCCTTAAGTAAGTTTGTTTGGGCGTGAGTTCTTGCCTTTTCAGCACAAAACCACAAAAAGACGCGGTGGAAAGTAAAAGAAAGCCCCTCCTTCTCCTCCTCGCCCCCCCACCCCCAGCATGCTAACGCCGAAGACTTGATTTAACACCCCTTCTCCGGCTGCTGGGGGCTCTAGGCAGTGGTTACATTCCAGCAGTTTTAATCCGTTTTTTATTGTAGGGCGAGAGGAGTTTACATAGGGGCTGGGATGGCTCCCCAGCTGGCTGCTCTCCCCACTAGCGCCCCTTCTCCGCCCTCTGCTCCACCTCCCCCCCCCCCGCCCTCCCCAGTAGGAACCTGTTACTTTAAGCAGGGCGTTCCAGTGTGGCGGTGCGGGCCGCCGGGGTTTCGGGAGGTGGCCGGTGATTGGCTCCTTCGAGCTCCCCCTGGCTCGCTCGCTCGGCCTCCCCGCGCGCTCCGCCCCGCCCGCGCGCCCTCCCTCCGCCCCGTAAGGCTCTGAGCCCCGGTGTCAGGCGCCACGGCGCATGCTCCGGAATCTCATCCTCTGGCCCTCGAGCTGCTGCTGCTGCTGCTGCTGCTTTTGCTTTTGGGGCTGAGTTTAATAAGCGAGCGAGCGAGCGAGCAAGCGAACGCGGGGGGAAAAAGGCAGAGAATGTCCGCCATCTACCCTCCGCTCCCGGGCGCGCTCTCATTCATAGCAGCCTCTTCATGAATTACAGCTGAGGGGGGCGGGGGAGGGGGGTACCACACAACACCCCAGCAAACCTCCGGGCCCCCAGGCATGGCTAGCTCGGTAAGTACATGCAAAAATAATAATAAAAGATTCCCCCCTCCCCGCCTTTCCTCCCTCGCCCTGCGCCGCCGCCGCCGCCCAGACAGCGCCAGCGCTCCGCGGTTCCAATTAGAGAAAGGTTGGTACGGCTTGCAGGGAGCTGCTGCCTCTCCCTCAGCCTCCGCTCCCCTCCCTCCCTCCACCCCCCCCCTCGGCGCGCGCGCGCGCGCACACACACACACACACACACACACTCGCCCCTCCACCCACCCCCCCCCCGCGCCTCCCTCTCTCCTCGCCTCTCTTTGCAATCGCAAGAAGCGCACTCTCGCTCACACGCGCGCACTCACACACTCACACGGTGGAAGGAGGCGAATAATAACTCAGCCATATTTCAGCCGCCGCCGCCGCCGGGAGCCGCGGGCACAGTCCGGGGACGCGGCGAGCAGCCTCGGCGGCCGCTACGATGGTGCGTTCTCCGCGGCGCGCGTGTGTGAGCCGGAGTGTGCGGGCTGACAGCGGCGGGGCCGCACGCAACTTTGCCCCCGCGCTGGGCTGTGCGCAGTCGAGCCTCGGCGGCTGTCCGCCCGCCGCCCTGCCTTTCTGAATTTTATTTTTTGGGGGAGGTGGGAGCTACTTTGGGGCCACTTTGGCTCTTGGAAGTGTGTTTCGGGGGGGCTCGGTGAGGCTGGCCTCGCCGATCGCGTGGGGGGTTTTTGCCGGGGGGTGCTGGGTGCCTTAAGTTATGGATGCCTCGGCGTGTTCTGCTGCGGGCGTGTGTGTGTGTGTGTGACGACGTCTCATTTTTGTTGTGCACGAAACCAGTGCTAAGAGCACGGGAGTTTGTACCCATCAGCAGAGGCTGCCTGTAGTTTCCATTCCGCCTGGCACAGCGCTCCACACGCACGCACACACACACGTACACAAAGACTTCCTCGGCGTGTGCCTGTCGCCGCGGTACTTTCAGGGAGGGGGCTCACCAGAATCCCCCCACCTCGGGGTCCCGGATGCCTCCCTTCCCACACCGGGAAACCGCCCTGGCATCGCCTCCTAATTGTCTTCTAATTTGTTTCCGATGCATTTGTTGTCGTGCTTGTAGTGGCTGAGTGTGCTTTCCCTCTTCCACCCCCACCCCCGACCCCCGGACCCCCTTCCCGACTGGGGGCAACATTCCGTTACAATCCCTGCGGGTGTGGATGCGGAGCCCCGGGCGCCGGGAGCCGGGCGGGCCGAGTGGGGTGTATTTGGGGGTGTGGGGTGTGCGCGCCCACGCGCGTGAAACGTGGATGCAGAGGGCACCGCCGTTTCCTTTTATGTGCGTTTCAAGAAGGAGGAAAAAAATGTCAGGCGCAATGTTCAGTGTCGAACGGTCGCCTTCCTGTTGTTCACGGCTGTCTCTCCTCCCCCTGCCCGCAGTGTGCCGTGCAGGTGAAGCTGGAGCTGGGGCACCGCGCCCAGGTGAGGAAAAAACCCACCGTGGAGGGCTTCACCCACGACTGGATGGTGTTCGTGCGCGGCCCGGAGCACAGTAACATACAGCACTTTGTGGAGAAAGTCGTCTTCCACTTGCACGAAAGCTTTCCTAGGCCAAAAAGAGGTAGGGCTCGAATACAAAAGGAGCTTGATAAAAAATGTCTTTGCTCGCGGAGGAAACAATCGCTTGGCCCGGGCGGTCCCCCTGCCCCTCTCCCCGCCCCCCGCGTCGCGCTCGCCGGCGTCGCCTCGGGACTAGGGTGCGCGGCGCCGCGCTGGCCAGGTCCGGGCTCCCGCCCGCGCGCGCGCCACTTCGGCTTCGGGAAAGTCACCGCCAAGAAAGGACCGTCAGGTGTCGAGTGTTTATTCATCCCAAGCCAGCCCTCACCGGTCCTCTGGGGTTAGCTGCGGGTTCTGTGGGGAAGGTGCAATTAGTTATTGGGTTTGGAAGTGTCGGGGGTGGGGGGGAGCTGGAGGGAATAAACAGCTTGCGCCTTTTTTTTTTTTTTTTTTTTTAACCTGGAGAAATTGAGATTTACCTGCGTTATTAGCAAGGAATGCATGGGATGTAGTTATTGTTCCGTCTCGAGAAGTCGCCTCTCTTTAGGGTCTTCTCGGTCTTCCTGCCTGTGTATTCGGCACTAGGTGCTGGTTGTCAGATTTTCCTTTCAGTGGGTTAGCCACCCCTATCCGGCGCCGTCAGCATTTTTTGTGTAGTCGGGGCTGGGGGGGCTTACTCGTCCCTAGCCCCCCACCCCCCCACCCCCCCATAGCACTCGATTGCCCCTTTGATTTTTGAGCAGCGTCCCGAAGTCTCTTACCCATGGAATCTACGGGGGAAAGAGGGTCCCTGCAAAGGTTGAAGCTAAGTTTCAGAGGAACGATGTGGTCCTGCCTTCTGTTTCAGTCCTTCCCCACCTTGGTTTTTAGCCTGGTTCTCTAGTTTGCATAATCCAGCTCAGCCCCTCCGATCCCAAACATTTCCCATAAAGCGCAGGACTGCTTTGAAAAAAAGAAACGGGGTGTTATTTTGGAGGAAAATTAAAGAGGGTTTAAGAAATCTGATTTCTGTTCCCTTCAGCCTCCGGAAAGCTAGTGTCTGGTTGTTTTAGTTGGATTAGTGGAGGTAACAGTACAAATACAATAAGGTGCTTTGTTTGTGAGCAGGTTTATTTATCTAACTCGACACAATGGTTAGTAGTTATCTTCCATTTGATCCGTAATCTTTATTGGCATCTAGAACTCCTGCAGTTTCTTAGAGTAACATCATAATAAATCCATTCTGCTTAGAGCTACTGGAAATTATTGAGCATTGAGGAGCTGAATAAAGAAAGGCGAAATGCTGTGTGCCTCTGAGGTGGCAGAGGTTTGTGCTGATGCTTATTTTTGTTTCCAGAGCTCTAGTGATGGGTTGTAGGATTGTATATTTTGCCTTTAGTGGTTTGTTTTAGAGCTCCTCATGAGAACTTGAACAGTTGAATTTGATGGGCTTTGCTGGATGGTTAATAAATGAATCCAGCCTATAATAGAGGGGTAGCAATATGCGTGGCCTCTAGGAAATTGCATTTCGATTTTTTTAGCATTTTAGATCAAAATATAGCCAGAGAGCTTTTACTTTGTATTTCCTCAGTATTGTAATTAGGATGAGTATTGTCAAGTTTTCTGTCACTGTGTGAGGTTGGGTGTGATGCTTGCTTCTCCCTCTCCCTTTTCCATGTGTCTATAGAGCCACTGCAGAGGAGTTTAAACAAAAGAAACCACCTTCTAAGATCCTTGGTATCCACTGTTAGGACCATTTGGCTGCTACTCACTTCAAAATGAAATACATTGAACAACAACAAAAAAAGCAGTATTTGTTGTATTAGGAAAAAGAAGACAGTTGGCAGAAGATGTAGCTCTTAAGATAACTTTGTTTAGGCTTTTTAACAATCAAGCAATTGGCATTATGAAATGAAAGATGACCAGCCTCCCCAGATTTCAGCACTGTTTCTGTGCTTCAGTGTGTCTGTGGCAGTGTTCCCCTGCTTGTCCCCTACTTAATGATTTTCTGTCCAGCCAAGGGAACGGGAGGGTGCTGGCCTGCACAGCCCACACCTGGGAGTTGTTGCTAGGCGTGGTAAGCTGCTTGATAACACTGATGTCTTAGCCATCTCTAGTGAGAGATGCCTGCTTGCTGAATGGGCTCTTCAATTTTTTATTTTCAACTGTGGACTTTCTTATGTAGTCTATACGCCATTGTTTTAAAATGTTTATTTTTGGATTTTTATTTGTATGTGTGCTTCCCATGATGTGACAAGTCCTGGGAAAAATGCCAGCTTACATAGCCCAGGAGAGACCTTGTCATACTGTAATTACACATGATTCAGATTGCAAGAGAAGGTTTCTCTGTTCATTGGGAATAGTTAGTTGTAAATTTCAAGTAACACCAAACATGCCACTTAATCCTGGGACTTATTTTGGGCTTATAAAGTCTTTGAAAGTGGTAAGAATAAATACAGAATAAGGATGCCAAGCATTGTAGCGTCTACTTCCGTACCTTTTAAGGTGTTATATTTGCCACTTTATAGATCTGTGAGAAATTGGAAATGGGGAGAAACTGCAAGAAGGGCTTTGTGAAAAATCTTAGTTACAAGATATTTAAAAGAAATGCACATATGCCCAGCTGTAAGTGGCTATTGATAATGACGGGTTAAATCACTTTCGCCGTATACAGTAACTGATAATCAGAAGTGGACCTTCGCACTGAGGATGAACTGCTCAGCCACGAAGGTGGATGAGTCCTTAGTTTTACGAATCTTTGGTTTGGAAAAGCAAATTGATTTTCAGGTTGATTTCCTTTATTTCACAGTAATATTATGAGAACTTATAGAGGAATAAATTACAGTATTTTCAACTTGTTGCCTAATGAGAATTACATGTACCATTTCAGAATTGAGCTAATTGGACTTGAATTAACGAAGGTTTACTCTGTCCTGAAGATGGGTTGGAGACTTAAACTGAAAATTACCAGCACAGAGTACTAGAAGAGAGATTTTGATGAAATAGTGAAGCCTGGAATATCCATTAGCTGGTACAGAATAGGCAGGTCAGAGTATAATGCATTTTAAAACTATCTACTTGCAAAAAAAGACCGTTCTTATTTGTTAGTTCCAAAGATTTATAATAGTCTGATATGACTGAAATGAATGGTCACATTCAAAACATTTCATTTAAAATATTAATGTTTTCATCTTCAGTATGATGTGTTTGAGTGAACTTTCTTTCCAATTAATTATAGCCATTCTTAACTCTTGCTGTCTGTTCCATTGACATTTATGATATGAAATCTG
Source organism: Neogale vison (assembly GCF_020171115.1). Taxonomy (NCBI): domain Eukaryota; kingdom Metazoa; phylum Chordata; class Mammalia; order Carnivora; family Mustelidae; genus Neogale; species Neogale vison. The sequence goes on from NC_058099.1 coordinate 48,332,794, forward strand.
TTGCTTATTATTTTATGTCAGCTAATTTGGCCATTGGTATGATTTGATAGCTTTTTATTTCTAGCCCTAGTCCTTTGAGTGGGCAGATGAAGCATAATAAACCCACACTTAGAACTTTCCTTTGATTTAAATGGTTGAGCCCAGCATTACTGTGTAGTTCTGATTTGTGTTAAGGAGTCTTCTGAAATAATTTGGGTAACTTTTTATCAGGGTTCCTAAAATTTGAGACCAGCCAGTTGCAGATACTGCACATACCTGGTGTGTTTTCTCTTCTGAGGTGTTTAAAGGGTTTCAGGAAAAAGTAAAAATGTATAGCTAGCTATTCTGATACATTCATCGAGTGTTAGAAGATTTATGTAGAGTTCTGTATGGAATTCAAATCACTGTTGAGAGCAGTTCTACTACTTGGCATTTTGAAGCAACATACAGCATAATTTTCCAAGGCACTTAAAAGTTGAATTACTGAAGGAAATCTTCTGCTTTTAGTGGGAATGTAAATTGGGCACGGACATTTTGGAGGGCATTTGGCAACATCTATTAAGATTTGAAATGTTTACACCCTTTCACCCAGCAGTTTTACTTCCAGGGATTTTCCAGCAGATCCAGCTTCACATCTACACAAAGTTACAGCATATTGCTTGTGACTTTTTTAAACAGCAGAAATTTGGAGGCAAGCCATATAGGGGACCCCCAGCTGGGTACAGTTAAATGATGGGTGGTCTCTTAAAAGGGGGTAAATCTATTCGTAGACGCAGGATGATCGGCAAGAGATCCTAAGTGAAATAAGTCGCTAAATCAGGTGATCCCGTTTAAAAAAATATGCTTATACAACTAAAAAGTGCACATGTGTATGTGTATAAATAAATGAATTTTGGTTGAATGGGAACCCAGCTCCTACCAGTAGTTTTTTCTAATGGGTGCTCATGGTGTTGGCAGTGATAGGAGGTGTTTTTTTAGTGTTTGATTTTTTTTTTTGAAAGTTAATTCTGTGTTTTTTAAAACATTCCAGTGAGCATTCATTACTTTTTAAGACTAAAAGTCAAAGAGTAAAGACACAACATAGAACTATCTTGGGTAGATGTTGTTGCTCAGTGGTGAGAGGTTAGGGTTAGGAATTACAGACTTATATTCAAATGCTGGCTTAAGAGACTCCTATTTTCCCCCCTTAAGATTTTATTTATTATTTGAGAGAAAGAATGAGAAAGAGAGCAGAAGCAGGGGGAGGGTGAGGGAGGAGCAGACTCCCCACTGATCGGGGAGCCCCAAGACAGGGCTCCATCCCAGAGTCCTGAGGTCATGACCTGAGCTGAAGGCAGATGCTTAATTAACCAACTGAGCCACCTGAGCTGAAGGCAGATGCTTAACCAACTGAGCCACCCCGGCGCCTCCCCAGCTCCTTCTGTGATCTTGAGCAAGTCATTTCTCTCTCTGTTTTCTCACTTGGGTTCTCATCTGTGTTCCTGGAATGAAGAAAGAATAGAACCATTACCTCATAAATTGAGGATTAAATATAATCAGCTATTCTCAAATTTATTTGTCTTAAGACTGCTTTACACTCTCAAAAAATAGACTCCACAGAGCTTTTCCTATGTAAGTTATATCTACCGATACATACAGTATTAGAAATGAAACCTGAGACATTTAAAAAGTTATTTATTAATTTGTTTAAAGATAACAATAATCAACCTGTTAAAGGTAGCATGTGAAAAGTATCTTAATGAAACATGAGTATTTTCAAGAAAAAAGAGTGAGAAGTGTGGTATTAATTTTTGTGTGTACAGATCTTTTTGATGTTTTGGAATAATTGGATCAGCTTACGTGCTTCTGCATTCATTCTGTTGCATTATCACACATCAGGTAGCCTCTGGAAACCTCCACAGTACTCTTGTGAGAGAAGGAGTGAAGGAGGCAAATAATGTCTTAGAGTTGTTAAAAAAAATAGATTTTCCCTGGAAAAGGTTTTGGGGATCCTGGGATCCCTGAATACACTCAGAGAACCTCTGGTATAAAATATTCAACACAGAACCTGGCACAGATCAACTGCTTTATTAATATGTGGAAGCTGAGTTTTTAAAGCCATTACTATCATTGCTAATAAAAACATTTAATGGAAAGAGGAAAGATAAGTCTTCCAAGGTATTTGACATGGTTAAATTCCGTTATAACAATTATCTAACAGTTTTTGTTTTTTTTTTTTTTTTTTTCAGAAAAGGAAAATCCAAATTTGGGTTTTGGTGGATATATTTTATAGTTAATATCCTTGTCCAGTTTATGGCATATTATTTGTATAAGCAGAAGCCTTTTAAATCTGTTATTTTAAGTGACCCTCTGTAGGGTCCCTCTGTGAGGTAGACAGGGCAGGGGTATCAATCGGTTTCATAATTTTACCTTAAAGATTCTTTGTTCTTTCTCGTTTTTTTTCAAGTTTCCTTCCACTGGTCTTCCATGGGCCAACCTTCGCCCTTTAGTTGTTTTTCTGGTCAACTATTACAGATAACCCCCTGCTACTTAGCACAGCTTTTACAGTTCTAAGATGCAGAATTTTTTTTCTTTTTCTTTCTTTCTTTTCTTTTTTTTAAAAAACTTGTGACTTAAATCTTCAGAAGGTAACTTGGAAAGCTTAGATAGGTAGGAGAGGAGGAGATGTGAAACACGATTGTCCCAATTACATGATTAAGCAAGGACTTAGTGTATTACTGAACTTTAGTCTCTAATATTTATTGGAGAGATTTTCCAACAGTTTGGATCCCTGATCTCAGGGTTTCTCACTGTCCGGTTGGAAGTAATACAGAATTCTATATTTTTTTTCCCTTGGCTTTTATACTTGCTTGATTCTATGTTTCATTCCTCAAACAAGAAGCTACCATGTAGAAAGAGAAATTCCCATCTCAGTGATACATATTAATATTCTTTTGAAACATTTTGCTTTGTGTGTGTGGCCAGAGTCTCTGTAGTTCATTCTCTTCCTTGTAACATACATTTTCATGCTTTAATCTTTTATTCTTTTGTATTTTGTGGTTCTCCGCATTCCTGTTTATAGTGCTGTATTCATTTCTGAGAATATAATTTGTCTGGAAAAAGAGTCCATTGGTATTACAGGTATCTCATTAGTATTTTTAAATTTAGAGATATAGAACTTTGACAGTGTACAATCCAGTTTTTATGAGGAACCCATGTATTTTTTACATGCATTTGAAAGTGATGTTATTTTATTAATTTATAGGTGTGTGTTCATTGTGAAAAATCAAACTATAGAAATATGAAGAAAAGGGTTACCTGAGAATTCTTTATAGAAAGCCATAATTAATATTTTAGTAGATATCTGTATCTATACACACACACACACACACACACACACACACACACATTAACTGTAAATTACCTGAATTCATTCAACAGGTAGCTTTTTGAAGTCCTGTGTGGCTAGAACACTTCCAGGAGCTGGGGCTATAGCATAAATGAACATTTCTGCCCTCCTGGTATATGGTGAAATAGCATCTTTTTAGGGCTGGATTTTATGGTATTACGTCAAATATACATTTATTACAACTTCACATAGACATTTAGATTGCTCTTAGTTTTAATTTGTTAGGATTAATGCTATGATGAACATCTGAGGCATTCATTTTTACATTTTTTCCTGTAATTTCCTTGTGTTATATTTACCAGAAGGGAGGTAGCTGAGACAAGGTGTATAGATTTTAAATTTTGATAGACGCATTACCAAACTTTCCTCCAAAAAGATTGGTTTATGTTTCCCCGGGGATCGGATGAATTCCCTTTTCCCTATGTGGTTGCCAATACTGGGAATTAACAGTTTTTTGTTGTTGTTTTTTTCGCCGTCGTTGTTGTTGTTGTTGTTTTGGTAACTCTTCATCAATTTGCTGGATGAAGCAGAACTTCATTTTTATTTGCATTTATTTGATTAATAGCGCTGCATGTCTTTATGTGTCTATATATTTACTATTTGTCGTTTATGATATGCCTATTTTGTGCCATTGTTCTAGTTCTCAAAAAACCAAAACAAAAAACCCCCATGAAAATACAAAGGAAAGAATGATGTAACAAACATTCACATCCCCACTACCAAAGCTGGATAAATGTTTACATTTTATCGTATTCAAATCTTTGTTTTGATTTTAGGGAATTAGATATTATAGCTAGGCAGCTAAAGTTTTTAGGTGCTTCCCCATCCTTTCTTTCAACTCTTCAGACTTTCTTTCATTCTGTTTATGTACATTTGCACATTTATACTGCTGCAAGTAATAGTGTATTATGTTATAAAATCTCCATAAAGAGTATCATACTGGATGAGTCCTTTTTTAAAATCGAGATGTAATTTGCATACTGTAAAATTCACCCCTTTAAAGTGGAGCGTTCAGTGGCTTTTAGTATATTCACACGGTTGTGGGACAATTGCCACCCTTTAATTCCAGAACATTTTCATGAGTGAATAATTTTGTAGCTTACAGTTCACCCCCCTCCCCCACGTATTTGAACCTTTTCACACACATTTCATCAGTAGAGAGCCAATTCATTTCCTTTAATTTCTTCTGTTCACTATTTTCATGGTAGGAAGACGTTCTATGCTTACTTTTCTGTTCCCCTATTAAAGAATATATAGGTCATTGTCTGCTCTGTGCGGTGAGCATCTTTGAATGTGTTACCTTGTACAAATGAACAAGATTTTAGATATAGGCCTGGAATTTGAGTTGTGTGTGCGTTTTCATTTGTATTAGACATTGTCAGATCGCTCTACAAAGTAGTTGTGACGGTTTATACTCTGTCAGGGAATAAGGTCCATTTTCTGTACAGCTTGGCCAACGTTGGATATTTTCAGATTTCTTATTTTTATACTTAGTTGAAATATGGTATCTTTTGTTTTCGTCTGCATTTCTCTGGTTTTTCGTGGGGTTAAGCATTTTCTGTGTTTACTGACCATTTGGATTTCCTCTTTATTGACTTTTAAAAATGTCCTTTGTCTTTTTTAAAAAAGAAACTTGGGATCTTTGTCTTTTTCTTATCTGTAGGATGTTAATCCTTTGTTGTTTGCCTTGAAAATATCTTGCCTCATTTTTGTTTCTTTCTCTTGTAGCCTAATGTATGGTGTCTCTTTGTCATACACAAGTTTTTAATTTTGCCAAATTGACCTATTTTGTTTTGTTTTTCTGTGTGGTTTTGGGGTTTTGTTTAAGAATATAATTTGTGGACTTGGTAATATGCTTAACCTACAGACTTTATATATGCAGGATACAGGGAAAGGACTGCTGAGAAGTATGAGAAACAGGAGGTTCCTGCCTTCAACATGCTTGTATCTTGTAGAGCTGGAAAGGACATTTGAGATTCTGCATCCTTGTTTATCCTCTTCTTATTTTGTATTGGAGGCCTAGAAATGTGAAGTGATCTTGTATGTAGACACAACGAGTCACAGGTGTGCTGGTGCAAAAAGAGAGCTGGTAATAAATGGTGGTAAATGTTTACTTTTAAAATGTTGAATAATTGTTCACTTATATTAGCAGACAAATGTTCAGCAATACCTGCTTTTGTAGACATGATCTAGGATTTAATTAAGTGGTGGTAACCATGGTAGATACTGCTTAAGAGGGGAAAGTTCTACAGCTACTTTCAGGCAAAATTAAATTTATTGGGTGGATTAATTTAAGGTTCTCCTTTGAGATTAAATCATTAGGAAAATTTGATACTGAATGGTAGATATCCCCTGATATTTTGCCTTCCCACCGTGGTGGGATTGCAATTCCATAAATGATCCAGAACATAGTTTTTTAAGAAATAATTTTGTGTGATGAAATCCTTTTAAGTGTGATAAGTTTGCAGTGGTTAAGGCCTGAAGGAGGCTATTATTGAATTTCTAAACAAACAAGGTTAGTATTTGGGTGTGATTTAGTTGGTGTGTAGTAGTTAACAATTAACTTTTTGGATAAAATCAGTGCATCACCATTTTATAAAAAATTAATTAATTAATTATTTTAAAAAGATTTTATTTATCTATTTGACAGAGAGACATCACAAGTAGACAGAGAGGCAGGCAGAGAGAGAGAGGGGAGCAGGCTCCCCGCCGAGCAGAGAGCCCGATGCGGGACTCAATCCCAGGACCCTGAGATCATGACCTGAGCCGGATGCAGCGGCTTAACCCACTGAGTTACCCAGGCTCCCCTCATCTTTTTTTTTTTTTAAAGAAAATTATGGCTTGGGGCGCCTGGGTGGCTCAGTGAGTTAAAGCCTCTGCGTTCTGCTTGGGTCATGATCCCAGGGTCCTGGGATCGAGCCCCACATCGGGATCTCTACTCAGCAGGGAGCCTACTTCCTCCTCTCTCTCTCTCTCTCTCTCTGCCTGCCTTTCTGCCTACTTGTGATCTCTGTTTGTCAAATAAATAAATAAAATCTTTAAAAAAAAGTAAAGAAAATTATGGCTTATCTTGAACTTAATCGTGAGGTCCATTTATTTAAAATAATGTTCATAAGTGATTATAAAGATGATCAGCTGGATTTAATTAGAGTTATTATCCATGTCAGAAGATTGATATTCTCTGAACCAAATAAATTTTAAAATATTTGATTTTGCCAAAAGTAAATTTTTTCTTTGTTTTCAGCAGCAATTATTAGTTATTTTCCCATCAATACAGGCCAAATCCTGTGTGTATGTATTGATTTTAAAAAGCAAACTATACATTAGCAATTTCTAAAATATTAATAACAACAGTGGCCTACACAGTAGGGAGAGTTGCTTGCCTCTTAATGTATCTGGATATAAATTTAGTCTGCATGATACCTTTAATCTTTGAAGATAGGTTTTATGCCCTTACATCTACTCCCTCCCCCAGTGTGGTGTTGGGAGAGATTACAGTCAGATTATTCTATGTCCCTATTTATTTATTTATTTATTTATTTTTAAAAGATTTTATTTATTTATTTGACAGACAGAGATCACAAGTAGGCAGAGAGGCAGGCACAGAGCAAGAGCAGGAAGCAGGCTCCCTGCCGAGCGAGAGCCCGATGCGGGACTCGATCCCAGGACCCTGAGATCATGACCTGAGCTGAAGGCAGCGGCTTAACCCACTGAGCCACCCAGGCGCCCCTGTCCCTATTTATTTTGATATAGATTTGTAACATTTTGGATGTTTAAAAGTAAGGTTCATTGGCCTTTTTGTTATACCCATAACTTTTACCCCAAATACTTCATTAACATGAGTTGCTGCATAATGAAAGCTTTCTTTGTATTGAAGAAGTCTCTTTTTATTTTACAAAATTTTTCTCTTGTTTAATTTCTTCCCTGTTCTGTTTTACAAGCAGTTGTTTTGTAGTGACTATGTGAAAAACAGTTTAGGCTGTTGGGATTTGGTTGCTTTTAGTGGGATAGTTTATTCCAAATGTTGACGTAGCTCCAGATTGCCTTATTAAAGATGCTTGTTGTAGGACTTTTCCTACCTCTGCGCAGAAATAGTAAGGAGCAGTGGGAAGCTTCTTCCTCATCATATAAACACTGAGCAGGAGCTCGTGTCCTATGCTCTATCAGTCCTGCACTGGCCTCCCCTCGTATGCCTGTCGTTGTTTCTCTTAACGGGTTAGTTACTCATCCGATGAGATGGGACCTGTATTATCACTGTGGATAGCACTCATACCTTCCATCAGTGTAGTCTGGATGCTGGAAGTTTCTGGCAGCAGTATAACATAAAGGCAGATAGGTATTGCTAGTCGGTAAGAGTTTTAGAATCCTGACTTCAGCCTCCACTCCCCTAAGTGGTAAATTATTGCTCCATGTTCAGAAACTGATTTCTTCTGTACCTCTAATAATTGACTTTGTGTAAACAGAACCACCACCTGAATTTAGCAGGAAGCATTGTGTCAGCTGAGAATCACATTTTCTAGAAGGAGTTTTAGCCTATGTTATAGGCAAAAATGAATGTTTCTCCTTTTCTGTCTTTTCTTCCTTCATCTTTTTTTCACCTACTTTGGTGGTTTTTAAAAAGCTAGCCACAAATTTTAGAGACTTGGCTAGGTCTATCACTTTTTAAACTAATTTTTTTAAGCTACTTAATCCATGAAATACAACTAGCCTTTTTTTTTTTTTTTTTTTTACAACTAGCCTTTTAGCTGTAAAAATAGGAGTCAGGTGGGGGTGCCTGGGTGGCTCAGTGGGTTGGGGCTCTGCCTTCCACTCAGGTCCTAGTCTTGGGGTCCTTGGATCTAGCCTCCCATCTCACGTCGGGCTCTCTGCTCAGTGCGGAGTCTGCTTCCCCCTCTCTCTCTGCCTGCCTTTCCGCCTACCTGTGATCTCTCTCTGTCGAATAACTAAATAAAATCTTAAAAAAAAAAAAAAAAAGGAGTCCGATATATTCCAGAAACTTGTAGAGCAGGATTTAGCAATGCAGTAGAAAAGGCCCTGTCCTGGGAGGCAGAAGGGATATGTTTGGACTGAATAAGCTCTGTGGGCTTTTCGAGCTCTGAAATATTATTTTTCCTTCGTTTTTTTTTTTTTTTTTTTCCTTTTAAGGGTAAGTTCTGAGCATATCCTTCCTTTGTCTAGTGTTTGCCTAATGAAATAACTACCATTTATTAGACCAACTATGTATTGGTTATCATGTTGTGGATAGACATGTATTACTGTATTTAATTTCTTATGTTTCATAATGTGGTAGTTTGGAGAATAATTTTTTTTGAAAATAGAAAATTATTTTTTTTTTAAAGATTTTATTTATTTATTTGGCAGAGAGAGATCACAAGTAGACAGAGAGGCAGGGAGAGAGAGAGGGAAGCAGGCTCCCTGCTGAGCAGAGAGCCCGATGCGGGACTCGATCCCAGGACCCTGAGATCATGACCTGAGCCGAAGGCAGCGGCTTAACCCACTGAGCCACCTAGGCGCCCGAAAATAGAAAATTATTGATATGAACGTCAGCATATCGGAATTTTACCTTTTTTAATGATGAGTGAACAGTAAGACTCATCTACCCTAACAGGGAAGTAGGGGAATTAACCAGATAGGTGATTACGGTTTTGTTACGAAAAGTTACTTTCTCATAATCTCGGTGCCATTTATGCTAGCCATCAACACTACTTGTAGGTTGGAACATTCCAAGAACTCAGGATACCCTATGTTTGTTTGAAACTTCTGCTTCAAATATGTCTCTTGACCAGGTCATTAGACCATTGAATTTTTCATGAAAATTAACTGAATTTTTTTTTTCTGTTTCATATAATGTAGGCCAGACCTTGAAATTTTGTCCTTGTGTTTTTCTGAAGCATCATGTTTCAGATAACTACTTGTGTTTCTCTTATCAACAGAATAGTTGGGGACTTCGACTTACCATGTAAACAGGTTAGAAAAGTATGGTATATCAAATATTTGATCATTCATGATACTTTCAGGGTTTTTCTATTTAATAATTCAGATGCTTAATTGAAGTTGTTTTGAAAAGCAGTTACTCTTCCAACTTTTTACTTGTGACTTGCTGCTAATGTAAAAAACAATTCTAGTTATCATTCCAACTAGTTAAAGGGAATTGTGAATGATGCTAGAGCGAAGGATTTATTTACACAAATATGCAAAAATATAGAAATGCAGACAATTTAAAGAGAGCAGCAAATAAATGAGAATTATGTTTAAAGGCCACTTAGTAGCTTGAAGTTAGTGTTACTTGACATAGTAGCTTTCTGTAGAGGCTTTTTTTTTTATGGTTTATTTTTATCATTGATTTTAGTACTTGATTCAGTCCATTATCTTTGTATGAGATTGGCCAGAATTGTTCATTACTCACATTTTGAGGTTTGTGTGAGAGATAAAAGTACGTCAGTGAAAAGATGGAAAGAACATACTTAGCAAAATGTTAATAGAAGTTATCTCTAGGAGATGGGATATCAGGAATTTAAAAAAAATGTATTAAATTGGCTTTATTCCAAAATTCAGTACCCCCATCCAGCAAATAGAGTTCAGGAAATGCTTATAACATTTACTGTTTTTTTTGAGCTTTCTCGAATAAGGCATAATTTACTTGTGTGAAGGTAAAACTAGATACTTAAATGTACATATGGACATGTTTACAATAAGATTTTAATTTTTTTTAAAGTTTAATCTCATTTAGAATAAAAAAATGTCTTTCCCAAGGAACACTTTCATATTTAGTTATTTGGAATTTTAGTCACCTTGTCATTTTGAGTGTTTCTTTTAATAGCACTTTATATATGCACAGATGTTTGAAAAGTTGATTGTAAACTTTAAGAAAAACATCTAAATGATATTCTTACCTTTCTTAACAAAGTTGCTGTGTTGAAGTTGTAAAATGAATCAGATTAACCTGATTTATGAGTATGTGATTCATAGACCATGTTCTTTGTGGCAGAAAGACAACCGTTTAGTATTTCAGTACAGTGTACATTTTTGAATTATTTAAGAATGTTTTGAAAGTTTTGATTTTTTTTCCTGTTGAGTTTGATAAGCTTGTTAATTAGTGTCTTTATCTTGATGTGTGTAGTATTGGAAAATTTTCCAGAGCCTAAATCTGACTTTAAAAACTGACACCAAATGAAAAGGCATCAATTATGCTTAGATGTCATAGTGGCAGGAATAGATGGGATCTGTAGTTGCAAATAAAGATCCATTTCCATCTTGTGTCTTTGTATATAATTTGGAAGTTAAATGTTAAATTATGAGAAATAGAAAGTACCCGGACAACTACCAAAAGCAAGATAAAAATAGTGTTTGGGGGAGGGAAAGAAGAGATGGTTCTTTTTGAACGGATGCATACGTGTGTAAACACAAACAATATTTTAGGATTGAAGCACTTCAAGTAATATTTTGTATATAACTGCAAAAATAACCAGAAGTTTTAAAAATGAAAATTAAAATGTCATTTCGTGTTTTCTATACAGTACAGATAGATTAATACGGAGATTCCTTAAACACAAGTAAAAGAAATGATTTCTTAAAAAAAAAAAAAAAGATTTCTGCAAAGATGGAGTTAATTTTAGTTGTCTTAAAGGTCTCTTTGCAACCCAAAATTCATCTAGTTAAGTCCATGATATTATGATATGTGGGATATTAATATATTTACCTTTGTAACATTAAAAAGAATAACCACTGAAAGTAGTATGTGCAAATGCATATCAAAACTGTACGTCAACTAAGAATAAGTCTGTTTTCCCTTTGGTTTTAGCTGCTTTTATAAAATTCATAAATGACAGATTAACTCCACCTCAGAATGTGAAATATAAAAATTGATGTTTGTGATCAGACCATTTCTTTATTAGCTGTTTGAATAAAATTGCCACTTTAAGTTCCATTTGCTAGCATTCGGAGTAACATTTTCCATGGTCTTCATTTAGTTCTGCTGATAAATTTTTATTTAACTATTTCTATTTCTTTGGAGAGAATTCTAAGTGGGATTCATAATAGCCTGGATTCTTTTTTTCAGGGTTAAGATGTGTATGAAAATGAGGGAAATAGACTCTTTGGCCTCATGATTACAGCTCCCCATATTTGCTTACTATTTTTATTATTAATTTATGTAGATGGCTTAACTGCAAATATAGAAAATCAAGTCATTGTTTTAAAACTTATTCTAACTGAATCCTCAGGGGATCACAGTTAAAACTTTGAGTTTTAGTAATATGAAGACTTGGTTTGAGTATTGCAGATTGTTAGAAATTCCAAATTTGGTACTAAATTAAATATACTCCTAGAATTTTATTATAGTACAGACAAAGCTATAGTAGACCAAGATAATGTATAAATGGCCCTTATTTGGAGCATATAGAGTGGGAGCATATTTTGCAGTGAAAGGGGAACTAAAGGACAAGGTGTTCTCTACTTGTAGACTTGTAAAGGCCTCAGAGTTTTCTTTATGTTATTGTAGAAAGACATTATTTTTGCTTTGGCGTGCTTAAAACTAAAGGGCAAATGATCCAAAAGAATAATCTTGAAATTCAATAGCAAGAAAACTACTTGACATTGTGGGCTAGAGGCCAGCAAACGTGTTGCTTTCATTGAATGCGTGGGAAATGGGGCAGGCCTGGAATTTAAAGAGACAGGGTGCAGTACGCTAGAAAAGAAAAGCCCCCCTGTATGATTTGCCTACTGGGAGAAAAAAAAAATAGACTTACAGTTTCCTCTAAAGGATCTTTATTGGATCAACTATTTAAGACACTGAGTGAATTTTTCCTAACTCTGCCTCCCATCTCCCTTAGCCATCTTCTCATTGAAATTGGTGCCGGGTAAATTTGTTTATAACAGAGGAGAAGCAGCTTTTCAAATAAAAGTACTTTGTAGCCTGTTCAAATGGAGTATAATGTAATTCTCCCTGAAATTGAGCACTTATTACTTTGTTTATGTAGCTGTTTAAAAAGGGGGGAGGGTGCGAGGAGGAGTATTGTGAGGGACTACTGGAACTTTTGCTTTAGAAATTTCTCTCTTTTTCTGTCTGAGTTTCCTCCCCCATCCACTCATGAATCCCCCTTGGCTCCCTCCTCCACCTCCCACAATCCCTCAATAAAATAGTATTTAAAAGACTTGAATAACCAGTCCTATGTACCAGCTTCTTGCTCGAGGCAATAATGTTGTACTATTTTCAATGGGTGGTCTTGAATCTCCATGGGAGATTTCACAGGCAGTGGGTTCCATGACCCACTAAGTGTATTATTTTGAACATAACCAGTTAAATTCCTGAGCCATAGAGAATATACAGAGATAATTTTACATGATTGAAGTCCCATAGTTAATTACTTACAAATCAATTTATTTAGTTTTATTTGAAAAATTTATGGTTTAAATCCCTAAAAGTGACACATATTATTAACCCAGGATTTGAGGTTTCCTTTTTAAAACAAGTAAGCCATTCATACATGTCAATTCAGGAGTACCCATTTGCGTGTATATTTTAATTCATAGGTTTTTTTGGTTGTTTGTTTGTTTTAATTTTTTTCCCTTTAGGAAACCAGTAACTAGTAGTCATTTCCAAATGTTAAGTTGTTGAAGTCCTGTTTCTCCTACGGGAGATACTGTAAGACGATAGGACTTACAGTAAAAAAATAGATCACGTAGGTTTAGAATCAGTATCTTTTGCCTGGGGCATATAGCCGAAATGTATACCAGCCTGAAATTTCACTAAAATTGCTTTGGGTCAAACCTCCGTGGAAGCAAGCAGGATTGGAATTAAAAATTAAATGCTGGATTGAGATTGCCCTGTAGGGAAGAAAAATGTTTCTTTAGGTGAATTTACTTAAATAAAACAATGTATTTACTTCTATGTTGTAAATATTGAAATGGGAACTGCTGCCATCCTGCCCATTCCTGCTTAACTTGGTTGAAAGTAATTTTGGGAGTTTCTTCCCAGTGTAAACCTGTGGTTATTCACCAGAGTGATAACCTAACTTTGTTGGGTCACTGATTTGATGACTTTTTCCCCCTTATTTACATTCTTGAGAAAATTAATTAATTTCTGAAGAATGTTGGATTTCTATTTCGAGTACATATCTTTAAGTCCTGAAATATCTGTTTTCCATCAGCTAAGTCGATAAGCCTTTAGGAGCAGGTATCCTAGATGTGTTGGTAAATCCAGATGTTCTATGATGAGAGATCATTTTTGTTTATTGTAAACAATGTAAGTAATTTTAGGTGGAAAATTACAGGCTTGGAAGAGCTGAGTTTGTTTCTTGTATAAAAATTATTGTACACTTGGGGCACCTGGGTGGCTCAGTGGTTTAAAGCCTCTGCCTTCAGCTCAGGTCAGAATCCCAAGATCCTGGGATCAAGTTCCGCATTGGGCTCTCTGCTCAGCAGGGAGCCTGCTTTCTCCTCTCTCTGCCTATTTGTGATCTCTGTCTGTCAAATAAATAAAATCTTAAAAAAAAATTATTGTCCACTTGTTTGAGGTCAGAGATGAAACGATGTGACTTCTGTTTTCTTCACTGTGAAATTCACATCATTTTAATGTCTCATCAGTTTACGGCACTAAATATTTGCCTTTTCTTTTTTAGCTCAGGACTAGTCCTTGAGCAGCTAAAAAGTTTTCCAGTAGTTTTTAATAAGTGGGTTTAAAGCAGTGATAGCCATCCGAAGTTTAACTTGTGTAGCCAGCATTTAAGAGTTATTAAGATTGTCTCCACACAAAAAAGAAACGGCTCCTAGGGTCCGTCTGTACATGTGAATAAAAGTTAAAAGGTTGGTTCAAAATTAGCTTGTCAAGTAAACTTTCTGACTGACGAATAATTTTGTTTTCATTATCCGTTCCCTTGGCTGAAAATGAAATAGAAACGATCTGGTTACTAAAGACGGGCGCTGTATTGGATCACTTCCTTGAGCTTTTGCTATGATTGTTGAAGGCAAAGTTAGACAGCTGCTGTAGATTTTGCCAGTGGCCTCACAAAAGAAGTTGTTTAACCCTGTTAGTTTCAGACCCCGTTATTTCTACTTTGCAGATATCCTTGCTGTGTTCGGTATGAACCATGTCCTCTCTGTGTTAGATGTGAGTTTCTGGGACCTCGATTTGAGCTTGTGATTTATAGAAAGGTGGTATAGCAGAAAATGAGTACTTTTAGGACTCCATTACTATACAGTTTCATGTCTTAAAGTATGAAAAATCTCAACAGGTTTGCATATATTGTGGCAGATTTAAAAACTGAGACTTTTCTGTTAGAATTGTTTTTTTGTACCTGAAGATTGTTAGGGAATTGGGAAAATTGTGAAAAGTGGTGAAAATGGAGTTTGACTTAAAATCCATGACAGTTGGGTATTTAACTGTCCTTTTTGGGGCTTTCAAGTCCAGAGGAAGTACTAAGTCATTGACTTTAAAATCTCATTTTGGGTAAGTGTCGAATTAGAACAATGCCACCTATTCTTGAAATTGATGTCATAGTGTTAAAAATCCCAACGATACTGGATTCTTTTTGCATAATGTGTTTGCATCATTGCCATAGGTTTGAAGGGCAGGGAAATACTTCATTGTTAAGGCTGAAGAAGGCAAGATTTTGAAACCTGCTGCTTGTGATTAAATCAGTGTGTTTGCCCGGAGGCTTCAGCCATTCAGTCTGAATTCGTAGTCTAAAATTTTGGATTCCTTCTCTGTTTGAAAATAATACTTCTTAAAAATTTTAAGACTCCCTTTGCCTACTCACATGAGAACTACTGAGGCAAATGGTCACGGTTAAGATTTTCAAGCAATCAAGACAGAAGATACATTTCAGTATTTTCAAGAGAAAGTTCATAGCCATTTTACATAAAATTTTACTGGGCTTTTCGTTAATCTAAAATAACTGGCCTATAAGTACTTGATCAGTGAAAACTGCTCAGCATGTAAAACGAGGGGTGGAAGGAGCACAAAGGCTTCCTGCAAATTAATGGCACAATGAGCACTAACGGACTTGCCAGCCATCTCCAGCTGTGAGATTATTATCGTTTTTGCAAACCCTTTTCCCTCAAAACTAAATCAAGAATGGTAGAGTCCTGATAAAAAGAAGTGTAGAAAAGCCTAACTAATCCTTAGATGAGTTACTTCAAACGTGCCAAAATAGAATAAAATCAGTTAATAGCATGGATTAAAGGTTACTTTTAATGCATTTTTATCACTCACGTTGAGAATTTTGTTGTATGTTAATGCCTTTGGCCTTTGGTTTAAAACAACAACAACAACAAACAACAACAAACAACTGGAGAGAAAATATGGTTACATTTGAGAGATTCCATAATCCAGTTGTTAGAAGGAAATTGAGTACTAATGTTAGGTGCCAGAATTGAGCTAAGAGATAAAAGCTGTGTACTTGAGATCAGAGCTGTAAACAGGTGGCTCCAATTTAGAGGGGTAAATATTCGGGTTATAATGAGAGGGTTCATCTGCGTACTTCGAGGGTTGATATATTGTATAGATTTCAAAAAAGAAGATGGCTCTGTGTCCTTGGATAAATATGTACAAGTCGTTCCCTGGAGAAGATCCCACAAGAGTGCTAAAATCAGGTCTGGATCAATGCTTTAGAATTGCTTGATTCTTACAGGTGGTAGAGAGACGAGGAGAGGGAGGTAAGAGGCAGGTTTTTGGGTGCAAAGGTAGTTTTCCCCTTGTATGCACATGTCTGGGATCTTTCATAATCCTGAGGAGACTGTGTCCTCTGTACTGCTAGTTCAGAATCACATGTTTGCCAACTACTTACTTTGTGAAATACTTTTTTCTTAACTGGCCTATTATGATAGGGCTGCCAAAAGTACTGGATTGAGGAAAAACTGATTTGGCATGCTGCCGTTGGTAAGATGAATTTTAAATGATTTTTTTATAGATTATTTATTTGATAGAGAGAGATCACAAGAAGAATTTTAAAAAGTAACATGTCTTTCTCTTTTTAGGTGGCAGGGACGTAGCTCTTGGGGTGTGTGTGTACGACCCTTAATAAAACTTTACTTTAAGAACCTGGGCCCTGGAAGATTTTATAGTCATGTCACATTTGCCAATCCTCTAAAATGCCAAAGTGTAAGTTTCTCTAAAGGGAATTAGCATGTATTTTCTCATAGTGGATGTATTGCTTTTGCTGTGGCTTCATTATTGGAGATAGCCTAATGGGTACCCTCAGCACCTGTGTGTGATGTGTATGTCAGGTCCTCTTGTGCCATCCCACATAGAGTGATTTTTTTCCTAAGCCATGTGAGCACTGAAGTCTATTAGTTTACTCAAAACATGCAGTGCCCCATACATAAATTTTCTCTGTTGGATATGCTGACCAGATTTAACCTTATACAAAGCTGCTAGCTTGAATGAGTTTTGCAACATTGAATAAATACTGTACTGTATAGTTATTTATGTGCTCAAGAAGCTGAACTTTCGTTCCATCCCAGTAAGTTCCCATGGGATAAGTTGTTCTAGTAAATCAGAAAATTTCTCTGAAAGCAGAATGATTCTTAATTTTTGGAGGCTTGAAAATGGGAAAAATAGCCATATGCATGAGGGGGAAGAAATTCTAGTTGACCCACATCTAAAAAACAATTCAAAGTACTTGGACATCTTAAATTCTCTGAGGGGGAAGAAACCCCACCACAATGCTGCCGAATGGTTTTATTTTCTGCAGTTATGTCTTTGTGTGTTTATAGGAGTGGGAACATTTTATCTTCTGTGTTTCTGTTGAGGTTGTTTTTCAGCAGTGTCCCAAGAAAAGTCCTGGAGGCTAGCTTTGAAGCCCTGTGGACAAGCTGGATATCAAAGAGCCAGAGGAATTCGGCAGTAATTGTTTTATGGCTGGTCAGAAATCAGACCTATTTGTATAGGTAGCACACAAAATAGCTGTGATTTGACAATTTGGTGCTATTTATACCTACCATAAAAAGAGAAAAGAAAAAGTTAAAGGGGTATTTTAGAAACAGGAACTAAGCTGTAAATGCAAATTGCTTCACCATTTTCTCAAAGGAACAAAAAAAGGAAAGGGTTAGGAAGTTTTTATTGAAGCTATGTTATTGAGGATCTGTCTGCTTTCAAGACATTTAATATTGTACTCACACTGAGACTACACTTCTGTTTTGCTGTCCCCCCCCCCCATTCCCATCTGAATAAAGTTATTTTTGTGGGGCAAAATGAATTCTCTGGAGAGGGGGACAGTGAAAATCACAAAGTTTCCAACTCTATCTTAATAGACTTTAAAAATTTCATCTTACTGTTTTTATTTAGCTTTGGATAAGAACCATCTGCTGTTGCTAGAGCGAATTTCTTTCTTTCCACGTAAGTTATATTTTCAACAAGTAGTCATAGGTTGTTTACTGAGGTGGTGGGTGAGGATTCATGGCATTTAGGAAATATACAGAAGGAAATTTTCACAGCTATTCTTGATGTGTCTGCGAGAGAGGTCTTTTGAATACAAAGTGCCTAAACTGTTACTCTCACCTAGAGTTTATATTCCAAGCTCAAGGTGGGCGGTGTATCACGGTTTGTCTGTAGTTCGATGTGCAGCAGCCCAAAGTGAAGTTTTGACTGTTTGCAGAATGTCACTCAGACCTTTTGAGGTTGTCAAATGCTTCATTGTTTTTTCTTGAAACCCCCAGCCTCAGAGCAGTCTGAGTCTGGGGCAGCGGGGCAGAGAAAAAGCAAACACGTCTATGATTGACTACATTTTTTTTTTTTTTTAAGAAATCCTAGAAATGCCTTGTGGACCTCTGGGGGTTTGTCACAATTTAAAACCATTTTTACTGTTGAAGGCGTTCCAGTGCTTTCAAATTGGGTTTGTATTAATTTGCTTTGGTTTTAATTTTTTTTCCCCTGGATTCTGATCAGTAATAAGTAGAGTGGCCTTTGGCACGTGTACCTTAATTTTTGGGTAAAGGAGCTACTTTTGATTGGATGACGAGAATTCACTGAGAGTAGGAGAAAAGAATGGGAAACTGGTAGAGATAAGTCTGGTTTGGGGACAATCAGTTTAGTCTTTTTTGTTTTCTCAAATAAACTGGGAAGAGTCACAAGTGGCTTAATCAAGATTTAAAACATATCGGAAACTAATAAGATATTGTATGTCAATTAAACTTCAATAAAAAAAGGTTAAAGATAAAGAGAAGTGTGTTCTTAAAAAATGAAAACAAAAAAACAAAAAAACCCACAAAACCCCACAAAACGGGGGAGGGGGATGAATCTCCTAAAAGTTGGAAACCTAATTGGATTTTAAGATGGATTCCCCTTAGGGAAATAGGTGAAAGGACTGTATGGAGAAGAAGCATTCTGGATTGTTCTGGATTGCTGTTACTCATCACCGAGTATGAAAACTCAGGTTGGGGAAGGTTAAGGACATAGGCAGTTGCAGACCATCCTTGTGGGTGGAGAATATATAGCAGGGTTAGGGCCGGGTAATGAAGGTTTGTATTTCTAAAACAGTGATCATTTATTCAGCCAACGTGGAGCACTTAACTGTGTGCCAGGAATTGCTCTAAACATTGAGGATAACAGCAGGAATAGAGGTGATTTTTGTCATATAGGAGAGCATCAGGCTTGTCCGAAAACAAAGCACAAGATGAGTGCTTTTATGAAGCTGTGAAAACAAAGCCATGGTGACCAAGTTCTGAGTGACTAGTGGTGCCCAGGTATCAAACTTGAACTAAGGTGTTGGGTGTTTTTTTTTAATTGCAAGAGAAAAGTATAATAACAAAGAGAATGTGGATTAAAAAAAATCTCTCAGGATGGATTTTCATTTCTTTGATGTGTCCTACCGTAAGGCTGTATGGTGCTTTTAGAGTTTCAAAGCTGTCTAGATTAGTATCATAGAATATAGGGTTTCATAGCTGAAAAGGAGTAGGAAAGCAATTTATTGTTACCGATGGTTTAATTTTGTACTCTGTTATTTGCATTTTACAGATGTGGATCCAAGACTCAAGATTAAGTAACTTGCCCAAGGTTCATATGGCTTGAGTACAGTGACCATATGTCCTATTTCCTAGGGATTTGTCACAGTCTTTTTTTGATTTTATTTATTTATTTGACAGACAGAGATCACAAGTAGGCAGAGAGGCAGGCAGAGAGAGAGGAGGAAGCAGGTTCCCCGCCGAGCAGAGAGCCCGATGCGGGGCTTGATCCCAGGACCCTGGAACCATGACCCGAGCCGAAGGCAGAGGCCTTAACCCACTGAGCCACCCAGGTGCCCTGGGATTGTCCCAGTTTATGCCTGTTGTCCTGTGTCACTCTCAAAATGGGTGCGTTTTGGATGATAGATGATATGGTCACTGTTTCTGAGTGGCATCACTAAGATTGAATCTCGGGCCTTTTTGACTCCCAAGTCATAAGCTCACTACTGTTTTACTGTTTATACTGTACTTCTAGGTCATGTGTCTATTTCCAGTTTGGTCTAGTGAGGAGGATTCTGAGGCATTTGCTGGTGTAGTATGGTATCATTACTTGTTTGGTATTGTTTATCATGAGTGATGGAGAGGAGCACCTGGGTGTCGCAGTCGGTTAAGCGTCTGATTCTTGGTTTCAGCTCAGGTCCTGATCTCAGGGTGGTGGGATGAGTCTCGCATCAGGCTCTGTGTTCAGCGGGGAGTCTGCTTGAATTTCTCTCCTTCATTTTCCTCTCCCCCTCCCCCTGAGCTCACATGTGTGCTCTCTCTTGCTTGCTGTCTCTGAAACAAATAAAAAAGAAAAATGAGTGATGGAGATAAATGTGGTAGCTTTCATGTCTTTTATATCCTGTTACTAAAATGTTTTAGAATACAATTCATTTTCCTTCAAATTCTAAAGGCATTTGAGAACTTGGTCTTAGCATTGTATGAGAAGTATCGGTCATCCTTGCACGGTACTAATCAAGGAAATTCTGGTGATTGGGGTTTCTGGATAAATGGAAATTTGGTACATTTCTTGATCAGTCAACATGTTGCCTTTCCCTGTAATTTTTGTTTCTCTTTCCCCACCTAATCAGAAGCCTGGAGCCCAGAATAGGGTTTGAGGAAAGTAACTCTAATTTGGAAAAGAAAATTGAAAACTTATGTTCTGATTTGCTCAGTTTGGTTAGCTTTTCCACAAAGTTTGCTGGACAAATACTGAATATATCACTTCTATTTGGTTCCATTTCAATGGCTCAATACTTTAGAAAACACAATTTTAAAGGTGTACTGACTATTAGGTAGGCCAACTGAAATGTATTTAACTTACTAATTTTACTTAAAATAAATTTAATTCACGAGTTTGTTCTGGTGGAGAGCTTTGTTTTGTCCTGTGTCATTTCTCATATATACTGAGTCAGTTTCCATCAGGAGAGGGTATGATCTGCACATGCTTTACTGAGGCTGTAGTCTTCACTTAAAGATGGACTAATAGCCAACTTTTAGGTTTGAATCAACTTTAGGAGTAGAAGCAAAACTAAAAGGCACCTGGGTGGCTCAGTCATTAAGCGTCTGCCTTCAACTCAGGTGGTGATACCAGGTTTCTGGGATCCAGCCCCTCATGGGGCTCCCTGCTCGGTGGGAAGCCTGCTTCACCCACTCCCACTCCCCTGCTCGTGTTCCCTCTCTCACTGTCTCTCTCTGTGTCAAATAAATAAATAAATAAGATCTTAAAAAGCCAAAAAACCAAGCAAAACTAAAGCCATTTTTGGGCACGTGGGTGGCTCAGTCAGTTAAGGATCCCTCTTCAGCTCAGGTCATGAGCTCGGGGTCCTGGGATGGACCCTTCTCATGTTCTGTGCTCAGCGGGGAGTCTGCTTGTCCTTCTTCCTCTATGCCTCCCCCTGCTTGTGCTTTCTTTATCAAATAAAGAAAATTTGGAAAACAAACAAACCCCACAAGAACACAAAAAGCCAAACTGCGGCACCTGAGTGGCTCAGTAGGTTGAGTGTCTGACTTCAGCTCAGGTCATGATCTCAGGGCCCTAAAATTGAGTACCAAGTCAGGCTTCCTGCTCAGTGGGGAGCCTGCTTCTCCCTGTCCTTCTGCTCCTCCCCCTGCTTCTGTGCATGCTCTCTCTCTCAAATAAAATCTAAAAAAAAAATAATAATAATAAAAAAGAAAAAAGCAAACTAAAGTCATTTTTAAGATTTTGTAGGTTAGGTGACGTTAGGGTGGAATGGAAATGCCTCATGTTTCTCATCCTCCTTCTCACCCACATTTCCACATCTGTTCATGTGACTCGTCTACCCTTGAAAAGCTCAGAGACCTGTATGCC
Organism: Neogale vison; assembly: GCF_020171115.1. Taxonomy (NCBI): domain Eukaryota; kingdom Metazoa; phylum Chordata; class Mammalia; order Carnivora; family Mustelidae; genus Neogale; species Neogale vison. Next base: position 48,354,411 of record NC_058099.1, read on the forward strand.
AGGGGAGAGGGGAGGTAGACTTAAAGGCAGATACATTTTCAGTACAACTTAATTAAGAATGATAGTTGATGTAAGAATGGAGTTTTATGGAAGCATAATGGGGCAGGTGAAGATTACAGATGAGCACAGTTCTGTGTACGTTTATGTAGCAAAGGTTTGAACCTGAATCTCTTTTCATTTTTTGTACCATTTTTGTTTTATACGGCATTTTATGTTGTTTAGCTCCCCCTACCCCCCCCCCCAGACTATTTATGATCATACTTGAACAATGCAGTGAAATTCTTCTTTAGCTCAAGCTGTTGTAAAGTCAAAAATAGATCTGGGCTGAGATTGGACTTTGTGGTACAGATTGTGGTTTGTAGGTTGTGACTGTTACTGTTCTAACAAATAGCTAGAATTTAAAAATTATTTAGAAGTATGGCAAATGTTGCCGAGACAAAAGGGTGCCTGGTTGATTTTTAAAATGTGTTAGAACAATAAGCAGATATCCAAGTTCCAGGGACTGTTTGGAATGAAATTGTTTTTGTTAAAAAATATTAGTAAACTTTTGTGGAATGTGCCATCTTGCAGGAACCTTACATATTGTATGCCCCCACTCTTCTGGTTCCCCATGTCTTTTAGGTCCTTTCTCTGGAAACTGAAAAGCATGAAATAGGTTTCGGAGAAAGAAAAACTAAAGATAGTAATAACAAGACTCTCAAACTTTCCAGTCACTTTGGTCAAGTGTGGTGCAGGAGAATTTTTCTGCAACAACAGTACCTGTGTTCAGAAGCAGTGTGGAAGAGTCTGGTAATGAACATGGAAAAAGTAAGGCGGGCTGAACCTAATTTGCATGGCTCAAAAGTAGATAGCTTCCTGAGACTCTTTTATTTTTATGTTATTGAGACTCTTAAAGAATGTATAAAGGCAGATCTATTGCAAAAGAAAGCTTTTTAAGATTTTTGTTTTTAATCTGATATCTATACAAATCACTTGAGGGACAAGTGGAATCTGCAATTTCTGCTCTAAGACTGCTTGTTCCTTCTGGATAGGATTTTTTTTTTCTAAATCACTACTATCGGGACGCCTGGGTGGCTCAGTTGGTTAAGCAGCTGCCTTCGGTTCAGGTCATGATCCCAGCGTCCTGGGATCGAGTCCCACATCGGGCTCCTTGCTCAGCAGGGAGCCTGCTTCTCCCTCTGCCTCTGCCTGCCATTCTGTCTGCCTGTGCTCGCTCTCTCTCCCTCTCCCTCTGACAAATAATAAAATCTAAAAAAAAAAAAAAAAAAAATCACTACTATCATATTTTTGCACGTAAGAGGTGTTGAATAAACATATAGTAAGATACCTTGGTAAAGTTCTTGATATATAAAAATACTTAAGATATATAAAAACACTTAATAGCTACTTAATAGCTGGCATTTAACACCCACGATGTGCCAAAGGTACTGAGTACTATATAAGAATTACATAATTAGTCTAATGGTCGCCTTGTGAATTGGAGTACTACCAGTACTGCCCACATAATAAACAAGTTCATCAAGGTTGCAGGATAAAAGGTCAATGTGCAAAAATCAGTAGTATTCTGTATACTTGAATAATCTGAGAATGAAATGAACAATTCCATTTATAATATCATTAGAAGAATAAATACTTATGAATACATTTAACAAAAGAAGTGAAACTAATCCTCTGAAACTAGAAAACATTGAAAGAAATTAAAGAATATCTAAATGAATGGAAAAATATCCCATATTTCATCAGTCAGAAGGCTTAATATTGTTAAGATGGCAATACTCCCCAAATTGATCTAAAGGTTCAGTCCAGTCTTTGTCAGTATCCTATCTGGTATCTTTGTAGAAATCGACAAGTTGGTTTCAAATAGATGTGGGATTGCAGTGGACCTAGGATAGCCAAAGCATTTGAAAAACAGCAGAAAATTTGGACTCACACTTGCCAATTACAAAACTTACCACAAAGCATTGTCAATCAAGATGACATGATACAGACATAAGAATAGATATATAGGTCAGTGATATAGAATTGAGAGTCCAGAAATAAACCCATGTGTCTTTGGTGAACAAGAGTGCCGAAACCATTTATTAAGAAAAGAATAGTCGGGCGCCTGGGTGGCTCAGTGGGTTAAGCCGCTGCCTTCGGCTCAGGTCATGATCCCAGGGTCCTGGGATCGAGTCCCACATTGGGCTCTCTGCTCAGCAGGGAGCCTGCTTCCCTCTCTCTCTCTCTCTCTCTCTGCCTGCCTCTCTGTCTACTTGTGATCTCTGTCAAATAAATAAAATCTTAAAAAAAAAAAAAAGAAAAGAATAGTCTTTTCAAGGGGCGCCTGGGTGGCTCAGTGGGTTAAGCCTCTGCATTTGGCTCAGGTCATGATCTTGGGGTCCTAGGATCGAGCCCCACATTGGGCTCTCTGCTCAGCCAAGAGCCTGCTTCCCCCTCTCTGTCTGCCTCTCTGCCTACTTGTGATCTCTGTCAAATAAATAAATAAATAAAATCTTGAAAAAAACAAAAACAAAAAACAAAAATCAAAAAACAAAAAAAAAAGAATAGTCTTTTCAATAAATGGTGCTAGGAGAACTGGATATCCACATGCAAAAGAATGAAATTGGACCCCTACCTCACACTGTTTATAAAATTTAACTCAAAATTAGTCAAAGACCTAAGAGCTGTAATTATAAAACCCCTAGAAGAAAGCATAGGGATACATCTTCATGACCTTAGATTTGTCAGGTAGTGTATTCTTAGATATAACACCAACAACATGAGCAACAAAAGAAAAAAAATAGATAAATTGGATTTTATAAAAAAATCAGAACTTTTTGTGCTTCAGATGACATTCAAGAAAAGACAACCCATAGAATGGGAGAACATATTTTAAAAATCACATTATCTGATAATGGTTTGTATTTAGAATACCTAAACACATAACTCAAGAATATGAAAAATAACCCCATTAAACATGGGCAAAGGATGTGAATAGACAGTACTTCAAAGAAGAGGGACACATGGCCAATAAGTATGTGAAAAGATGCCCAACATGATTAGTTTTTAGGGAAATGCAGATGAAAACCACAGTGAGATGCCATATTCTATCCACTAGGATGACTATAATAAATTATATTGGGGAGGATGTGGAGGAATCAGAACCCTCACACACTGCTGGAGGGAAGGTAAAATGGTGCATCCATTTGAGAAAACAGTTTGGTGGTTCCTCAGTTATTCCATAACCCAGCAATTCTGTTCCTGGGTATCGGCTTAAGAGAAATGAAAACATGTCCACACAGAAGCTTGCATAGGAATGTTTATAGCAGTATTATCCATAGTAGCCAAAGGTGGAAACAGCCTGTATGTCAATCAAATAATGCATGGATAAACAAAATGTGGTTCACATAATGGGATATTATTTGGCCCTAAAAAGCAATGAAATATCAATGCATGCTCTATGTGGCAAAAAGCTATTCACAGACCACATTACTATATGATTTTATTTCTATTGAATGTTGTCCAGAATAGGGATATCTATAAAGAGAGAATTTAGGTTAGTGGTTTTTTAGGGCTGGGGAGTTTTGGGGGAAAGAAAAGGTGATTGCTAAAGGGTACAGGATTTCTTTATTTCTTTATTGGTTTCTCTCTTCCCTTTTTGGAGATGATGAAAGTGTTCTACACTTGACTATGGTGACGGTTGCACATATCTAGATACACTGGGAACCATCAAATTGCACATTTTAAATAGATGAATATATGGCATATGAATTATCTCTGTGCAGCTGTTATTTAAAAAAAGTTTGCCTAATGTTCATTAACAAAAATGTTGACACAAAACATTATCTTCATGTTTATTATACACTTGGGAACTGAATTAAACCTTGATGGCATGCCTTTGCTCTGAAAGGAGGCACATGTCAACATTCCAGGGTCTTTTATGGCCCCAAAACGGTTTATTAAAGGAGCATTGTTTCCTAGGTTGAGCAAGACCTAATTTAAAAAGTATATCTAGTTACTTTCGTAATTTTGTTTCAATTTTATATATGTATTTGTTTTGTTTCCATCCATCAAAAATAGCTCTTAGTTAATGGGAAGTAATAACAATGTTCATTGAATGCTTAGCATGTATATGTCCTATTCTAAGTGAGTTTTTTTTAAGATTTTATTTATTTATTTGTCAGAGAGAGAGAGATAGCGAGAGGGGGTGGGGAAAGAGAGGCAGTGGGAACTACAGGTAGAGGGAGAAGCAGACTCCGTGTTGAGCAAGGAGCCCAATACAGGACTTGATCTCAGGACCCTAAGATCATGACCCAAGCCAAAGGCAGACGCTTAACCAACTGAGCAGCCCGGGCGTCCTCTATTACAAGGGATTTTAATGTGTTAGTTAGTAAATCTCACAATAATTACGTGAAGTAAATATGGTAACCCTAAGTTTAAAGATGAGGAAATTGAGACACAGGGTTTAAGTAATGTAGGCAAAGTGAAGTAGTAGGTTAAGTGAAGAATATGTAGTGGGTAGCAGCAAAGTTTCGTAGTGTTCTAGGCCAGGCATATCTTACGTTGTACAATAAATAGATGTTTCTGGTAGTGTGTGTGTAAAATAACTTTTTGTAAGTGAAACCCATTTTTAGTGTTCTCAAGGAGCTTATTATTCTTTTTTTTTAAATTTAAAATTTATTTATTTGACAGATAGAGAGTACAAATAGGCAGAGCAGTAGGCAGAGGGAGAAGCAGACTCCCCGCTGAGCAAGGAGTCTTATGTGGGGCTCCATCCCAGGACCCTGGGATCACGACCCAAGCCGAAGGCAGTCGCTTAACAGACTGAGCCACCCAGGCGCCCCAAGGAGCCTATTATTCTAAATGAAAACTGCAAATAAATCCGTTCCTTTTTATCATCTTGACAATTGTAACATCTTAAATCAGGACACTCCTATACATTTGATAGAATGTGGTAATTTCCCTGGTAATTCTCTTGATTGGAGTAGGTTTTAAGCTGTACAAGTTTCGTTCTGCAAACTTTTATTAAGACTTATTTTTTGTAGTAAAGAGAAAATGCTCTAAGAAAGTCCATAGGAGACAATTTCTGATCTAGAATTAGCTGGTGATAAAAGCTTATAAAATAGTTTTCCTTGAAGCCTATCCTTAATGTAAGCTAATAAATTATGTTGCCTTTCATATCTAGGTTTTGTGTATACTCTACCAGCTGCCTTGCCCAAAACAATAGCCACTAGACCCATGTGGCTATTGACATTTAAATATAAACTAATCAAGATAAAATAAAATTCAATTCCTAAGTCATTAACCTATTTTAAGTGCTTAATAGTTGTGTGTAGCTAATGCCTGTCATAGTTGGACAGAGCTGGGCTAGATAAATGGTAACATATCCCCAGGACTTCTTTTTACAGTGGAATTAAGATGCTATATGTGCTTTTATGGGGAATGGAAAGTAAAAATAAAAGGAAAAGGATCTAATGGAACTTTTAATATAAAATTATATATTACTTTTTAAAAAACTTAAAAAAATTTTTTAAATTTATTTGAGAGAGAAAGAGAGTGGGAGCGCTATGTGGGGGAGAACCAGAGGGAGAAGCAGACTTCCCGCTGAGCAGGGAGTACATCCAGGGGCTCTGTCCCAGGACCCCAGGATCAAGACCTGAGCCCATGACCTGAGATGAAGGCAGAGGCTTAAACTACTGAGCCATCCAGGTGCCCTAATTTTTGTTTGTTTAGTTTTTTATTGATTTTTAAAAAGATTTTGTTTATTTATTTATTTATCGGGGCAGGGGAGAGCAAGAGTGAGCACACAGGCAGGTAGAGTGGTAGGCAGAGGCAGAGAGAGAAGCAGGCTTCCTGCCGAGCAAGGAGCCCTATGTGGGACTCAGTCCCAGGACCCCGGGATCATGACCTGAGCTAACGGCAGCAGCTTAACCGACTGAGCCACCCAGGTGCCCTAATTTTTGTTCGTTTTAAGTTTTTTATTGATTTTTTATTTTTAAGTCATTTTTCCACTCAGCATGGGGCTCGAACTCATGACCCCGAGATTAAGAGTCACACAGTCCTCTGAATAAGCCAGCTACGTGTCCCTGTACTTTTCTTTAAAAAAAAAAAAAAAACCCCCAAAAGACAAAAACAATAACAACAACAAAAACAAACCAGACTGAAAAACACAGTTTCATCTGACATAGGTGTTTTTGTAAGGAAATGACCCAAAGAAACTGTTAGGCCTGTGTATTTTTTTTTTTTTTTTAAGATTTTATTTATTTATTTGACAGATCACAAGCAAAGAGGCAGGCAGAGAGAGAGGGGGGGAAGCAGGCTCACTGCTCAGCAGAGAACCCAATGCGGGGCTCAATTCCAGGACCCTGAGATCATGACCTGAGCCGAAGGCAGACTTAACCCTCCGAGCCACCCAGGCGCCCCTGGCCTGTGTATTTTTATGCTAGGTTTGATGAAAAGTAGGTGATTGTGGAGGAATGTGACAGATTAAGGAGTATGAGGTGATTGTAGTAAAATGGAAGAAATTTAGCAATCCTGTTTGTTGGGATTCTTCTGGTGTCCCTTTGTCTTCAGAGATATGGATGCTCTTTTTACTCCAGGTTATTGGGAGGCCACCTCTCACAGGAGAGTTTACCACCTCTTTGGGGTGTCTGCTCTCACATTTTCATTAGGTCCCTTATTGCCAGTTCCACTTTTTAAATAACATTCCTTTAACTTTTTTTTTTTACTGGCTCCCCCCTCCCCCACCCACTTTCACAGAGTTGTTAATCAAGTGCATCTAGGCTGTCATGTAGATTACCAGTTTATTATAAGGGATATCATTCAGGAGCAGTCTGATGAAACAAAGGCATGAGGCAAGGTATGGGGAAAGAGTGTGGATTTTCCACGCCCTCTCTGAGTACACCACTCTCCCAGAACCAACCTGTGTTCATCAGTGTAGAAAGCTCCCTGTGTCCTATTTTTCAAAACCCTAGAGGATCTTCACAATTTCTTGCCCAAACTAAAAAATATGGGAGACTGTAATGTTGATAAAGGATATTAATTATACTGCATGTTAAATGCAATTACATGCTGTAAAATAAAATCTCTACTCCCCCCATATGCTCATAAGAATGTAGTGATAATAAATTCATTAAATGCAAAAGGAAGTATGAAGGCTTTGGTGTAGTATACTGTTAACAAACATTTAGTTTTGACACAAACTCTAAAATATATGTTGAGAGAATAATGCAGCAAATGTTCATTTGCCAACATTTATTAACATAATGGCCATAGTTGGTCGTGTTGTGGATCATTTAAAAATGACTTGGAGTCAGAATACTCGACCTTTAATACTTAGAGCATGTATCTTCTAAGAATCAGAGTGTTATCCTTTATAGTAATATCATTATTACACAGGAAAGAAGTGATCAGTTTGTCCATAATACCATAAAATGTCAGGTGTATATAAAAATCTACTTGTTTTCTAATATGTCTTGGTTCTTTTTCCCCAAGCCAGGATCCTGTTTCCCCAAGCCAGGACCCAGGCAAGTCTTTAGTCTTAAGCAGTCTCCACACTTTTTATATTTGATTTTCATGAAATGACAACCCCTTCAACATTCTTTAGAAGAATTTCCAATTTACAATAAAGTTGAAAAAAAAATAGTACAAGGAATGCTTAGTTTCATCGGTTGTTAGTACTTTGCTTCAAGTGCTTTATCTCACTGTTTATTTTTATACCTCCCAATCACTTGAAAGTAAGTTGTAGATATCTTGGCCTCTCACCCCTAAAAACTTAGCAGTGTATCTCCTAAGAACAGTGATATTCCACAAACCACAAACCTGTGGATCACATCTGAGATTTAAAATTAGCCTTAAAGTGTCATATCCTATAGTCTTGGACATTACCCTCTTGCCACCTCCTTTTTCCCTTCTGATCTTCACATTTACATCTTTTTTTTTTTTTTTTAAAGATTTTATTTATTTATTTGACAGGCAGAGATCACAAATAGGCAGAGAGAGAGGAAGAAAAGCGGGCCCCCTGCTGAGCAGAGAGCCCCATGGGATGGGATAGGATGCGGGGCTTGATCCCAGGACCCTGGAATTATGACCCGAGCTGAAGGCAGAGGCTTTAACCCACTGAGCCACCGAGGCCCCTACACTGACATCTTTTAAGAGGCTAGGCCAGTTGTGTTATAGAACCTCCAACAATTTGGACTTGCCTCATTTCCTTGGAGAGCCATTTAACTTGAATTCTCCATGTCCTGTATTTTTTGAGAGTTGAAGTTAGATCTACAAGCTTTGTTCAGTTTGGAGGGTAAGTGTTTTTAGCGAGAAACTTTTGAGGTACTTCTTGTTGTTTACATCAGGAGGCACCTAGTGCTGATATCTCCAATACCAGTGATACTGAGTTTTATCACTTAAGGGAAGTGGCAGAATCTGTTGTAATTTTTCCCCTTGTAATTACAAAGTGACCAGTGTGATGATACTTTGTATCTTTCAAATGTCATATTCTGAAAATTGTCTTTCATGTAATGTTTTTAGTTAACTATTGACCATCCTTGTGGATGAAACTGAATGAGCTATTTCACCGGGTTGCATACTGGTGATTTTCTAGAAGTTCAGTAGCACTTGAGTTTAAAAGGATAGACATGGGATCTATTCCATTCCTCCCTCCCTCCATCTTTATCCATTAATATATGGTTTTTGAAACAGTTTGTTTCATGGCAAATGCTTTCTGTTTCATTTTATGGTTAATTTAGTGAAAATGTGATACATAAATATAAAATGTGATACATAAATATAAATTATTAGAGAAATCTAATTTCTCTAATAATTTCTAAAAGTCAAGATATGTTGGGGGAGGTGGGTTCTAGAGGGGGAAAACTGATTTTAGTCAAATGTTTATGTCTGTTTTAATTTACATTGCCTGTGCTTCTTGGTTTTAAATATGCTTATGGCTTCTGAAGAGTCATGCTGTTTCAAAAGAAATCTCTACTTCTGTAGATTTAGCTACAGTTCAGGAAAATTTTGTGAGTTTTTATTAAGTTCTGGGCACGGACATCAAGAATGCCATCATACACTTAACAGCTTTGGAAGCAAGTGTTGGAATGTAACTGTATAAACTTTTTTTTTTTTCCCTTTGCCTTCTCTTTCATTGCTTCTTTGGTTTTATCATTGGGGATGGGTGTGAAAGCAACTTGTCTGAAATTTTGTTGCCCTTAGGGAGTGAGTGAAAATTCCCAGGTTAGTTTCAGAGCTGATTCTTGATCCTGGGAGTATGGACCAGACTTCTAGTAATCCTCTGACTGAAGTGAACATGGGTTCCAGGAGGGGGTGTAGCGAGTCCTGTGAGTAGTAGGTGTTTTTTCCTCTTTCTTGATTTCTCTTGAGCTTGTGAGTCTGTATTAAAGAATTTTTCAAACTTTTTAAAGTAATAGTACTTTATTTTTTTTTAACTCCTCGCCTTCTTTGTTGAAGTCCTAACTTCTGGGACCTCAGCATTAACTATACTTGAAGATAGTCGTTGAAGAGGTAATTAAGGTTAAATGAGGTGGTTGGGGTGGGCCCTAATCCAGTATGACTGTCCGGGTAAGGAGAGATTAGGATACAGGGATAAGGAGCAAAGACCATGTGACTGCCCGGGGAGAAGGAGGCGTCAGAAGAAACCAGCCTTGCCGACTCCTTGATCTTGGGCTTCTAGCCTCCAGAACTGGGAGAGAAGAAGTCTCTGTTGTTGAAGCAACCTAGTCTGTGGTATTTTGTTATGGTGGTCTGAGCAGACTGGTATACCAGATGATCCAGCTATCGTGCCTAAGTCTTTATACACATAGTTAAGTAAATGAGTCTGGGTTGTATCTAAAGCCGCATATGGTGGGGGGGGAGGGCACTGTGGATCAGGAATAACCACACATGCTAGGGTTAAGTTAGGATAGATTGTGAGTTAAAAATTCCAGTTTCCCACCTTTCATTTTATGTTATTGAGAGAAGTGATGGGAATAGGTAAAATGTCCACCTGTGAACTTGCCCTCCTTTCTCTCTTGTGTAGGTTTTATTGGTTTTACTTGGGAATGAAAGGATGTTAATATGATTGGTGGTTTACCACTTCCTCATCATTCTGTTTCTGTAGCATTTCTTAAAAAACACTCTTCCCTTTCTTTCATTTGGAAAGTCATTTTCTTACTTTAAGTTTAATCTTCCCTTGAAACCACCCTTCACATTTAATACACAGCCAGTCATTACTGTGAATCTTTTCTCCTTATACATCTTTGTCTTACAGTCCTTTTTAGTGTGAGTCCACAGTTTGGACATAGATTAATTTTCAGATGATAGTTTCATTGTGTCCCAAACATTTCACAGTTCTGTGCTGTTGTAAAGGTGTCCCATAGCCAGTTCCCTTTTCATGGTCTTTAGCACTCACAGATTGTTTTTATTTTATTTTTTCAGATTTATTTTAGAGAGAGAGAGAGAGAAGAAATGAGCAGGAGAGAGGCAAGGCAGAGACAGAATCTCAGGCTGAGCGTGGAGCCCAGAGTGGGGGATCGCACAACCTGGGCTGAAACCAAAAGTCAAACAACAGACTGTGCCACCCAGGCGACCCCACAAGTTGTTTTTAAATGTTTACACGTTTGTCCTGTGGGCCAGTGTTTGCTGGACACACCTGTGACCTGGGTCACCACCATGAAATGAATCATGAAACATGGAATCATGTTAAAAAGGCTGCTTTCTGAACACTGTCCCAGTCCTTTTGGCTCAGAACCTTTTGAGAGTGAAATCTGGGAACTGCATTTTATTTATATTTATTTTTTAAAAATATATTTATTTAAGATATCTCTACACCCATTGTGGGTCTTTTTTTTTAAAGATTTTATTTATTTATCAGAGAGAGAGAGGGAGAGAGCGAGCACAGGCAGACAGAATGGCAGGCAGAGGCAGAGGGAGAAGCAGGCTCCCTGCTGAGCAAGGAGCCCGATGTGGGACTTGATCCCAGGACGCTGGGATCATGACCTGAGCCGAAGGCAGCTGCTTAACCAACTGAGCCACCCAGGCTTCCCCCCATTGTGGGTCTTGAACCCATGAGCACATAAAAGTTGAATGCTCTTCCAACTAAGCCAGACCAGTGCCCCAGGAACCTGCATTTTATCTATCTATCTATCTATTTATTTATTTATTTTAAGGATTTTATTTATTTGAGACAGAGAGATACAGAGAGAGAGCATGAGCAGGGGGAGAAGCAGAGAGAGAGAGAAAGAAGCAGACTCCTCACTAAGCCAGGAGCCTGATGTGGGGCTCGATCCCAGAGGACCACAACCTGAGTGGAAGGGAGATGCTTCTGAGCCACCCAGGTGCCCCAGGAACCTGCACTTTGAACAAGCTCCTTGGGGACTTGAAGTCGGAGTACCTCCCCTGTAGTGTAGGGGCAGCAACTTAACCCATCTTCCCTAGTGTGCCAGCTCATAGTAAGTTAGGGAGAACAATAAACTAAATTTTAAAAAAAGGTCTGATAAATTCAAAATGCCATTAAATTTATCAAAATGCCATCATTATTCGAAAATAATATGAATTTGGAATATGAAAGTCTTACAGACTTCTGAAACACAAGTCTTTAAAATGTTGGTATTTTTTATTACTCAGTAGTAGATACACTTTTGAGAGGTTAGGATGGCAGAAAGTGTAGGGGCTCTTTCTATTTACTACAAAGGTAAAAGGGGACTCATTTATTAACATTTTATTTTTTAAAAAGATTTTATTTAAAAAAAAAGATTTTATTATGTGAGAGAGAGAGAGACAGTGAGCAGAGGGGGGTAGAGGGCAAAGGGAGAGGGAGAAGCAGACTCCCTGCTGAGCCTGATATGGGGCTTGATCCCAGAACCCCAAGATCATGACCTGAGCTGAAGGTAGACACTTAACCAGCTAAGCCACCCAGGCACCCCAAAAGGGGACTCTTATTTCTTAGGAAAGCATGACTGCCATTTTCATCCATCCCGGCTTCCTGGATGTCTAGAAGCTTGGAGGGTTATACCCACTGAAATGGTATAACTGTAGCTAAGTTAGAACGCCTGGTGGAACTCCTCCCTACTTGATAGATGGGATGCTGCCCAATTTATGAACCCATGAATCACTTAATAAAGTCAGTTAGATTGAAAAAAAAAAAAAAAGGTAGGCATACCTGAGTGGTCAGTTGGACTCTTGATTTGGGCTCAAGTCATGATCTCAGGGTTCTGAGATTGAGCCCAGCTTTGGGCTCTATGCTCAGAGTAGAGCCTGAGATTCTCTCTCTCCCTTTTCCTCTGCCCCCCCATCCCCACAGTCTCTCTTTCTCCCTCTCAAATTAGTAAATAAATCTTAAAAAAAAAAAAAAAGTTTAAATGCTTGGTGAAGGGAAAGGGAGAAAAAAGTTTTCCCAATTTCTGACATCTGGCATAGAGGACTTTGTAAACGGGCCATTCATTATCTGCAGAGTATTTCTTCCTGGTAGGTACTTTGCATCATAAAGGGCTGCCTAGAAATCACCAGTTAACACAGGAGTACTGGTATCATCACAGAAAGAACTTGAGAGAAAAAGACTTACCGATGCTCAGTCCTCAAATTCTTCCCTCCCAGCCACTCCCCCCAAAAGGATTTCCCAGTGTACTCTAAAACCACATTATGGATTTTTTTTAATGGCTAAAATGGGGATTTTTCTTTGTGTTTTATAGTTTAAGCATTACTGTATTATTGCGAAGTGGAAAGCGGAAAGTGTAGAGGATTCCTTTGTCCTGGAGAGTAGAGTTCTGAATTTGAATTTGGCTCTGCTGTGCGTTGAAGGCTATGTAGTGGAAAAGTTACCCTAACCTCCGAGAGATTGCTTTTCTTATCTGTAAAATGAGGATAGACAGATGAGCTTTCCCCAGCTTCACTCAGAATAGTGATAATAGGATTGGATAAAAAAGAGATTATGTATGAGAATGTGTTATAAATAAGCTAATAAATCAGTGATTTAAAAAATTTTATTACAATTTACCATTACCAGAAGAATTAAGTTTTGAGTAAATAGTCTGATTTACAGTTGATTATAGCTTAATATTTTAGTCATGAAAGAAAATTTTTATCTGTTTTGTGTCTTACTGCTTTTTTAAAAAAGCTCTATTTTCAGCTATGAACCTATTAGAAATCATTTTCTCCATTTGCTTATCTGTTGGAAATATTCAATAATTAAAATAAAAACTTCTGTTTAAAAAAAACTAAGAGAAACTAGCATTACTTTACTTTAAATTGCAGAATCCTGCCTTTTATTTTGTTCTTGATGTTTGATAAGATAAAGGTAAAGATTAAGATTTGGCTGGCTACTACTTAGTGAGTTTGAAGAAAATTAGTTCAGATTTACTGCTGAGGAAAAATCATGCTTTTGGTTTAAAAAAACGGATTCTAAGTTTCATTTCAAACTTAAAAAGACCAAAATAAACGATGTAGAATATAGATAAGGAAGAAGTATTAATCCATGAATAATTCTTTCCTATTCCTTTTATTTTTCGTTTTTTCTTCTCCCCTCCTCCACCCCCTTTGAGGAATGGGGTAACTCTTCCCCCTCCCCCAAGTCCTAACCAGCAAGTCCCAGGGCTTCACTACCTTCTGTCCCTTCCATCCTCTCCTCTCTTGGAAAGCAAGAAGTAAAAATAAAAGAAAGAAAAGAAAAGAAAAAAATCTCCTGGAGGCTTATTAGGGGCTTTAAATTTGAGTTTGATTTGTGACCTGTCATAGTTTGAATAATTTGCTTCCATGGTATTTTGCTTATCTCAGCTTCCCAGCTGCATGTACAACTTCTGCCTCTTCTCGTTCTTGGCAGGTTAGGTTATTTTGAAGGAGTAGAACCAGTTGTCTCCCCATCTCTCACCCCCAGTGATTTCCAGGGAGATTGGGGTCAAACATCTTAATTCCCAATCTCTTTTCCCCATCACTGACTAGCCTTGACTTCCTGAACATGGCAGTACCTATTCATACTTTTTTCATTTATTTATTTATTTTTTTAAAGACTTTGTGATTTACAAGTCAGCAGCCAGTGAGGAAAAGATAATGGATGCAGGTCTCTAACCAGTCAATCTAGTAAAAGTGAGGCTGACCTGTTGGTGATTCGCAGTGTCCTTCCCTTCTCCAGTTTTGTATTTGTCCATTTAATGCTTCCCAGTCTTGAGTGCATTGGTACTGGATGGGGCACAGTCTTCTGTATTTCTAAAAGGCAGTCAGGTGATTCCATTCACGGGTGGCCATCAGACTACACTTTGGTAAACATAATTTTAGAATAGTGAAAAGAATGTTTTGCAGTTAGCTCATCATGGGAAATAGATGGCAAATAAGCATATGAAAAGATGCTCAATATCATATCATTAGGGAACTGCAAATTAAAACAATAGGACTGGGGCGCCTGGGTGGCTCAGTGGGTTAAGCCTTTGCCTTCGGCTCAGGTCATGATCTCAGGGTCCTGGGATGGAGCCCCTGCAACAGGCTCTCTGCTCAGCGGGGAGCCTGCTTCTACCACCCCGCCCGCCCCCCGCATGCTGCTCTGCCTAATTGTGATCTCTGTCTCTCTGTCAAATAAATAAATAAAATCTTTAAAAAATGAATAAAACAGAGGAAAAGGGAGAGAGAGAATCTCAGGCTGTACCCTGAGCATAGAGCCCAAAGCTGGGCTCAATCTCAGAACCCTGAGATCAAAAAATGAATAAAACAGCAGGACATACTACTACACAGCTAGTAGAATGATTAAGATCTAAAATGCTGACACCACCAACTGCTGGCAGGAATGTGGAGCAACAGGAATTCTCATTCATTGCTTGTTCAAAATGATACAGTTGTTTTGGATGGGTTTGGTAATTTCTTGCTCTTACCATATGTTATGGACTGAACGTATACTCTTCAAATTCCTATTTTGGATGGCCAACCCTCACTGTGACTACATTTAGAGATAGAGTCTTTATGGAGGTACCTCAGTTTAAAAGAGTTCTTAAAGGTGTGGTCCTGGTCTGATAGTATTAGTGTCATTGTAAGAAAAGAATCATGCAGTGGAGAGGGCAGTCTTCTCTCCTCAGCCATGTTGAGGACCTAACAAGAAGGTGGGGGTGCTCTAAGAGACAGGAAGGGAATTCTGACCAGAAACCAAATCAGCAGGCATGCTGATCTTGGACTTCTCAACCTCCACAGTTGGGAAAGATACATTTCTGTTGTTCAAGCCACCCATTTTTTAGTATTTTGTTATAGCAGACTGATACACCATCTGATCCAGCAATTGTGGTCCTAAGTATTTACTCAGATTAGTTGGTCCTACGTATTTACTCAGATGAGCTTATTTCCACACACAAATCTACACATGAATGTTCAATAACAGCCTTATTTGTACCTGGCAAAAATTGGGAGCGACCGAGATGTCCTTCAGTAAGTGACTGGATAAACTGTGGTGTATGCATACAGTGGGATTTTATTCAGCAGTAAAGAGACATGAGCTATCAAACCATAAAAAGATATGGAAGAGCCTTAAATGCATATTGCTAAGTGAAAGAAGCCATTCTGAGAAGCCTACATAATATATAATTCCAGGTATATGACATTCTGGAAAAGGCAAAATTACGGAGACGGTAAAAAAGATTAGTGGTTGCTAGGGGTTTAGGTGGAACATTGGATTTTTAGGGCAGTTAAATTATTCTGTATGATCCTGTGATGGTGTATACAAGACCTTATGAATTGTCAAAACCTATGGAATTATACAGCACAAAGACGGGATCGTAAACTGTGGACTTAAGTTAGTAATAATTTATTGATATTGGTACATCAAGTTGTAACAAATGTATCGCACCAATGTGAGATGTTATTAATGGGGAGACAGCAAGGGTGGGGTGAAGTGAGGGGGAGTGAGGGGAACATATGGGAATTCTGTACTTTCTGCCAATTTTTTGGTAAACCTAAAACTGCTCTAATATTACTTTATTAATTTTAAAAAAGGCATTTGGCATTCACCCTTGTTTTATAGGGGGAGGAACTTGAAATTAAGATTTAAAAATGCAAAAAAAAATTTTCATTGCAGTTGGATATGAGCACCAGATACAGACTTCTTCTGTTTCTTTTAAAAGGTTTTAATTATTTGAGAGAGAGAGAATGGGAGAAGTGGCAGAGGGAGAGAGAGAAGCCGACTCCCTGCCAAGCAGGGAGCCCACTCTGGGCTTGATCCCCTGACCCTGGGATCATGACCTTAGCCGAAGCAGACACTTAACCAACTGAGCCACCCAGGTGCCCCAAGAGCTTGTTTCATTTTAAAAAGAAGGAAAAAAAAAAAAATAAAAGAGGTTTGCCTGGATGACTCAGTTGGTTTAGTGTCCGATTTCTGATTTCGGCTCAGGTTATAAACTCAGGGTCATGGGGTTGAGCCCTGCTTGGGCTTCAGCCTGGGCGTGGAGCCTGCTTAAGATTCTTCTTCTCCCTCCCGCTCCCCCTTCCCCCAAGCACTTTCCATCCCATCCACAGTCTCTTTAAAAAGAGAGAAAGAGAGAGAGAGAGAGAAAGAGACCAGATGATGGAGACCCTCCTTTTTGTTATTATTTAGAGAAACAGGCAAAGGTGATGATACTGCTCTTAACCAAATTGAAGGGTTAGATCTGCAAAGAAAGGTTGAGTGTGGCATGTTTTCCTGGTATCTGATAGAATTGGGTAGTGATTCCTGGTGGTCACTGAGTATCTGGGAAATCAGTTGACGGTGCTACCTTGACTGAGCTCGGACTCATCTTCATCTCTTTCATTGTCTGCCAGGACCTTAACAGCCTGAGCATTTTATTCCGCTGCTCCCTGGTTTGAGACCCACCTTTTGGGGTGGCTGGAAGGTTGTGTTCAGAATGGGAGTCCACCACCCCAAGAGTGAAAGGTGAATTGCATCACCTCTTTTAGTTTCCCTCCCCCTCCCCCGCAGTTTCCTAATGAATTTCTAGTATGAGTTAGGGAAGACTTACTTAGGTTGCTCTTATCATCATTAAAGGGGTCTCTTAGAACTCCTAATTTAATGAAAAGATTAAAATGTTTTGTTATTAGCAGATCAAAGCACAACTGTAGCTGCTGTTTACATTGTCAGTATGTAAATGAATTTCTGAAGGGAGTGAAATGAATTTGTTTAACACCTCTTTAATTTTGTTTATGTAATTCGTTGGCTTAAAAGCCCCCCCTTCCAGCTTCATGTTGGTAATGCTAAGGTAAACATTAACTTACCGCTCTCACTTCAGTATCAAAGAAGGGAGTAACAGCAGTGTCCCCGCTGTTGAGGCTTACTACATTTAAGTCAGAGATTTAGTTCATCCATGCTTTAAAACAAAACATGATCTTGAAGGGTTCATTCATCAACCCTAAATCGTTTTTGAAGCCATTGTTAATCTGAATTTAAAGAAGCACTGCAAAGCAATGGGTATATCCATGGTAATCTTCAGTTAGAACTTGGCACTCTCAAAATCCGCAGAGTATGCTACTTTTGGTCTTTGTGTTAGAGGTTTGAGTCCCAGGTTGGGTGTACAGATTACGTAAAAGTAAAATCTTTAAAAAAAAAAAAAAGGCATTCATTATCTTTCTGTCTGAATTAATGAACACAGTGTAGCTTAGTTTGTACTGCTTGTTTGGAATATACTGTATATGTAAAAATAAACTCTGTTGACAGAAGTGTTTCTGTTTGGGTGGTTAGGCAGGTTAGCCTTGTGTAAATGGTTGCAGGTCCAGTCCAGTCCCGCAAACTGGTGGGTGGTGTACACTTTTCTCCTTGAGGCAGCGCTCTCTCTTGACTGCTTGATTTCCAGGCTTCATCTATCCAGGCACGTTTGGGGGGAGGGCGCCTAATGGAAACATTGGTTAGCCTTGCCTCTCTGGAAGGAAAACTATTTTATATTTCAAGTCATTCCATCCCTGATTGCTTTTTGGTTCACAGCTTTGATCTTCTCTAGGACTGGCCGTCATACACAGAGTGTGGGTTCTGGATAAAATTGCTCCAAGCAAATGGATTAAAGAGTTGTCCAGGAGCCTAAGAGAGCTTATTTTGGGACAGCTCTCGGCTTTGCAGGGTGGATCGCAGTTGGCATTTATTCAGGACTACCAAGTGGGAACGTGTCTCTGGAAGGGTATCTCTTAAGTCATTTGTTCTACTACGTTACAGGCTGAGCTTCAGGAAAACTTGAACGTTACTCTTCTACTGTCTACTTACAGCAGCAGATTGGGTCTCAGTGAATTGCCATAAATGGAGAGAAGGGATTTTGACCTTTTTGTTTGTTTGGTTTAAGGAGCTATTAAATTCTCTCAGGGAAGAAGGAGCGCTAAGAAAGGGGGTAGTAGCGTTTGTCTTTATGACCGTTAGCCAGACTGTGGTTGTGTGCGCACGCATGACTGGGGTGGTAGACATTTTATGCTGTGAGACAGCGGTAAGTAAGCCAGAGCCCTTGGGCCTTGTGAAGGTGACAACAAGCAGGGGCTTTCTCTGTTTGGGCCTCATTAGTATAACTGAGATATTGCTTCCCATTTAATCCCACACAAGTCTGATGCGACTTAATTAGTTGTACTTACAAAAAGCTACGTACGACCTTCATGTAAAGTCTGAACTCACCCGGTACCTGCACCTCCCCTGAAGAAAACAGAACCACCAGCTCTTCCCCTCTCCTCCCCGGGCATGCCACACTGACCTCTCTGGGTCACCAGGCTGGAGGCCTGCCTCACATTTATGCTGGTACCGTGTCCTGTCTCGTCTTTCCTATGTGTTCCTAACCTGGTTTTGGACTTAGGAGTGAATAAAAAGGGTGGGGTTAGGAGAAAGAGCTCTTTGCCTCTAACCACAAGACTGCATTTCCTCATACCTTTCATACTTGGTTGTTTCATAGAAAATTAACTTTGTGTACATCTGTGATGACTCTCATCAGCTTGCTGCTGAGCATTTTTTTTTTTTTAAAGATTTTATTTATTCATCAGAGAGAGAGAGAGGGAGAGAGAGCGAGCACAGGCAGACAGAATGGCAGGCAGAGTCAGAGGGAGGAGCAGGCTCCCTGCCAAGCAAGGAGCCCGATGTGGGACTCGATCCCAGGACGCTGGGATCATGACCTGAGCTGAAGGCAGCTGCTTAACCAACTGAGCCACCCAGGCGTCCCAAGCATTTTTTTTTTTAAGGATTTATTTATATTTGTTCATTCGTATGTCAGGATTATTGTGAGTAAATTATTTGGGTACTTAGAAGGCTTATTTGGAAAGATGCTTTTTAGGTTTCCTCATGGCTCTTTATGGAAGTGTATTTCCATATTTCTCCATGATGTTAATCTGACTGATCCTCATTCTTACCTTTGCCTTCAAAACTTGCTACATGTTTTATATCCCTTAAGGTAGCACTGTCCAGTATAAAGCAAACCAGAGTTGTAATTTTAAGTTTTCTCATAGCTATATTTAAAAAAATAAACAGGTATAATTTGTTTAACCTAATATACCTAAAATATTATTCTGTATAGTATCTTATACTGATTACAGGGTGTAATCAGTATAAACAGTTATAAACTATTTCTCTTTGTACCGGGTCTTCGAAATCTGGTGTATTTTATACACCAAATTTTATAAAATGCACAATTAAAAAAGTAGATTCATATACTCATATTGTTCCCCATATATTTAAGGTTGCACTGGCCACACCCCAGATGCTTAATGGTCACTTGTGATGGTGGCTGCTGTATGGGACAGTGTAGTGTTCTTTATCTGTCATTCATTCATTCTTTTTTTTTTTTAAGATTTTATTTCAGAGAGAGTGAGAGCAAGAGAGAGAGAGAAAGACAACATGAGTGGAGGGGAGAGGCAGAGAGTGAAGGAGAAGCAGACTCCCTACTGAACAGGAAGCCCAGTGCGGGGCTTGATCCCAGGACCCTGAGATCATGCCCTGAGCGGAAGGCAGATGTTTAACCGACTGAGCCCCCCAGGCCCAGTGCTTTCTTTGATAGGTTTCCCATTTTCAGATGAAGAAGCCAATTATTCAATCACTTTTTTGTTATGCTTCTGTAATATTTAGAACAAACGTTAATTCAGAATGATTCAAACATTTTGAAAACCTCTTTTGTGCCTGATAGGATCAGGGGAGGGATGATTTATCTAGGTTAATTTTTAATTCATCCAGCAGTTCTTGAGTTCCTGTTTAGTGAAGGTCAGTGGAGAAGTCTGGAGTAGAATCCAGATCTTCCCAGTGTTGTCTGTCTCTTCTCTTACTCTAGGTTCCAAGACTTCTCTTTGCTACAGTGATTTCCTTTCACTAGTAATAAATGAAAAGAAATCCTTTTCTTTTTTTGTAGTATGTAGGTGTGGATTCACCTGTTGAAAACAGACCACTCTAGCCAGTTTTAGCAGAGAGGGATTTAATGAGGGAATTAAGTCCTTAATATATCTTGGAGGCGTGGGAAGAGCCGGCTCTGCGTTGAATTTCTAGGAATGATTCCCAGAATAACATTACAGAACTGGCTGGCCAAGGAAACTGGTACCTATGCTGTAATCAGGATGCTGAGCAGGCAGGCAGCCTTGCCCATTAGTACAGCAGCCAGGTCAGGATCCCATCGCCTGTTTGGCAACACGACGTGGGTGTTGGGTGTTGATTCTTTGCCTTTCAAACTGGGGACCGAGTGCCAGGAGTTCAGCCTCCAAAGCACAGTCCCACCTTATAGGGTTTCTTCTGCTGTTCACATCTGTCACAGCTGCATCTGGTAGGAGCTCTGGCTGTGGAACCCTCCTCTTGATGGTCCTCCCTAGTGTGATCAGGGGACATGAATATATTTACGAGTCTGCAGTAGTTGCCAGAGTGGGTCGCCAGCCTGTTGAATTGGGAATCAGAGGTGGGTCAAGGTGAAGCTCAGGGGCTTCACCTGGAACCTGGGGCTATTGATCTAGCTGAGGTAAAGTCACAGAGATGTTGAGAAAGGTACATGGGCTGAGAGAACAGGTGCTATTAAAGTTGTATTTTATTCTCTGTGTGTGTGTGTGTGTGTGTGTGTTTTCTTCACTTGAGGTCATTTCTCCAGGTCAGTATCTTCTGGAAAGATAAGAACAAATGGTAATATTCCTGGATCAAACATGATTATTCCACATTTTAAAAGATATGAAAGTTCAATTCTCCATGAGTATTACTAGTATTGTTTAAATACTAATAACTAAATAACTTTAAGTTAGTGTTCTGGCCTACTTTATGATGTTTTTGTGTGTCTGAACATTTAGGGCCTTGAAAATATGGGGGGGAGATTACATGGAAAATTTTGCCCTACTATTGTTTTCTAACTGGGGTTATTAAATATATCAAATATATCAATGTGATCAAGTCAATACGGTCAAAATCATATATATATATTCTAACTATGGGGATAAATCATTACAAAGAGCGCTGTGTAATTTTGGGTGAGAGAGGTAGAAAGAGTGATGTTTCCTAGGACCGTTGTGGGTCAAGATACAGACATTGGGCAGTGTTGCAGAAATAATCCTGGTTAAAAATACAGTACTTGATACCACAGTGACTTTTCACAGAACTTGTTCTTCAAAGGGTTTTTAAATCAGTTACTTTGAAAATTCAGATACTGGAATTAGGTCCCATTGAACACTACCCATCATTCTTTTGTTGTATCTCTTAAGTGTTCAGTGTGTTTCTTTATAATGAGTGTAAAGCAGTGACTCTCTAAAGGTGGTCCCCAGAGCAATCTCATCACCTGGGACTTGTTAGAAATGCAGATTCTCGGACCCAGCGGGGAACCTTCAATAGAAGCAGAGACCCTGGAGGGTGGCGCTCAGTGCCCCACAATCTGTATTTTAACAAATCCCTCAGGTGATTTTGATTTTCAAGTTTAAGAATACTGGCAATAAATGATTCATTATTCTTAAGGAAAAAAAAAAAAGAAATGATTCATTCTTCTTTAAAGGGATTACCAATCACCAATTCTTCCTATCCCAGTAAAGGAAACCAAATTTTATTCTTTGGCATGTAACCTAACCTCTCTGAATCTTAGTTTCTTATCTGTAAAATGGGAAAATTTATAGTTTTGGGTTTTGACAAGGGTTAAGTGAGATAGGTGATTAGTGTTGTATACATAGAACAGTTCAATAATTAACTGTGATTAATACTGTAATTAAGTTCCAGTTTTTCAAAAACATCTTTGGAGGTAGGAGCTTGATTCCATTTTACCATGGGGAGATTTAAGATGGACATACACTTAATCTGTTTGGTTTTAGTTCTCCTCAGTTGTGTTGGTTTCTGTAACTTATACTTCAGATATCATAGCTTTGTTTTGCCCGTTTAAAAATTAACCTCATTTGAATTTCTTTTAACTTGTTATCTAGATCGTTGATTTTCATTTTAGTGGTACCATTTGTATGGTGTCTCAGTGGTTTTTAAAAATCCTTCTGATGTTGTGATAGTTTTACTCTGACCTAGTTTTCTTTTTTTTTTTTAAAGATTTTATTTATTTATTTGAGAGAGATAGACAGTGAGAGAGAGCATGAGCGAGGAGAAGGTCAGAGAGCGAAGCAGACTTCCCATGGAGCTGGGAGCCTGATGCGGGACTCGATCCCGGGACTCCAGGATCACGCCCTGAGCCGGAGGCAGTCGTCCAACCAACTGCGCCACCCAGGCGTCCCCTGACCTAGTTTTCAAACTTGGTGTGCCATGTGAAAAGATCAACAGAATAAATCAAATCAGTTTCTTCAGGTTGCTTTAGGCAGCGGCCTATAGGCACTCCTTTATGTATGCAAGTGTATAATTTTGTAAAGGGGAGATTATGTCTATGGATGGGGAAAACACTGAGTAAAAGAGGTTTTCTTATTTTCTTTCAGTTAGTAGGTCAGAATTTTTTCCCCCTGCAACTAACAAGTGGAATGAGAAATTCAGAAGTTAGAAGCTCACCTGTGTTCCTAAGATTTAAGTAAAATATTGAATTCTTTATAAAGTTAAATTAGCCCTCTCTATGAAAATACGTCTTTGTTTGCTAAGTAAGGGATGATGTGTATGTGTGTGTGAGTGGTGGTCCTTCCTTTTGTTTGTGTGACTGAGCCACGCAGACATGCCTTCTATTTCAGTGAGCAGTTTTACTCCTCGTTTCTTTGTGTGAAATACAGTCTAACAATTGTGTTCTTAGTTTACAAAGTCTGTGTGTGACTCATCTTCAGGCTATGGCTTTTTCAAGTTACACTTAGGTCAGAGTCTATTTAGTCCTTAAGCCTGCCTTGTCTGAGTGGGAAGTGAGAGTTAAAAGGAGTAAAAAAATATGGAATTTGTTGGGTCTGGATTCAGACCAGTGGGGTGTTTTTTTTTTTTTTCTTTTTTTGAGGGTTACTTTTTAAAGGAGACAATCAGTATTGCTAAGAATTCCCACAATTGCCAACTAATTTGATACTTAATCTTTTATTTATTTTTAAACAGTTTCGCTCATGACAGAGAGCCTTTGGAGTTTAATTTTTCAGGGTTTGATAGCTGTATCACACTGACAAAAACAACTAGAAAATTCGTAAGGGTACAGAATCCCTTTTCCTTCTTATGTCATAAGTATATATTTGTTTCATGTGTCTTGTTGTCATAGACATTCCAAAAATCTTATTTAAACAAAAATAGTTGGTGGTAATTAGCTTGAAAAATTGGTAAGACTGATAGATGTATGAGAAATAATTTTCATGTTTATTTGAAAATGTAGTCTTTTGGCCTTATTAGTTTTGGTTTTATTTGTATTGAGCATTAGTGAATAACATGATACAAAAATAGAAAAAAAAAAAAAAAACCAAAGTAACTTTGAGTTCCGTTTGCTTTTTATTACTATCAAGCCCGTAGGGCTGATGGGAGAAAATTAAGATTCTATGACTTGATTCTTTGGAATTCTTCCTGTTGTTACTGTATAAACAAATAAAGCAATCTCTGGCTGCTCACAGAGTTTTTTGTCCCTTGGACAGATACAGTGTCCTGGCATTTTTCATATCCCATTATCAAAGCCAAGGTCTAGAATTTTAAGTTGGAGGTTGGCTCTGAAATAATCAAATGCCAAACAAAGCCCATCTGAAACTCCAATAAAGTAAAAATATAGTATTGCAAAATAAGAGACTTACTGAACTAAATCCCCCCAATTTGAGGATCGTTACTATAAAGATGTTATTGTATTAGGAGAGGAGAGGGAAAGATGGTTGGGGCCCCCTGGGAGCATTACTTTGATCCACAAATAGGGAGCCTGAACGTTCATTTTCCCCTTGGGGTTCCTGAAAGGGAAAGACTGCTTGCTGGTACAGACCAGAGCACTTCGTGTGGGGATGAAGCTTCTGCTGAGCCGGGAGTTAGGCGCTTTACATATAAATAGGTATTATTAGTCCCTCTAAGAGGGTCCAGAAGTGAGATTCCAGAGTGGCTAAGTGATGACCTGCTTAAGGTCATGGAACTTGGTAAGTGGAGAAGCTAAGATCTGAAATCGTGTCTTCACATCACTTGGCTTTCTGAAAACGGAGGTTCTGAATACTGAGGATGCCAGTGACGTTTCCGTAGTGCCTGTTTATTGAATTGTTATTTTAGGGTAGTCATCATGGGCTTGTGTATTTTTTATAAAATGTAAGTTTCCAGTATCTTCTAGGGACTCCCGAATCTCATCTTTCTAAAACACTTCTTGGGGGGCACCTGGGTGGCTCAGTGGGTTAAAGCCTCTGCCTTTGGCTCAGGTCATGATCTCGGGGTCCTGGGATCGAGTCCCGCATCGGGCTCTCTGCTCGGCAGGGAGCCTGCGTCCCTCTCTCTCTGCCTGCCTCTCCAACTACTTTTGAGATTTCTCTCTGTCAAATAAATAAATAAAATCTTTAAAAAAAAACAAACAAACACTTCTTGGACTTTGGAAAGACTTGGGGGTATCTTGGTGACCATTTTGTTTGGGTGTTCCTAATTTGGGAATGTAGATGCTTACTCTTCAGAGTGGACCTCTGAACATTTGATCCAAAGAGGGGGATGAGCCCGTTTTTCAGAGAGTGACATTGTGTCACTCTGTGTGCAGTAGCCTGGGGAGGCTTTTTGAGTCTGAAAACTGGTTTTTGTTTAGGAGCAGATATCACATGCAAGTTACTTGGCTTCTCCAAGGCTCACCTTTTGTACAGTGGGAATTATGGTAGTTCCCACGGAGGGTTTCTGAGTAGCACTGTGGGATGCACGTACACTGTCCGCAAATGCCCCTGTCTCCCTTAACCTGATTGGCGTTTATGCAACTTGTTGATGTATTCCTTTTACCATCATCTCCCCCCCCCCCCGCTCCCCCTCACCACCTTGGTCTTGAGGATGGACAAGAGGAGTCTAAATGTTACTCTTAAATCAGGTTGGGTTGGAATTCCAGGCTCTGGACCGGTTTATTTTGGGGATTTTATTTTGAAGTAGATTAGTTTTTCTCTTTCTTCTTGGGCGTTTCCTCTCGTGTTTTTCTCTCAGACATCCTGAAGACAAAGACCTGATTCTTACATTCTTGGTTGGAATCCCTGCTCCAGCTCCACTCTCTTTAAACTCTGAATCTCAGTATCTTCAGTTCTGAAACGTGGATAATGCTTGTACTTCCTCTCAGGGTTATTATGAGGATTAGCTGAGCATATAGTCAAGTTATTTGTACATAGCAAGGGCTCAATCAACTTGAGCTAAAAGGGAAAATAAACCTTTTAAAACAGATGAGATTGCCCTTCAGGAAAAGGAATTAACTTGTTTAACTTTCTATGAGGATATTTTGTCAGATTCTTTTCATTCTATACTGGTTACATCCTCACATGAAGCTTTGTTTATGTGGATTTGGGTGTGTATGCCTCAGGGCACAGTAGCTTGCTCTTAAATTTGAATCTTGCTTTTGGTGCATTGTCACGGAAAGGGCTTCTAAAGTCATCCAGGTCATAGCGTCCTTTCGCACCAGAAATGTTTTCGCTGTCAGCATCATGCTAATAGTAAATATTTACTTTCTGAACACAAAAGAGGTACTCTTTTTTGCCGAGAAGATCACAGAAGAAAATAAAATTACCAGATTATTCCACCAAGGGGTCGTTAGTATTTTATTGTATATACTTTCACACCCCCCTTCTCGATTTTTATTATGGAAATTTAAAGATATTTGGAAAAATAGACTAGTTATAATAAACACTTACGTGTTCATTCCTCAGCCTCAGTGATCAACTCAGAGACTCAGTCCGTCTTGTGTCATCAGTATAATCACCTAGGCCTCCTTTCCCCACGGTGTCCCAATGAATTTATTCTGAAGTCAGACTAGACAGCTTCTCATTTAACCCATAAATATGTCACTGGCATGTGCTTGTAAAAAGTTATTTGTCACAGCTTCTTTCTGAGCAAGGGGTTGGATGCACGGGTTGGGATGGAGAGCGAGAGGGAGAGAGAGAATCTTTTTTTTTTTTTTTTTTAAAGATTTTGTTTATTTATTTGACAGAGAGAGATCACAAGTAGGCAGAGAGGCAGGCAGAGAGAGAGGAGGAAGCAGGCTCCCTGCTGAGCAGAGAGCCCGATGCGGGGCTTGATCCCAGGACCCTGGGATCATGACCTCAGCCAAAGGCAGAGGCTTTAATCCACTGAGCCACCCAGGCGCCCTGGAGAGATAGAATCTTAAGCAGACTCCTCATCCAGCGTGGAGCCTGATGCTAAGCTCCATCTCACTATAAGATCCTGGCCTGAGCCAAAACCAAGAGTCTTGACACCGAACCGAGCCACCCAGGGGCCCCTCTGTCACCAGTTCTAACGCAGCCCCTAGCCCAGCCTCCTTTACTTGAGAGTATATTCAAGTAGCTATTTCTGGTCACTGTAGTTAGTTCCATTAGCTATTTTTCATTTATTATTATTTCATTTATTATTTATTTATTATTATTTCATTTATTAGGTTCCATTAGTTATTCTTCATTCACTTGGGATGTTGAAGAGTTCTAGAACCAGGTCTCTCTAGTCAACACCTTGTTTGTCTCTGAAGGCAGCTGTGGGTGGGAATGGAGATAGGGACTTTGGTGGGTAGGATGTGAGGGGTGGGAAGAGTTCTTGAAACAGGTTTTTTCTTCTCTCCTCTTCTTGGCTCTCATCGTGTCTTCTCTTCCAGAGACTGAAGGGCAGTTTTCTTTCAGAGCTAGAAGTCATAGCCTTAGTCTGTGTAGCCATTCTTGGCTGAACAGAAGACCTGCTTGGTTAATGTACAAGCCAGTTTTTAAATTTCAAAATATATGTTACCGTTGGATGTTTACTCAATGTCTTGGTCACTGTGCCATTTTATAAATCTGGATAATGATGATATTGTGGTCAAGGCTATTTTGCTGTCCAAGTTGTGTAATGTTTCTTGTGCCAAATGAATTCTTGAAGTTAGGGTTTCTAGAACCCTGGCAAGGAAAAGGTGAACTGGTAAAGATAAACTGAGTTAATTCTTTTTTTTTTTTTTTTTAAGATTTTATTTATTTATTTGACAGAGATCACAAGCAGGCAGAGAGAGGAAGGGAAGCAGGCTCCCTGCTGAGCAGGCCCCTGGGATCATGACCTGAGCTGAAGGCAGAGGCTTTAACCCACTGAGCCACCCAGGCTCCCCATTTCTTTTCTTTTTTTTTTTAAATAAAGATTTTACTTATTCATTTGACAGAGAGCATAAGCAGGGGGAGTGACTGGCAGAGGGAGAGGGAGAAGCAGGTTCCCTGTTGAGCTGGGAGTTGATGTGGGGCTTGATTCCAGCAACTTGGGACCATGACCTGAGCCAAAGGCAGACGCTTAACTGAGGTACCCAGGTGCCCTGAACTGAGTTAATTCTAATTTGAAAACTCAAATCTAAGGATTTGCTAAAATGGACTTTGATAATTTGAGATTATGACTAACAAGGGTAATAACCTCTTTAAAAAGTTAAGGTTATTGGGTTTGTTCGTACTGTTAAATTGAGTTATATCTGTTTTTTTTTTTTTTTTTTAAGATTCTGTTTATTTATTTGACAGAGCATAAGCAGGCAGAGCGGTAGGCAAAGGGAGAGGGAAGCTCCCCTTCGAGCAGAGAGTCCAATGTGGGACTCAGTCCCAGGACCCCAAGATCATGACCTGAGCCCAAGGTAGATGCTTAACCAACTGAGCCACCCAGTTGCCCCAACTGAGTCATATCTTATTTGACTAAATAATTTATATTAAAAACCTTTACTGAGTATAGTGCTACTCCCAGCTCTCGTTTTGATTACTGAAGCCCATATAGGTTTAGATGCTTGGAGAAGAGAGACCCACCCTAATTTTAAGACTTTCAGACTTACATGTTTTAACGTCTAAATGCCTTTGTGTTGGCCTTTGAATGATGACTTTTTTCTCTTGGTTTTGTGGGTGTATCTGAGATTCCTGTCCCCGCGAGAAGAATTCACACATTTTCCAACGGAGTTTGTTACCCATGAGTGTCCTATTCCGAAGAGAGGCTGATGCCTTAAGAGCCCTCTAGGCAGGGACTGTGTGGTGCCTCTGACAGTAGGACTGCCCTTGAGATGAGGGACAGAGCAGCCTTCCAGAATCCTGAATTGATCTCTTTTTTAGGTCAGTTAATTTGGGTACTTTTCACAAAAGACAGATGTGCTGCTGTGCTGTGGTGTCCCTGGGTGGGCTAACTGCCGGTCATTTGATGTTCCACCTGGACCTGTAGATTCAGGTGCTTTGTGTTCCTTTTCCCTTTTCAAATCTCACATGGTTTTGGACAGAGGCACACGTAAGGATGCTTATATCTGTTTCCTCATGCCTCTGGAGCCCCCATGCCTCAGGAGCCACCTGCTTTTCTGTTGCCTGTAATTCTTTGATCATTGATAGATTAAATATTTATTGAGCACCTATATGTACCAGCAGTGTGCCAGGTGCCAGATACAGAGGTGAGTGGGTTCTTGCTTTCATGGAGTCTGTGGTCTGTTAGATAGGACAGATGTATAAACCCGGAAGCAGGTACAGGTTTAAGAATAGAAACTGGACTGGAAGGAGACACCCCAAAATGGTTAACAGGGGTGGGAGGGAAGAGAGGACCCTATTTTTATTGTATATGTCTAGGTAATGTTTGAACTTGTTATAGGCATGTCTTGTTCATGCAATTAGAGTAAAGAGAAGATTCATTATGATAGGTATAAGAAGCATATAAAAATAGGGTGGAAAGGTGATTAGTTTCATGGAGTCCAGGTACCAAGGAACATTTTTAAAAACAGATTTTCCTCCTGGGTAGAAAGGGGGGGATAGTGGGAAGATAGGGCAAAGACTCCACATGCAAAGGGAATAGAATGTGCCCAAGACTGACAAAACAGCTCATTTTGTTAGGAGTTTCAGTAGTGACTAGCTTATTACAGATTTCTGGGCACCATATCTTTTCTTTCCTGGGGAACAGAGAGGTAACATGCAATTATGTTTTCTTTTGGGACTTGGAATGTATTTGCTTACATATATTTTAAACGTATTAAATATTTCTGCAAAAATGCCGTATTTGGTGACTGGGTTTCCAGTGAACCTGGGTGAGTTTTTTAAACTCATGAATATAGGCAAACTGTAGAACTGGACTACAGTTAACTTTGTTTCAATGAGGTTATTCCTTTAAGTTGGAGGTTGTCTAGCAGTGTGATCAGATTGTGAGGGTGGGGGTGGTCCGTATGACAGTTGTCCTGCCATAAAGTTTCTTGGGTCCACTGGGACACTTTGGAAACTTCCCTTTTTGGGCATTGATTTGGTAAGTTAATTCTCAGTATTTGTGCCCTATCAAGGGCAGTTACCTTACAGATCACTGCGTTTTTTTGTTTTGTTGTTTGCTTCTGTTTTGTTTTTGCTTTCATCCTCTCCCCCCAACCCCCCCACTCCCCAGCTTCTGAGCTCATACTTTTCTGAGTATAGCTAATAACCCAGTGGAACCCAAGCTTGATCTCTCTACAACAAACTGACCAAAGGTAATCTCATCAATTGGAAACAAATGCTTAAGGGGATCTCCTTTTATTCTTCCAGCTGACGGGAGAAAACGAAATACCAAGAAAAACACATGATCAGGCAATAAACTAGAGATTTGACCTAATTTATGTGGAAAAAAGCACTTAATTCTTTGAATCTCTGCACATGTCACACTGTCGTGATATCATTTCTGCAAGTTTTCAGGTTAACTTTTCATAGATAAAGTGTAGTCCTGTGTGCTGAGTTTAATGTAGAAAGCAGTCATATTAAGTGCTACACATACTGTGTGTATTTCTTCCCCTTCCTACAAAACATTTGCCTTTTGGAAGAATGGATGGCTCAAGGGATTAGTGATGGGGAAGTGGAGGCTTTCACATTGGTTCAGATTTGACCTTGGTTAGTGATGCTTGAAAATCAGCACTATTTAATAGGCATTAAGAGAGCCCACTTTTTGATCCACTTCCAGTGGATAAATATCCATAGTTCTTTAATGCCATAGTTGCGGAACTAATTGGCAGAATTAAATGATTTAAGAACTTTCCTCCCCTTTTGCCCTCAGAAAATAGTTGGTTGTTGTTTAAATCAGAATCTTGGAGGCGGCATGAGTCATTTCTGAGGACTGGAGACTAGCTAGCTTTGCAACTCTTACTGTATCGGGAAGCTTCTGTGCTTTGCACTGCTCTCAGTGGGGGAGATTGGGTAGAAAGGCTGTTTTCCTCCCAGTTTGCAATTTTTCCCAAATTTGGGACTGCTCATCTGACCCTAGACACTGAAAAAATATACTGGGGTCATTCATCGCTCAAGACTCATTCTTTTCTTTCCATGATCAAATAAAGGGGGTATAAGCCTCATCTATTTTATGTCTGCTTGTTTTTCTTCCTTTGAAAGAATTTTAGTGCATAGGGCTTTTCCTGACTCCCTTCTTCCTACTGGTACTATGGACTTGCAGTGCGGTTCCAGTGAAGTTAGGAGGGTTTTATGTTTGAAGCCCAGTAATTGGCAGTCATGATCACTCAGTGTTTATAGAGCTTCCAAGGAAGGGTGAGCATTCAGTGATGATAATTACCTGCTAATTTGTTTGCTGAAAGATGGGCCCATATATTTAGAATGATGACAGATCAGAATATTTGGCTAAGTGTATTAGTCAGTGTTTCATTTTTCAAAACATGAAAACTCCAGCATGCTACTATGAAAACGTTGTGCTGTTGATGGGTTTTTCTTGCTCAATGAATTTCTGTCCTGGCTGGGTTCTTTTATTTATGAATTTATTTTAAAAAGTCATTTTTTAATGACTAACTTGGGCAGTGAGAACTTCGGGCTGATTCCTTTTCTTCTTTTGTAGGTTCTGTTTGTCATGCGTGCAACTCACATTCCTTTTTCTTATTGCAGTATTGGACATCAACATCTTTGCCACAGAAAGGAGGTCAAGTACAGAAATCTATAGGTCTGACTACCCTTTGTTCTCTCTGTCTGTAGCCAAGAGGTGTAGACAAGGCCTTCACTAAAGGGGAAAGGGAGAAAAACAATGGACTGTCTAATCCAGCTGAGAAGCTTTAGGTTGTGGGAGGAATTCAAAGTGCCATCAGGAAGGCAGAAAAGCGGTGGTGACTCTGGAGTAAGTAGAGGTGTTGCATATTCTGGACCCCCTTTTGGGGGGCTATTTTGCCCCTGGTCATAGAAAGAATCCAGAAGTTCACGTATCCAGAATTGAATGGATTCTTTGAATAAATGGTCAACCAAAAGAAAGCAAAAAAAAAAAAGGAAAAGGCTGTTTTCAGCTATTAGCTGCCAGATAAATATGGGATGCTGCCCCCCACCTCGGTAAGGACTTGGCTTGGAGACAGCAAGATTGCCTCATGAATGGATAAAAGGTATTCTCCGTTGTAGTTCACCTCTATATAGAAAGTGATCACAGCAAAAACGTGGAAGAGTGCTTAGAAATAGAGCGGATCGGATTCCGGGTAAACCCATTCATGCTGTTACCTGATGACATGTTACTCATTTTTCCAGAACCATACTAGTAATCTACAGGTTTTCAAGGTACTTACATTTGGAGGTGATCCTAGCTGAAGAGATAAAATATCTCCCTTGAACCCTGCCTGCTTTGTTTGTTTTCTGGGAGTGTTCCGCAGCCTGCCGGACAGCTCTGACAGCGGCTGGGCTCCTGGCGGTCATGCTAGCGGGGCTCTGAGCTGTGTTCGGTGTTGGTGGGATGGACTCCCTGGAAGGTATTGGATTGGGTATGATTAAGTAAAATAGAGACAAAATGGCAGGAATGCTGCTGTGACCCAGTGATTTGGAGATCCCAGGACTCACATTAGCTGGGGCTCAAAGCCTTGCCTTTCAGAAGAGAATGTGCTTTGTCACCTGTTCTATCATATCAAATGTTAGGGAAATGCTTTCACAATTTCAGCCCCACCAAGTGGAAAGATGGGCCTCCCGGAGCTATTATTTTTCAGAATAATGTCTTCTCTTAGGCCATCAGAATTATAAATTCTCTCTACCTGATCATGCTCTAAATACCCTTTCTATATAAAATTACATATGTTTCTAGAAAGTAATCCTTTTCCCTTTAAAAATATTTACCCCTTCTTTCCTTGTCACTCTTCATTGGCGTTTTCTTTTGTTACATTTCTGGATCTGTCTAACCAAATTGTCTTTAGGATTGTCTCTGCTCCTGCTAAGAGACCATTGTTTGGGTGTGTATATTTGTGAAGTAGTTTCTTAAATCCTGCTAGTGTCACAGATCAAATTTTAAATTCCCTTACTAACAACTTTAGAGATAGAAAGTACTACCTTTTTGGGGGGGGCTGTAAATTATTTTTAAACTTTAATTTTGTGAATAGATAAACTTTTATTTTGTGGTGGGGGCTAGTGGCAGGAATGCAAGCAAGGATGGCAATATTCATTTTATATCACTTAATTTCATGTGGTAGGTTATATTTTTACAATTAGTTCTGTGTAGCCTCTGAATAGGAAGTACACTGATTATGAAATTAGTTTTCTTCTGGAAATTTCCAATTTCTTTAGGATAAGGACATAGCCCTTTTTACCAACACAACTTTCTGCACTACATTCATTGTAAATATGATATAAACAATAGGTGTGATTAGATAAAGTACAAAAAATAGTACGTGTAATCGAGAACATTGAAGTTCTTGGGTCTGATGTTACTCTTAGTATTCTCCCCATTTTTCAGTGGTGATCGTCCTTACCTTTTGTCTCTCATCTCCACACCCCTCAACAAACAACCAAACAAACAAACAGAACAGAGCTCTCAATTCTTCAAAAAGATCAGAGAGAGTTAATTATAGTGATACGTAAGAACTAGGACAATTGTAGCTGTTGGTCTGGCCCAAAGCCTACAGAAGGTTCTTATTTCATAAGCAGAGATAATTTGTTTTTCTCTGTGTGCCATATGGTTTTGCAACTGCAGAGATCAAACAGATTTGTGGATGTAAACTTCAGTTCTGTACTTAAAAAATTTTTGAGTCGTGTGGAGATTTTCATAATGTGCTTGAATCACTGATGCCAACCAGGTCTGTTGGAGTCAAGGATCCCTTGTCAGCTCTGTAAGCAACTATGCATGGTGGCTTTTATTTGCCTTGGACTTAAAAGACAATTTTGGAAAGGAAACTTGGAACCCAAATTGTCAACTGGAATGCAATGATTATTTGTTTTTTTATAAAGACGATGATTAAAACCAGGAATCATTAACATAGAAGAATAATAGTTCTGAGGCTGCCCAGGTGGTCTCTGGAAAGGACTGGAGTTTTCTCTTAATCAGAAAACTTTTAATTACGCTAATTTATTTTGAGATTGTTTTGGGATGGTCTTCAGAAATAAGAGTTTGAATTTCTTCATTCCAGTTTTTTTGAAGGGGGAAATGGCATAAATGTGCCAGTGATTACCTCCCCTTTTCTTTTCCTTTCTTTTTTATAGATTTTATTTATTTATATGAGAGAGAGAGAGAGCAGGGGGAGGGGGAGAGGGAGAAACTCACTCCATGCAGAGCGGAGGTGGGGCTTGATTCCAGGACCCAAGATCACGAACTGAGACAAGGTCAGAGGGCTCAACTGACTGAGCCACCCAGGTGCCCTCCCTACTCTCCTTGTTTCTAATGACTCTATATATGTGTTCTGACATGCTGGTTACAATGAATTAAATTTTCAGTATAGTGTTGGGTTTGTCTAAATTAGATGCTTATTCCCTGGTCCCTTTGTTTTCTAGTTATTAAATTGAACAGTGTGTACCAAAGTGTATCTAAACTGTCTCCTATTTATAGACTTTAAAAAAATTATTTATTTTGGGTCGGGGGAGAGAATCTGCAGCAGAGACACCCTGTGAGCACAGAGCCTGTCATGGCGCTCCACCCCAGGACCCTGAGATCATGACCTGAGCTGAAATCAAGAATCTGGAGGCTTAACCAACTGAGGCACCCAGGCCACCTCTGCCGCCCTCCCCCTTTTTGAAAATAAAGTAGTCCTCACAGGTGGGTTTAAATCTGGAGGGCAGAGCAGGGACTGGAACTTGGCCCTATAGATATAAAATTTGATAGATTCTAAGGTTATCCTTGCTGTTGAAATGTTCTCTTCTGTTACATTCCCCGTCCCCGTTTACCTTCAGGTAAACTGTTACTCCCTGAGGAAAGCCTTCAGGACCCTCAGATCAGATTCTGACACTATTTGGTTTTCTTTCAGTAATTCTCTGGGGCAGCTGCCACCACATCTATAATAATTAATTCTTTAATTTTGGTTAACCCGGCTCTCCTGCTCTTTATCTGGCTCCAAAAAACCAGCAACTGTGTCTGTCTTATTTTCTGCTCTTATCCCAGCTCTTGGCTCATACTGCGTGCTCAGTAAATATTTGTTGAATAAGTGACAGTAGAGTTGGTATAAATCATGCTTACTTCGTACATATAAATAGAACTTTTTTGCTGATTTTCATATAGAACATCTTCTAAAATAGCAGTTGTGGCTTTTTTTTTTTTTTTAAATGAGTATGTACCTTCTGCTTGCATGTAGTCAAAAAGGTCTGGTGCCTGGGTATCCAGATGTTATTTATTTATTTATTTATTTATTTTGCTTAGGCTTGTGCATGGCAGCTATTATTTTGCCATTTCTTAGGCTTGTAATTCCAGAACCCACAGCAGGAATAAGCAGACAGTAATGAATTTCTGTATAA
This sequence comes from Neogale vison, assembly GCF_020171115.1. Classification (NCBI taxonomy): domain Eukaryota; kingdom Metazoa; phylum Chordata; class Mammalia; order Carnivora; family Mustelidae; genus Neogale; species Neogale vison. The sequence continues at coordinate 48,389,445 of NC_058099.1, forward strand.
ACCTTACAATATGTTTTATCTTCGTTGGCGCAGAGAACAAGAGCTGAAATTTATTGGAGAGTAGAGGATCATAGAGTGAGAGCGTGTAGAAATCCCATCTCATTTTATGTCTGATGAAACCAAGGGCTCAGGGAGTTTACCTGCCTTTGCCCAAAGTAAAATGACTGGTTATTGGTTGGTATGTGAGTATTGTTAAGCACCTGGTCCCTCGACTGCAAATTGGTATTCTTTTGACTCCAAGTTGGTATTCTTTCTGCTATGAAACTTTTGTATTTAGCAGGAAGTCAGTTTTTCTGTTTACCACAACTGCTTTAGTAGGTTAGTACATTGCAAACATTCATACAGTTATGAATGTGCTACATAAATAAGTGTTTTATACTCCCTCAGACAGTGGTAAGAACAGATACCCAGCATTTGACGGTACAAGTACTTTATCCATCAGGAAGCAGGTGGAGGAGACACTCCCATCGAAGGCTGTGTGGTTGCGCATCTCACGGGGGCAGAGTGATTTGGTAGAAAGCTCTGCAGTCAGTAGCAGGGTTCCTCTGACCTGGCCTGCCACCTCGCCTCCATGCCACCCTCCCATGAGGCTTTGAAATCGAGGACCCCCCCCATCAGATAAACCCAGCCATTTATTTGGAGGGGAAAATCAGATAAGTGAAAGTGGAATGCCAGGATAAAGGGAACTTTCACCCAATCAGGATGCTTCTTCCCACCCCCTGCTCTGATGCAGGAACCCCCTCTTAGCCATTCTTTCATAAAAATAGCCGGGAAACTGGAATGTCAACTTGACCACATGCTTCAGCCAGTTAGCCAGAGCTTGGTTTCTTTTATGTTGCTTTTTATTTTTATGTTTTATTTATTTTTTAAAAAATATTCATTTAGGGGCGCCTGGGTGGCTCAGTGGGTTAAGCCGCTGCCTTTGGCTCAGGTCATGATCTCGGGATCCTGGGATTGAGTCCCGCATCGGGCTCTCTGCTCAGCAGGGAGCCTGCTTCCTCCTCTCTCTCTCTCTCTCTGCCTGCCTCTCTGCCTACTTGTGATCTCTTTCTGTCAAATAAATAAATAAAATCTTTAAAAAAAAACTCATTTATTTGAGACAGAGCATGTAAGCATGAAGCAGGGAGGCAGGGGGGGACAGGGCAGAGGGAGAGGAAGAAGTAGACTTCCTGCTGATCCCAGAACCCTGATATCATGACCAAAGCCCAAGGCAGATGTGTAACCAGCTGAGCCACCCAGGTCCCCATGTTGCTTTTTAGTAACACAAGTTAGAAGGGTTCCATCTTTTTAAAAGTATCCAAACATACATTTTCAAGGCTTGGATCTACTAAGGTCTTTTATCTGCTTGCTTTAAGGAACCCATATATTCCAGAACACTTGCATTTATATCTGTGGAGTCCTATTGTAAATAAAGTATAATAACTTTGTATTTTTTATATAAAATTGCTTACAGTAGATACCAGTTAGGGAAACTGCTCCATCGAGAATGATTTCCCAGATGCCATACCTGTGTGAAGCCCTTTTTTCTGCTTTATGGACTTTGGCCATAAAGGTGGGCTCAGGAGAGGATAAACTGACCATGCGCCTCCGTCCGCTGTCACTCTGCAGCCTTTTAGCGGAGAGACCGGCAGTGGTCATATTATCCAAGTCAGGCCAACTGACACTCTTCCCCAGGACCGTGCACCTGAGCTATGAGAAAGATGCTCTCCCCTTCTTCTCTGTCTGCAGGGTGTAACATTTCCAACACAGAGCACTTAGCGGTCAGAGTTCTGGCCTCAAGGAGGCAGATGATGCTGCCTTGTCTCAGTTTCTCAGAACGGGCAAAGTGCCTATGAACTGTATTCACTGAGTGATATTCCAGGGATGTGTTCAGGCAGTGGTTATAAAACTAAAGTGTACTCAAGAGTTCCCTGGGTGCCTGTTTAAAAATCCGGAGCCTTTGAATCCTGCACCAGACCCAGCCAGACTCGGTAGGGATCCCGGTGTCTGTGTTGCAAACATGTTTAGTTCTGATATTCCTGGGTGCTGTTGAATGGGCGAGGCAGTGGAGGACGTGGGTTAGCATTTGCTTCAACTTACATTTAGGTTTTGTTGCCATTAAAAAGTTAGGTTCGGGGGCGCCTGGGTGGCTCAGTGGGTTAAAGCCTCTGCCTTTGGCACAGGTCATGATCCCAGGGTTCTGGGATCAAGCCCTGCGTCGAGCTCTCTGCTCAGCGGGGAGCCTGCTTCCTCCTCTCTCTCTCTGCCTGCCTCTCTGTCTACTTGTGATTTCTGTCTGTCAAATAAATGAATGAAATCTTAAAAAAAAAAAAAAAGTTAGGTTCGGGGGCACCTGGGTGCCTCAGTGGCTTAAGCCTCTGTCTTTGGCGAGCCCCACAGTGGGCTCTCTGCTCAGCAGGGAGCCTGCTTCCCCCGCGCCCCCCCCCCCACCTCTCTGTTTGCTGGTGATCTGTGTCTGTCAAATAAATAACTAAATAAAATCTTAAAAAAAAAAAAGTGAAGTTCGTTGCAGTTAGGTTTTCTTAATGCCAAGCACAGGGCCACATTTATTATGGCAAATAATTTGTTGAAAATAAACTTTCTGTATTAGAGATGTGATTTTGGAGGGATTGGTGAGGGTGTTGTGGTGATCTATCAGTTCGACCCTTCTGTAGCCACACCTGCCAGCCCGTGTTCTCCAGAGCTGCTCCTGTAGGTCCTCTCTTTGGCTTCCTTCCAACAGGCTCTTTTTCCTTTTACGTCCAGCCATAGCCGGAGTGATTGGAGAGGGCCGGCAGTGGGATCCCTGTCAGTTCTCATGCCTTAAAAGTAGAGGCTATCCAAGCCTTGGTCACGTGTACAGATTATCCCTCTCCCCCATTTATTTCCCTATATTGTCTCTTAATGCAAGAGACATGGAAAGCCCTGAGAATAGAAAATACAACTTCTCCTAGGAAGTTTTTTTTTTTACCCCCTGAGGATTTTCTCTATTTCTTAATGTAGGATTTTTCTATCTTTGAAACATAAAGACTAAGGCCACAAGGAAGGGCCGGGTGGAATTATTTGTTAATTAGAATACCCTCCCTTGTGTTTCTTTCTCTTACCATGAGATGACTTACATAGAGGTTTTTTAAATTTTTAAATTTTTAATTTTTTTACATAGAGTTTTTAGGGCCCTTCTTGTGTCCGGGTTAGCCCTCTTCCTCTGGGTGGGGACAGATGTGGTAGATAGATGTTCTTATCTGTTCCCTCCAGCTGAATAGGCCTGGCTTGGGTCATGGAAAGCATCTATGTGCCTCTGTAATAAAGTCTGTACCATGGAGTGATTAAGGTAGTGTTAGTAATAATTGTGGTGCTAATACTGATGATGATGTGGCAGAAAGGGTGTGTTGAGCCGTGTTTTAAGGGGTTTAACTCCTTTAACCCATTCCATTTTTGCCAAACCCCAAACAGGGAATGTTGATGATAATCTCTGTTTTAGAGATAAGGAAACTGGACCAGGGAGAGATTAGGTAACTGGCTTAAGTTAGTAAGTGGCAGAGCCAGAATTTGAAAGCAGGTAACCTGTCACAGATTTCATGCTGTCAACATTACTATATTATTCTGCCCTCTTGCCGATCAGTTCATAGCACCTGACTGACGGCTGGTCTTGAAAGGGAGAATGAGGGGATTCGGAGGAGGGCTGGGTCTCTCTTCCTGGCAGTAGGAATAGGGGCCACGAGGTGGGAAGGAAAGTGCCCTGTTGGAGGAAATGATCTTCCTGAGACTCTGCAGGGATAGACCAGGGAGCTCTTGGTAAGCTCCAGTTAGGAGCTGGAAAGGGAGCTGGAGCACTGCTCGGAAGGAGAGCCATGGGCTGCAGGCTGACAGCCACCGCGGTGCCTCTGTGGCCTTCGTATTTACTGTCTAAACTATCACCTTAAGTGTAGCTTGTTTCAGAAGATAATATTTCAGGCATATTGTAGAAATTCACTTTTAAAGATTATTTATTTATTTATTTATTTATTCGAGAGAGAGAGACAGTGAGAGAGAGCATGAGCGAGGAGAAGGTCAGAGAGCGAAGCAGACTCCCCATGGAGCTGGGAGACCGATGTGGGACTCGATCCCGGGACTCCAGGATCACGCCCTGAGCCGAAGGCAGTCGTCCAACCAACTGAGCCACCCAGGCGTCCCAGAAATTCACTTTTAAAAATAAAACTTGAACGTGGTGGTCTTCAGTGTCGTCGGTGGAAGGAAATCCAATGCATTCAAAAAAGCGAACAAGCTCTTTAACGGGAAACTCCTCTTTCTCTGTTAACCTTGAACTTTTCTTTTAATCCTGCATCTCCCCAAGTTTCATTCTTATGTAGTACGTGTTCACTTTTAAGGGTCTTTTGTTGATTTTCACATTATAATAAAAATGTATAAAAATTTAAAACTGTCTTGTGCCTGCAAGGATTATGCAATCCAGAAGTAACTGCTTAAACGCTTCAGTTATTAGTAGAACAGAGTTGATCAAAATAACATGATTACATTGCAAATTCTGATAAATGATAAAAACATAAAGTAAAAATGTATCTCTTCAAAAATTTCCCCCTTACTGTGTGTCTGGGTGCTTTTTCTATCCCATAAGCATTTTTTAGTAGATAGTAAAAGATTTGGCATCACTTCTATTTTCCATTTTTTTCTTTTTTTATATATGCAGGCACTGAGAAAACCCTTCCTAAAAACAAAAAAGGAAGGAGTATTGTAGCAAGGACATCCAATTCCTTGGACACTTACTGAAGTTATACAGTAAAGCTCACATCATGAGCTGTCATCAAAAATTATTTTTAATGATTGGCCGATGGTTTAAGATTGGATGCTCTCCATTTGTCTGTAGTGATCTGACTTGCAAAAGCATTTGCTTTTATTATTATTTTTCTGTTATTTGTTTACCTCCTTGCTTTTAGATGCTTTTATTTCTTACACATTTCTTCCCAGAAGTTTGTTTCCAGGGGTTCTCCTCTTTGGGGCTCTGAAGGTAATAATGCCTGGTGAGATGTAGGTGTGGCCACACCTACATTTCTCCTCTTTCCTCTAGAGGAAGTGAGAAAAGGTCAGTTGAGAAAGAGAAGGCAGTATTTTCAGGCATGTCCTTTGTAGGAAAGTAGTCACGGGGGCTGGGGGGCGGGGAGCTAAGGATGGAGAAATTGATCTTTTTCTTTTAGAGCAGTTTTCATGTACCCTAAATGTCTGCACAGCCCAGTTTGAAGACCATTGCTTTAGGATGTAGTGTAACTAGGGAGATTTTAGGTTTTGTAGTTTCCCAGCTCTGTGTATTCAGGGATTCACTGTTAGCTTCTAGAAGTATAGCTTGAGGGATTACATACATCCAAACTTATACTGAAAACTGATTTTTACACCAAAATACTTTTCCAGCATGAAAATCAATAGGAGAATCCAGTTTAAGTTCAGGTTAAGGAGATGGTTTGTGGGGTCGGTTAGATGTCCTTCAGGAGGAGGCTGGCCAGAGACTGGTCTGGCAGGGCACTGGGGAGGGAAGGGAGGTGATGGGCATGGCCACCACCTTAAGCATTGTTTTGTTCCACAAAACCCTTCCAGTTCAACATGAGACAGCTACTTCCTCCAGTTCTAGTTGGCTTGTTAGTAAAGGAAGGAATAACTAGGGGCACCTGGGTGGCTGAGTGGGTTAAGTGTCTGCCTTAGGGTCTGGTCATGATTTCAGGGTCCTGGGATTGAGTCCCCACTTGGGGCTCCCTGCTCAGCTCAGTGGGGAGCCTGCATCCCACCCCCCTCTGTCTCTGCCGGCCTCTCTGCCTACTGGTGATCTCGCTGTTAAATAAATAAATAAATAAATAAATAAAATATTAACAAAATAAAACAAAACAGTAGAGCACGAATTTGAAATTCTGTAATCTGAGGTGAGAATCCTTTCAAATTAAAATGTTTTCTTCTGGTCTTAAATTTTCTTTCCACAGTTGATTGAGCAGCTATTAATTAAGATAATTCCCTTCACTGAGTATTGACAAAGCATTTGCTTCAGCCTTTTAAAGATTTTATTTATTTTTAAAGATTTATTTATTTAATTTTAGAGCGCTGTGTGGTAGGGGGAGGGGCAGAGGGAGAGAATCCCCAAGCAGATTCCCTGCTGAGCACAGAGCCTGATGTGGGGGTGGGGAAGCTGATCTCCTGACCTAGGAGATCATGATCTAAGATGAAACGAAGAGTCAGAAGCTCTATTGACTGAGCCACCCAAGCACTCTTTAAAGATTTTACTATTTTTTTCTTTGTTCATATTTTTTAAAATAAGTTCTTTATCTTTTTAGAAAATTTTATTTATTTATTTGAAAGAGAGGGAGTGAGAGAGCATGAGAGGGGAGAAGGTCAGAGTCGGAGAAGCAGACTCCCCAAAGAGCAGGGAGCCCGAGGTTGGACTCGATCCCGGGACTCTGGTATCATGACCTGAGCTGAAGGCAGTCGCTCAACCAACTGAGCCACCCAGGCACCCAAAGATTCTATTTTTAAGTCATCTCTGCACCCAGTGTGGGGCTTGAACTCACTGCCTTGGGATCAAGCGTTTCAGGCTCCATCAGTTGAGCCAGCTGGGCACCCCAGCTTCAGCATTTTAAAAGTAGTACTTTTCATACTCTTTTTGTTGGTTTATGGGACAAAAAAATGATTTACAATTAAGTTTTGGCACATGGCCCAAAAGCCACTCTCCCTTACCTAAAGAACAAACCGGATTTGGAAAGGAACAGAATCCCTTTTGGTAAGTGTCTTATTACGGGAGAGGTACTTAGTAGCTGTTAAGTATCTGATATTTGGAGGCATCACCCAGGTATTATATACTGGGAACTTGGTATCCTTATGAGAGTGAGGAAAGGGAAGTCAGTTAAGAATTTAAAATGTATATAATTAGCTTTGTTATGCTGAGGTCTGTTTCACTGAGTCTTTTGTCCAATAAATAAGAAATCTTTCTCTAACTGGTAATAGAAATCTTTCCTATCACATGTACTATTGCCTACTGTGTTGTTGCGTGCTGTATTTTATTCATACCACCTGTTTTTGGTGTACAGTAATTGTTAAAATGAGTTTTAAGGTGGGAGAGGAGCTTGAAAGTGGAACTCAGTTTTTATGATTGTGCTAGAAGCTTTCGTCTTCCAGAAACGAGTAACAGAACTTGTAACAACTTGTATCAGTTTATATTCTGCCGGGCTATGAATTTCCTTAAATAATAGGGAACAGAGGTCTTTAAAAAATTGTGAACTGAGATTTTTTTTTTCTCCAAAGGTGAAATGAAAGCAGTACTGTACAGGAAATTAAATTTTGGGGTAAGGAAGTAAAATTGGTCTGATTGAAATCATTAATGTCTCTTTAATGAAGGGTTATATGAAAAATGTTAGGCAGAAAATGTGATGCCAGTTAAAAATCATAAATATGAAATTTATTTAGTTTGAACAAACAGCATTTGGAACTGAACAGAGAGGAAAAGGGAAATTTATGTGGAAGGAATTAGTTGTCATTCTCAAGGCTATGGAAAGCTGCTGGACCGTTAAAATGGATTTGCCTTTCTCTGAATACTTGGTTCAGAGATTTGTGATATTCATTTCTAAAATTTTCTACAAATTAATATTTAGTATTCTGGGGATTTTTTTTTTTTGCCATCAGTGTTACGAATATTTATATTTGTATATTGTAAATTTTTGTTTGTTTCCTGTCTTGTAGATGTTTGCAAAGTATCTACTGCATTTCTAAAAACTTACCTATTCTAGCTTTTGTTTTTTTCCCAGTCTTCTAGATTTGTAAGGTAAGAGTGTTAAAAAGGTCAAATAATGGGGTGCCTGGGTGGCTCAGTCTGTTAAGCGTCTGCCTTTGGCTCAGTTCATGATCCTGGCGTCCTGGGATCGAGTCCCGCTTCAAGCTTCTGCCTCTTCCCTCTGCTCCTGCTCTCTCGCAAATAAATACATAAATCTTAAAAAAAGAAAAAGTCAAGTAATTTGACTAGCTTCATTGAGAAAGTCCCAGTGAATGCTAGCATTCGTATTTGGAGTTGTGTTTTCCATCGCAGGTAAGGGATACACCTCACTTCAACAGGGAAAGAGGAAAATGAATGGGATCTATATAGACAAAATGTTGATGCCAAGCACCAGCGGCAGGCCCTCGTAGGTGCTCTGTGTATGTTGCTGAGTGAATGTTATGGATGAATTGAGATCAGCTGGAATTGGTAAGCTCCACGAGTAGAGGAATTCTGACTCATTATGTTCAGGACACCTAATACTGTGCCTGGCATATGGTGCTCAGTCATGCTTTGCTGTGAACAAGATTATATGCAGTCAGTCCTAAGGACTGCTGCCTCCTTGTAGACATGAACATATAAGCTCTTCGGAGTCATTTGGAAGAAGAGATGATCAAAACGGCAGCCTTCTTATTTTTCCCCCCTTATGAATCCGTTTTCTACAGAGTTATTCTTAGTGTTGAGAATTGAGGGCTTTTTTGTTTTAAGTGGCATTTAAGGCTACCCTGAGATTCATGAGGTTTAAAGTATAAAGTGTAACCATAAAACAAGGACTTAACTTCTGGATTTTGACCTCTGGTGGTAAAGGAAAACACCCATTACTCATAATAAAAGGTCAGATTCTCAAATTTTCTTTGGTACTTTCTGGATGTCCAATACAAAGAAAGTCTGTATTAGAAAAAAGTATTTGTGGGGCACCTGGGTGCCTCAGTCATTAGGTAGTCTGCCTTTGGCTCAGGTCATGATCCCAGGGTCCTGGGCCTGACACCTGCATCAGGCTCCCCCCGCTCAGCAGGAGGCCTGCTTCTCCCTCTCCCACTCCCCCTGCTTGTGTTCCCTCTCTCGCTGTGTCTCTCTCTATCACATAAATAAATAAATAAAATATTAAAAAAAGGAAAAAAGTTGTGTGTATGTTTTCATTTTTATTTAAAAAATTTTTTAAGGGGCGCCTGGGTGGCTCCGTTGGTTAAGCCGCTGCCTTCAGCTCGGGTCATGATCTCAGGGTCCTGGGATCGAGTGCCGCATTGGGCTCTCTGCTCAGCAGGGAGCCTGCTTCCCTCTCTCTCTCTCTGCCTGCCTCTCCATCTACTTGTGATTTCTCTCTGTCAAATAAATAAATAAAATCTTCAAAAAATTTTTTTTTTAAACTTGGAGCTTTTAAATAAACATAAAATAACTGCCTACTTGTGATCTCTCTGTCAAATAAATAGATAAGATCTTAAAAAAAATAACATTTAGGGTGCACTTTGAAAAGGCTCATTACTGGGCGCCTGGGTGGCTCAGTGGGTTAAAGCCGCTGCCTTCGGCTCAGGTCATGATCTCAGGGTCCTGGGATCGAGGCCCGCATCGGGCTCTCTGCTCAGCAGGGAGCCTGCTTCCTCCTCTCTCTCTGCCTGCTTGTGATCTCTCTCTGTCAAATAAATAAATAAAATCTTTAAAAAAAAAAAAAAAAAAAAGAAAAGGCTCATTACTGAATCCTTGGGACCTTGCTAGGTGAGAAAAGGTAGATTCTCCGTGAGGTTTTTCTATCTAATGCAGTCTTGGCGTTTGACTTCTTACTCCTATTTAAAATTCTCATGTCAGTGTAAGGTTAGTTTGGATACCAGTTGCACTGTCACCAAATATATCCAGGGATGTGTTACTTGGGTAGAGCACCAACGGGGACTGTTTGCAGTCCTTAAAAGCCACAGCTTATCGGAAACCCAACCCTCATCCTTCCTTAATGTTGTACCAGCTACTGGGCTTGTAGGTTTGGTTCTCCCACCTCTTCACCTTCAACGTCTCTATGTTTTCCTTCATTTTATAACCTCAACAAAAACTGGAGCTGGAGATGTCCAAGCAGGATTCTGGAGATAATGAGGTGGTTGCAATATAAAAATTACTCGGCTTCACATGAGTGACATTGGCCTTAATTAAAAAGATTTCTTTTCTTTCTTTCTTTCTTTTTTTTTTTTTTAAAGGCAGCAATTGTTGCCTGGCATCTGATCTCTACCTTGGATCTCCTGGGTGGTCTTCTTGCTTAACCTTACTTTTCCTGTGTTAAATAGGATTAAGAATGTTTCCTTTTCTAGAGTGTTGTAAGAAGGCTCTGGTAGACTGTGAAGTTCTTTGCAAACAAGACTCCGGCTAAGAAAGAAAAATCTTAAAACAGCTTTGCTTCTGTTGCTTCCTGTCCTCCTTCAGTAATGCTTCTGAGATTTGATCAGAGTTCTATAAAAGGGAAATAGTTACAGTGTGTCAGGAGGGAAAAAAGAAACGACATGAGAAATAAGTAATCCATAAACTTTACAGTCCTAAGGGGATCCGGGTGGGTGGATCTGATGACTTGGCAACTGAGAGAGGGAAGCAAGTGTAATTGTTGATTTTATCAGAGCAGGTTTATGTGTTTCTATGTGCACACAGGGGGATGGGGACTGAATATAGACTTAACGATTAACGTTAATGTCAGGTGGTTACATAAGTGCTCCATAAATCCTAGGCAATATTACTATGTCTATAGGGTATGATAGTAATACTCAATAAAAATAATATCAAATTCTATCAAAATAGAGGTTGTAATAAACAGATATGTGGCTTGCTTCCTTTCACAGAATCTGTGTTTTGGGTCCTTCAGGTAGTTTGTAGTATCACTGGGAGTGCATGAAATTTAATTTTGGTATAATTAACTCTGTGTGGAATATGGAAATCAACTCTGTCATTTTGGTCACTAAGCAAGTTTTTTTTTCTGATTCTGGAATGTCAACACTTGGAGCTTTGAAGGTTGTTTTGGGTTGGTTTTTGAACTGAAATGTCATGGGAGACATGGGGTCATTAAACTCATAACCAACCGGGAGCATTTATAGGATGCAAAATGTTTGGTAGATTTCTTTAGTTAGGGGATATGTCTTCTGGACCTTTCCCAGGGAAGGCAGTTCCATGTAATAATTTACCAAAAGGGAATTGAGAAAAGGAAATACCACCTTTGGGTGACAGGAGGTTGAGTGGGTGGATGAGCAGAGTGCTTTAAAGGCAGTCTTTGCTCTTTACAATCCCTTGATTTAAAGAGCTGCATGGGCCCCAGAAAGAAGCTCAAGTGAGTTATCACATATGGGAGTACCTTAGAAATTAGGCGCCAGGTACGTTATTCTTTGTGGGGAGCCTAAACATAAATTCAAGGGTTGGGGATGTCCCTTCTTTATCCTCATGCCTGCTGGCTGAGAGGGTCATTTGAAAATCTTGGGGTGCCTGGGTGGCTCAGTGGGTTAAAGTCTCTGCCTTTGGCTCAGGTCATGATCCCGGGGGTCTGGGATCGAGCCCCGCATCAGGCTCTCTGCTCAGCGGGGAGCCTGCTTCCTCCTCTCTCTCTGCCTGCCTCTCTGCCTACTTGTGATCTCTGCTTGTCAAATAAATAAATAAAATCTTAAAAAAAAAAAAAAGGAAATCTTAGCTACGATGATGTTTTATGTTTCTTCACCTATTAAATTTTTGTAATGAGTATTTTTTTCCTCAACAGAATCCGTCATTTAGAGAAGACTTTTAAACAGAGTAAGCAAACTTTAACATATTAAATGAATGGTACAGGGAAGAGTATGTGTGGTTAAAAAAATGGCACCAAGGAGGAAATCCAAGTGGAGGAAAAGAGAGGAGCAAGCTGGGTCGAATGCCAGGGCTAAATACCCACCTCAGATTTTGAAGTGCTCCATGCCCAAGGCCTTTATTCTCTCCCTTCCCTGTGGGTGCCTCATTATTATTTGTAAGCCCTCTCCCTCATAGGGTACTTTGAGCTTTGGGGCAAATAAAGGGTAGCGAAACTTGAAATAGCCAATTGGCAGTTCATTATCAACCCTGATACATGGGATTGGAACTACTGTATAAAGTCGAATTGTGAGGTTTTGAATTATAGGTAAGATTTCAAATCCTCTTCAATGCCCCCATTTCTTTCTTTCTTTTTTTTTCTTCAAGATTTTATTTATTTATTAGACAGAGAGAGAGAGATCACAAGTAGGCAAAGAGGCAGGCAGAGAGAGAGGGGGAAGCAGGCTCCCTGCTGAGCAGAGAGCCCGATTCGGGGCTCGATCCCAGGACCCTGAGATGATGACTTGAATGAAGGCAGAGGCTTAACCCACTGAGCCACCCAGGCGCCCCTCTATGCCCCCATTTCTAGAAGGTTTTGTAGCTTATGGTGTTGGGAGCAAGTCCCTGGTTCACGGGTCCTATAGATAACTGGTAAGCCACGGGATTTCTGCTGGCATCAACACTTAGGTGTTCGAAGTCCGTAGGTCGGGTGCAGTAGGGAGGTCAGTGGAGTAGGAATTCCTTAAGTTGGTTGTATTAACACCAGATCTCCTACGTGCGGGTGCTGGGAGAAGAGACAGAGGTCACAGTGGAAAGATCATCGGGCATCTTTGGTGGGCAAGAGTGGGAAGAAGTTTCATCTACTTCTCTTTCTGTCAGGATGGAGTTCAAGGTTCTGAGGAGTTAGTGGTTTTGCAGTTCTTCTCAAACCAGCCTGGGTGAATTTGATATTCTGGCTGTACACTGTGGTGCTATGAAAAGCCTGTTGTATGGAGCAAAGCAGTTTGGGATCAAATCTCAGGTGTTGTGCCAAGTCACCTGTGTGACCTTTGTTCCTTAACTTCTCTTTCCTTATCTTCAAAATGAGGATCATCGAGCAGTTGCAGAGTTACTGTGTAGATTAAACAGTATCTGTAGAATATGTGAAATACATGCTTAGAACAGTTGCTGGTACAGAGTAAAGTGACATACCTGCGCTAGCTATTATTATTACTGTTACTACTGCTGTTACTACTGAGGACTATTTGTTAGTCATTGTTGCTATTGTAAATCATGATGGGTTGGTGACAGAGATGATGTTTCTTTGTAGAGAAAGCAAAGCCTGTTGTCACTTTTACCCTTGAGTCCCGTGTTTTGGTCCACACACTTTATAGCTACCTGCCTTTTTTCTTTATGAAGTTTCCAAGGAACCTCCCATGACTTACTGGAGATTGGAGTAGTTAATTCCTTGTCAAATGAAGGTGGTATTCATAACACCTTGTTTTACTTTTACATTATTTTTTATTGTTGTCTTTGAGTAGAACGAGTGTGTTGGTTAATTTGAGCATTTTGAAGTTCCTCACAACGATGATGTGAGGTCTACGAGTAAATTTCAAAGGCATTTAGGTGAGTAGTTTTCTCCCATTGCCACTGTTTGCTGCCTTCTGTTGCCCAGAGCCCTCAGGAAGGATTATACCTAGGACAGGTCATGGCTTTTTTTTTTTTTCCTCCTGGATGAATTTTTTTGAAGCAGACCATCCAAATAGATGTTAGGGCATTTTCACATAATTAGGGCAAGTATATATTACTGCTTGTATTTCTGACAACTAGTTATTACAATTACAATCCATTTACTGTAAGTATTCCAGTGGGATGTCAAATCTAATTTGCATTTAGCAACCCCCTGGATGCCTTCACACTTTTTTCGTATACTGTTTTTTTTTTAAAAAAAGATTTTATTTATTTATTTATTTGACAAACAGAGATTACAAGTAGGCAGAGAGAGAGAGAGAGGGAGGGAGGAAGGAAGCAGGCTCCCCGCTGAGCAGAGAGCCCGATGCAGGGCTCGATCCCAGGACCCTGGGATCACGACCTGAGCCAAAGGCAGAGGCTTTAACCCACAGAGCCACCCAGGCACCCTCGTATACTGTTTTTCAAACTCCCAAATGCTGACTGCCCTCCAGGAAACAAAAACACCTTTCTTCAAAAGGAGGAACTGCTTTAATCTCAAGTTATACCAATGAGATGCCACCAGAACAATCATAAACGCATGCTGTAGAACGAGAATAAAGTGAAGACTGATGGGAGAGATGCCTTCACGTGGTCTTGTTAGATGTGCTGTCCAATATGGTGGCCACCAGCCACTTGTGACTGTTGAGCCCTTGAAATGTGGCTATACTGAAGGACTAAATTCTAAAATCTTATTTAACTTTAATGAAATGTAAATTTAAATCAGAGACTTGATTTTATTATTGGAAAACTGTAAAGTGTGTTTGGAACAACTTACGTATGTGAATCTACTTTTTCAACTGTTAATTTTTTGAACTCTAGATACTTGTTAAGTAGTTCCAACGAAAATTTAGCATCTGAATTGAAATGTGCTCTAAGTATAAAATATGCACTAGATCCCAAAGACTTAATATTAAAGTATCTCAATTTTTTATGCTAATTATATTGGAAACATTTTAGATATTGGGTTAAACGAAATATAATAAATATTAATTCTCCAATATCTTCGCTTTCTTAAAATGTGGCTACTAGAAGGGCGCCTGGGTGGCTCAGTGGGTTAAGCCTCTGCCTTCGGCTCAGGTCATGATCTCGGGGTCCTGGGATCGAGGCCCGCATCGGGCTCTCTGCTCAGCAGGGAGCCTGCTTCCTCCTCTCTCTCTGCCTGCCTCTCCGCCTACTTGTGATCTCTCTCTGTCAAATAAATAAATAAAATCTTAAAAAAAAATGTGGCTACTAGAAAACTTTAGGTTACATGTGTAGACTGTGGTTCTGTTTCTGTTGAACAGCATTGTGTTAGGCTGTCTTTCCCTTTATCTGTTGTGTTTGAAAGCTTTTGGGTATATGTCTATGTTCCTGTGTGTTGGGAGATCATGTTGTGGAAGAGTTCACGAGAAATAAAACTCATTTGGAAATCAAATGACCAATTTAATATTTATTGAATATGAAAAGCCATCTCGAACATCTCCCTTTTATAATTTTAAATGACTGTTTTAGGGCGCCTGGGTGGCTCAGTGGGTTAAGCCGCTGCCTTCGGCTCAGGTCATGATCTCAGGGTCCTGGGATCGAGTCCCGCATCGGGCTCTCTGCTCAGCAGGGAGCCTGCTTCCCTCTCTCTCTCTGCCTGCCTCTCTGTCTACTTGTGATCTCTGTCTGTCAAATAAATAAATTAAAAAAAAAAAAAATGACTGTTTTATAAGTAGATTTGCTGCTGAGGTTGACTTAAATCTAATGGGGTTAAAGAGGCATGACTAAAATATGAAGTCGTTGAAGAAGACTTTATGTCCAGGTCCTATATTCCTGTTGTATAGTCCTGTTCTTGGCCACAAAAGCCACCTTCCGAACAGTACAGTACAATATTGTCAACCACATGTACATTGTTTTGCAACAGATCATCAGAATCCACTTATCCTGCTTGACTGAAACTCTGCACCCAAGAGAGTTGTTAACTCTCTCCATTGTCCTTCCCCCAGATCAAGCTACTTTCTTTCTTTTTTTTTTTTTTTGAATATGTTAATCTTTTCTTTGTATTGCTTTCCTTCCTTTCACTGCACCCTTTGCATTTTATTTAATTTTTGTTTGTAAAGTAGGTTCGGCTTATTTTGTTCATCTTTCTTAGATATTTCAAAATTTATTATGTTTATAATTTTTTATTGTGTTCATTAGTTTTTGATATAGTGTTCAGTGATTTATTAGTTGAATATAACACCCAGTACTCGTCACCACACGTGCCCTCCTTAATATCCATTACCCGGTTGCCCCATTCCCTGACCTCCTCCCTTCTATCACCCTCAGTTCAGTTCCCAGAGTCCAGAGTCTCTCTCTGCTTTCAGTTTCTATGAGTGAAATGTTTTTGATCCTCCTGTAAGTGGAATGATGCAGTATTTGTCTTCCTGTGACTGGCTTATTTCACTTAATATAATGTTCTCAAGGTTTATCCATGTTGTAGCATATGATAGGATTTCTTTATTTTTTAAGGATAAATAATCTATTGCATGATTATACCACATTTTCTTTTCTCTTTATTCAAATTTATTTATTTCTTTAGTAATCTTTTTTTTTTTTTTTAAAGATTTTTATTTATTTATTTGTTTGACAGAGAGAGATCACAAGTAGGCAGAGAGGCAGGCAGAGAGAGAGAGGAGGAAGCAGGCTCCCCGCTGAGCAGAGAGCCCGATGCGGGACTCGATCCCAGGACCCTGAGATCATGACCTGAGCCGAAGGCAGCGGCTTAACCCACTGAGCCACCCAGGCGCCCTCTTTAGTAATCTTTACATGCATTGTGGGGCTTGAACCCATGACCCTGAGATCAAGAGTTGCATGCCCTTCTGACTCAGCCAGCCTTTTTTGCCCTCCATATTTTCTTTATCCACTCATCCATCCATGGACATTCGAGTTACTCCACCTCTTGGTTGTTGTGAATAATGCTGCAATGAACATGGTTATGTAAACATGTCTTCAAGATCCGATTTTTAGGGGCACCTGGGTGGCTCAGTGGGTTAAAGCCTCTGCCTTCAGCTCAGGTCATGATCCCAGGGTCCTGGGATCGAGCCCCACATCGGGCTCTCTGCTTGGCAGGGAGCCTGCTTCCCCCTCTCTCTCTCTGCCTGCCTCTCTGCCTACTTGTGATCTCTGTCAAATAAATAAATAAAATCTTTAAAAAAAAATCCTATTTTTAGGGGCACCTGGGTGGCTCAGTGGGTTAAGCCTCTGCCTTTGGCTCAGGTCATGATCTCAAGGTCCTGAGATGGAGCCCCGCATTGGGCTCTCTGCTTAGCAGGGAGCCTGTTTCCCATCTCTCTCTGCTTGCTTGCGATCTCTCTCAGTCTCTGTCAAATAAATTAAAAAAAAAAAAAAATTTGGTTTCTTTAAAAAAAAAAAATCCTATTTTTAATTAGCTTAGATATATATCCAAAGTGGTATTGCTACCACATGGTAGTTCTATTTTTAATTTTAATTTTTTTTTTTAAATTTTAATTTTTTGATTTTAATTTTCTAAACTGTTTCCCATAGCGGCTAAGTCAATTTACATTCCTACCAGTAGTATACAAGGATTCCAGTTTCTCCACATCCTTGTCAACATTTATTATTTCTTTTTTCTGATAGTGGCCATCGTAACAGGTGTGAGATGATGTCTCACCTGTGGTTTTGATTTGTATCCCTTTATGATGAGTGATGTTGAACATCTTTTCATATGCTCAGTGGCCATTTGCACATCTTCTTTGGAGAAATGTCTATTCAAATCCTTTGCCCATTTTAAAAAACAGCTTATTTTATTTGTTCCTTATTGAGTTGTTGGTGATCTTTGTGTATCCTATTAATTCCTTATCAGATTCATGGTTTGCAGATATTTTCTCTCATTTTGTAGGTTGCTTTTTCACTCTACTGGTAATTCCTCTGCTGTATGGAAGTTTTAAATTTTGATGTAGTCCTGTTTATTCTTTCTTTTGTTGCCAGAGCTTTTGGTGTCATATCTAAGAAATCCTTGACAAATTCAGTGTCATGAAGTCTTCTCCCTCTGTTTTCTTCTAGGTGTTTTATACTTTCAGGTCTTACATGTAGGTCT
This sequence comes from Neogale vison, assembly GCF_020171115.1. Classification (NCBI taxonomy): domain Eukaryota; kingdom Metazoa; phylum Chordata; class Mammalia; order Carnivora; family Mustelidae; genus Neogale; species Neogale vison. The sequence goes on from NC_058099.1 coordinate 48,406,745, forward strand.
TTAAAACATTTGAGTTAATTTTTTTTTTTTTTTTTTTTTTAATTTGACAGACAAAGATCACAAGTAGGCAGAGAGGCAGGCAGAGAGAGAGGGGAGGAAGCAGGCTCCCCGCGGAGCAAAGAGCCCGATGCCGGGCTCGATCCCAGGACCCCGGGATCATGACCCGAGCCGAAGGCAGAGGCTTTAACCCACTGAACCACCCAGGCGCCCCACATTTGAGTTAATTTTTGTGTTGAATGTAAGATAAAGGTCCAACTACTACCCCTACCTCTTCCTCTTTCTCCTCCTCCTCCTATTCCTCAACTTCCTTTTCTTCCTCTTCTTTCCTTGTCTTCCTCCTTTTTGTCTTTGTCATTGTCCTTTACCCTCCATGTGTCTGTCCAGTTTTCCCAGCACCATTTGTTGGAAGAGACAATCCTTTCTCCATTCTCTGTTCTCCAGTTTTGGCATTCTTGTCAAAGGTGCTAAACCCATGTATCAGAGGGTTTATGTCTGCGCTCCTTATTCTGGTCCATTCGTCCATATGTCTTTCTGCCAGTATCATAGCAACTGCTTTGTACTAAATTTTACTCTGTTGTACTAAATTTTAAAAAGCATTGGCTTTTTCCATATTTTATTTATTTTTCAAGATTTTATTTTTTTGAGAGAGAGAATGAGAGCGAGCAAACACGAGAGGGGGAAGGTCAGAGGGAGATGCAGACACCTTGCTGAGCAGGGCGCCCAATGTGGGTGAGACTCGATCCGGGACTCCAGGATCATGACCTGAGCTGAAGGAAGTTGCTCGACTGAGTCACCCAAGCGCCCTTTTTTCCGTGTTTTTTAAGGGTCTGACTAGGATTGCTTAGAAAACTCAATCTTTGAGTTGTGCTCGTAAATGCCTTCTTCAGTTCTTCATGGTTTATCACTTTCTGCATTTTTGTATCCATATCGCTTTCCTGGAAGTGTAAGGGAATTTCTTTCTTCTCTTTTCCCTTTTCCTCTCAAGCATGTTGAGAACAACGTGGGTATGTAAATCTTATTCAAAAGGGATGACAGATGGTGTGAATTTAGTTAGGAATGTTTGCCTCCTCAGGTATTCCTCATCTTCAGACGGAGGTGGGAAGGCAGGGAGGAAGTTTGGGATTGTTTAACATGGAATAGTCTAGAAACTTGGTGAAGAAGTCACGAGTCTGGAACCAGATGGCCCAGGTTTGGATCTCGGCTATGCCTCTTACTTAGTTGCAGGTTTTCGGCAAGTAATTCGACTTCTCTGTTTTAGTTCTCCTTGTCTGTAAAATAAAGTTAATGTTATAAGCTACCTCACAAGAATGTTCTGAGGGCTGAGTGAATTAAATACAGTGCCTCGCACATATTAAGTGCTGCGTACGTGTGTGTTTTTTTTACTTCGAATATTAAAAAGAAAAACTAGGACACCGGCTGAATTCTTGGGTTCTGAGATGGCCAGCCTTTCTAGTTCCATCAGAAAGAATGAACAAATGGGGCACACATTACGGCTGTCCTGAAGAACTCTTAGACTTAGATGGTGTAATGGGAAATTATACATTCTTAGGTCAGCGGAGGTTTCCAAATCTTTTAGTAATTATATGGATGTTGCATTTATATTAAGGGATATTATAAATGCTGCCATATAGTTTATCATTTGTCATCTGGCTTGTAATTAGTTTTTTTAATGTATGTAAAAGCATAACATAAGATGAAGATTAATGTATTTGAAAAGCATAAACCATGGTTATGCTTTGATATTGGAGTGCTTATAATATGCCATGTCTGTCAAATAAATTCTGCAACGTAGACTTTATTTTCACGTTGCAATAAATCATCTAAAGGGTTGGAAGTTTATAAATTTAATGGTAGTGCTTTCAAATTCCATTTCTTGGTGTTTTAATTACATTTAACTTTTATAGCTTGTGTTGCTTTATATTTGAATTATTTTACTATTTGAAAAAATAAACACATGGAAGTTCCCATTGGAACCAAGAATTTGCTGAGATGATAAATATATCAAGTAGCAGGACTCCCTCACTCCTCCCATCTTTTTTTTTTTTTTTAAAGCTGTAAAACAAAGCTTTTTAAAAAAATTTGAAATACCAGTATAGTTAGCAGACTGCGTTATATCTCCAGTGTTCTTTTATTAGAAAAATCATGCTTTCGGTCTTAGGAGTCAAGATGTTTGTGAATGGTGTGAGGTGATCATCCCTAGGGAAGTCAAAGCATTCTTCCAACAAAGTATATCTAAAGTATCTTTTCTTGTACAAAAGGAATGCAAACCCCATTCTTTTCCATTTTAGACTTCTCTAACGTCCTGAAAAATCAGCCCACCCCCTACTCCATACAAATGGACCATTTTTACTTGGTAGCGTACGTCTCTGGCATCAAGGGAGACACACCTGTGTGTGTGCCAGTCCTCGTTGTAGTATACATCGATTGGGTCTCAGCACCTTCTTGCCCAGCTGTAATAACACTGAGTGCTTGTCTGTTTTTTTTTCCAAACCATTTTGGAATGTGTCATCTATTGAATACCTGCAATTAAGTGAAAGGTAAGAGTATGTAAATGCATAGGTCAAACACCTCCTGTATGGCCTTAAATAAGTGGCTGCTTAGCGGCTTCCCATCTATAGCTTTACCACGGGCCGTGCAGGGCACCTAGGTTTCATGCTCCTGGATGTTTGTGTGGCTGCAACCCTAGTTAGAAGTAAAGAACCAGCCGGTTGTTCTTCATCTGGGCTGCCAATCTTAGATGTTCTATAAAGCCGCTCCTGTCTATAAATGTAGCACTTATATTTTCTGCACAGTATGTGCCTGTTGGCAGTGTTTTTGTTTTTCTAGTTAAACAGCCACTACCTACAGGAGGAGTCACATACCAGAGCTGGGGAAGAAATAACCTCGGCTGGATCGTTTGCAATAATTTTGTAATTAAAAAAAAAAAAATGCCGCACAGTAGATTCTGTTAGAACAAAACAGGTCCGTCTTCCAGGAAGGCTCATCAGCATTCTAGAGTGATTTTAAATTGGAGGGGCTTTGATTAACGTGTTGTGCCAGCAGGAAGCAGAGCCTCTTTGTCTTGACCATGGTATTACCCTCCGCTCTGCTGAACTTTTTTTCCTAAGCTACCTTTGCCTCCACATGGTTCTTTAGACTGATTCTAAAAGAACCGGAGGGATAGGGCATTTTCAATTTCTCATCCAGCATCGTGGTTCTTATGAAATTCTCACAGTTTAAGGGGGTTGTGGGAAAGGATAGGATAAGCCTCATATATTCTTTCTGTCTAGATCATAGCCATCCAAATCTAGAGCGAGAAATAGCTTTTTCATGATGAAGTGCTCTTTTCTTTGATCACGGCACGTGCTGTCAAAACCTGGGCCACATGCTCCTTTCCAAGGACATGGCATGGGCCAGAGTTTTAGGATAGGTGCCACAAGGGCGTTTTCCACTTTCTGTTCCGCTATCCGTGTATCCTCTGCTGTCCAGTTTTTTTTTTTTTTTTTTAAAAAGATGCTAGTACTATTGCTCTTCACATGGCTGAATTAACGAGGGAGCATAGATTCCTGTCTCTTTGATTTTTCTAATGGATTGATTGGCTCTTTGCCTGCTTGACTACATTAAGAAAAAAAAAATCCCCCTTTCAAAGTTACAGCCAGAAATATACCTGTGATGGACTTTTAAAAGCTGTTTTATATTTAATAAGTGCAGGAGGTCCTTTTGAGTTGAGGCATTCTCCCCTTACTGCCACGCCTCCCTGTTTTGTAATAGAATCACATCTTCCCCGGCTGCCTCTTGACGGATAAAGAGGCAACCTCATTGGGTCTAATTTATGCCTTGCTGGGCTATTTCTAGCTGAGATAGGGATGGGCATCCTCCCACTGGTGTCTGTTTTTACCATTTGCCAGTATCAAACAGTTTTTGAGCACATGGTGATGTCTTAAAGGATGTGTGGAGCGTGTGGGGGTTGTACGGAGCTCCCGGGTCGTCTGGAGTGGACTTCATTGTGGCGAGCACCTCTGCTCCCGTGAGGACACCCCCGGCCTCCCCTCCCCGCTTCAGTACTCATCAGGAACTGCTGTCACCCTGCACGTGCTCCCTTCACAGCCTGTGTTTGCTTAGCCAGTGTGGTTTTTCTTTCAGTAACTGTGTTGTCTCTCATGACTCAAATATTTCATGATCGATTTTTTTTTTTTGGATGCGCATTTCCTTCCTTCCTCTTGGTTTCTATTAAAAGTACGACGTGTCTAAAAAAGCACTGTGGGCCTTGGCCTCTTTGCCACCCGTGTTTTCTGGGGTAGACCTGATTCACCGTGCTTGTTACTGAGTATCTTTTCTCGGGTTTATGTTACTGAGAAAGACGTATTTGTCGTTGAGAATGCTCATCCTTGTTCATGTAGACCATGATTCGAGTCTGGTTTTAACTATTTGTATTGTAGTCTTGTCACTGCTGGCAGCTGTAGTGTGCCTGTTGACAGTACTCTTGTGCAAGCAGTGTATTTTTATTTATTTATTTATTTTTAAAAAAGATTTTATTTATTTACTTGACAGACAGAGATCACAGGCAGGCAGAGAGAGAGGGGGAAGCAGGCTCCCTGCTGAGCAGAGAACCCAATGCGGGGCTCAATTCCAGGACCCTGAGATCATGACCTGAGCTGAAGGCAGAGGCTTTAACCCACTGAGCCATCCAGGCGTCCCAGCAGTGTATTTTTAATTTAAACTCTCATTTTCTACTCATCCAGGTAGGGCAAGGCAGGGTAGACATGAAGGGCAATTCTGTCAAAGTTTAGAGCTTTTAATATAATTCTGTCAAGTCATAACTAATTAAAAAATAATGCTTTTTAAAATTTGAGTGTAGATGACATACAATGTTACATTAGTTTTAGGTGTACAAGGTAGTGATTCCACTTCTCTCTGTGTTATTTCATAACTAATTTAAACTTTAAAATATTTGAAATGAACTATTTTGTAGCTTATATATATAGGACTGAAGTAGAAACCCAGGACCACTATTTCAGTTGGACCTTTCTTCAACTTTTTCAGAGGTGGAAAACTCCGAAGATGAATCTATAATGAAAACATTTTTCCATCCTTGCCGTTGCTATTTGCCTTACTTTGAAAAGTTGGAGCAATTTCTCCATAGTAGTGACTTTCCAAAGACATGTCTTAGAAAATTTTTACTAATATATTTGCTAAATATTTCTCCTTTGGAATCTACTATTTGTGTACTAAGTGTTGAATTTTCTCTTGGTAAATCACTCCCCAACCCCGTCTGCAGCCAATAAGATGACATTTTCTTAGATACCCTAATGACCTGGGGCAAAGTTCATGATATAAACTGAAAAAGTAGGCCCAAATTATACACCATATGACTCCAACTATGTTAGTTTTTCACTTATATGAATATATAACATTTTGATGGCTTTTTCTGTTCTGTAAATGTTAATGGTAGTTAACTTCTGGTTGGCAGGACTGTGAGTGAATTTAAAATTACATGTGTATTTCTAAATTTCCTAGATTTTCGGTAACTGTATTTCTAACAACAAATACCTTTTTTTAAAAAGATTTTATTTATTTGACAGATCACAGGTAGGCAGAGAGGCAGGCAGAGAGAGAGGGAGGGAAGCAGGCTCCCTGCTGAGCAGAAAGCCCTATGCGGGGCTCCATCCCAGGACCCTGGGATCATGACCTGAGCTAAGGCAGATGCTTTAACCCACTGAGCCACCCAGGCACCCCAACAAATACCTTTTTGAAGTGTTGCTGGTGAGTGTTTTTATGGGTCACTTTAGTCAACAATATTTTCTAGATGACTATAAAGGCATTCATATACTTGAATGTCTTAATTTCACAGATTAAATGATAACTGATAATGTTTAATCTTTTATTTGAAGTCATGACATTTAGGGACCAATACCAAATCTGTAATTGAACACAGCTGTGAAAACAGCTTTCTGATTTAATTTAGTTTTGTGGGATTTTTGAATAATGCTGCTTATCATTATATTAATAGAGTGGATGTTTTGTGAATATTTTAGTTACTGAGTGTAAATGAAAATTAAGTTTCTTAGCTTTCCTGTTAATCAGTAGTTTATGCAGATTATTACACAGTTAAGATGGAAAGACCTTTTGGAAATATGGAAGGAGACCTCAAGCCATCTTCTCCCCAAAGATTTTTAAAATTTGTTTTTAATTAGTGTTTTGTATATTTTATATTTCAAAAATGATGGAGAATCAACAGTTTCTTATCTTAGTCTGATGTGAAATGCAATTATACATTTAGTGGCATAATACTTCCTGTCTTAGAAATTGGTTGAAATTAATATTGCGAGTGAAAGTGAGAGAAAAGGAAAAAGTTTGGGGGAAGATAAATGAGAAGTGAAACTTGCTTTTCAGTGGGGAAACTATAGAATTACAGTGCCCGCCAGCAGGATGAAATCCTAATTAAGTAGTTGACAGAGAATTAAAATAAAGACAAGCAGTGCTTTAAAAAAAAGATAAAAGAAAACAGATGAATACGAAGTTGAAAGGAAAATATATTTGAAAAAGCAACTGTGTAATGGGTAGAAGGGAAGAAACAAGGGGTGGTGTGTCATGAAAAAAGCTTTCTTGGATTTTTCTTTTTGGGGCAAGAAACAAGAGGTATCTACAAATAGGAGTAGGTTGGGTGCCTGGGTGGCTCAGTGGGTTAAGCCGCTGCCTTCGGCTCAGGTCATGATCTCAGGGTCCTGGGATCGAGTCCCGCATCGGGCTCTCTGCTCAGCAGGGAGCTTGCTTCCCTCTCTCTCTCTCTGCCTGCCTCTCTGCCTACTTGTGATTTCTCTCTGTCAAATAAATAAATAAAATCTTTTAAAAAAAAAAAAAACAAAAAACAAATAGGAGTAGGTGTGTTAAAACAAATTTGGGTTAAAAGGAATTATGACATAGAGGTTCCTGGGTGGCGCAGTTGGTTAAGACTATGACTCTTGGTTTTAGCTGAGGTCCTGATCTCAGGGTCTTGAGATGGAGCCCCAGGTCAGGCTCTGCACTCAATGGGGAGTCTGCTTTAGATTCTCTTCCTCTCCCTCTGGTCCTCCCCCACTCATATGCTTGCTTTCTCTCCCCATTTCTAAAATAACTAAATTATTTTTTTAAGATTTTAGTTATTTATTTGACAGACAGAGATCACAAGTAGGCAGAGAGGCAGGCAGAGAAAGTGAGAGGAGGAAGCAGGCTCCCTGCTGAGCAGAGAGCCGGATGTGGGACTGGATCCTAGGACCCTGAGATCATGACCTGAGCCGAAGGCCGAAACAACCCACTGAGCCACCCAGGCACGCCTAAAATAAATAATAATAATAATAAAAAGTATGACATAAATAAAATATGTAATGCATACTTCATTAAAAATGAGTAAGCAGTTTATCAAGGACTTTTGGATTGAGGCAGACTGAATATCGGTTTATATTTAGTAATTGTTTTTGTGAAGATGTTTACCAGAGAAAAGGATGCATAAAATAGATGTGAATTTCTGAAGAACATTTTTCAGATTTTGAAAGACAGTTCTTGTATAAATTCCTCTTTCTGCCATCTAGGGACTGACTCCTTAAGCTGTGTATCTTGACAGATTTAAGCTCTGAAAAATTCGAAAGGTGAGTTGGGTAGAATATTCCCTAAGGAACTTTGAAGTTCTTTTTCCACTGGGCATATATTTTGCCTTGCACTGTAGAAAAACAGAATTGCATATCTCAAATCAAAAGTTCATTCATTCTTACTTATGTACGGTTTTCATAGGGAAACATGTGTGTTCTACTCTTGGTAATTTTTTATCCATGTAATGAGAAGTAAGGGTAACACTGGATATTCAACCTTTATAATATTTCCTGATTTGATCCTTCATTTGTGAAATCCATTTGTTGAGGTACCGTGATTACCAATTTTGTACTTATTTATCACATTGATCAACAAAATAAAACATGATATTTCTAGGCAAACTTAACAAACAATATTCTCTGCCCAACCTTCGCTCTTTATAGGCTTACTTTTGTTTCATACGAAGCATTTCCAAAGAGAAACAGTGACAGAATCAACTGACTTTTAAGTTTCCCTTCTTTTCTCTGTAGTGGAGGTGGTAAGAAAATCCCTAGAGAGATGGATAAAAGAGCAGGCCCCCCAAAGAAGGAAGAGGAATGAGAGACATGAAAAGAAAATCCTCAGTTTGAATAATTTGGCTGGGTGATTGAAAATTAGATTTACTGTCTTGGATTTTTTTTTTTTTTAAGATTTTATTTATTTATTTGGCAGAGAGATAGAGATCACAAGTAGACAGAGCGGCAGGCAGAGGGAGAGGGAGGAGCAGGCTCTCTGCTGAGCAGGAAGCCTGATGTGGGACTCGATCCCAGGACCCTGGGATCATGACCTGAGCTGAAGGCAGCCGCTTAACCAACTGAGCCACCCCAATACCCACTCCCCCACCCCCACCCCCTGCCCCATCTTGGAATCTTGACTCTCATTTTCCATGCCTTAGGAGTGGTCCTCCATATATTAAAAAACAAAAAAAATTGTGAAACAGTAAGCATAATTCTGAAATGATCTCAAAATAGTATGAAAATTTTCATGAGCTGTTCCTTCTAACCAACTGAGCCACCCAGGCGTCCCATGAGCTGTTCCTTCTAAGCAAGCATTGCTTGGTACTGTTAAAGCAGTGTTGATTAAATGAACGTATGGTTCCTTGTAATGAAATGAGGCATTCATTTTGTACTATTTCTTGGTTAGCCATCCTGTTCACATATTCTGGTTTGGCTGCAAGAGTTATAGAGGTAAGTTTTTAGAACTTCTCATATCAACGTATTTCAAATTAAACGAAGAACAGGATTATTAAAGGGATCCTTTCTCCCTAAGAAGGAAAATTGGTCAAGTACAATTGGTTAAAATGATAAAACAAGTAAAAACTCCTTTCCTTGTATAATTAAGGTATTCATCCATCTTAACTTCTAGTTTTTCAGCTGTTTCACATTTGAGTCACTCGAGTTTAAGAAACAAACAAGCAAAATACCCCAGACCTGGCTGCACACCCAGATTCTAATTTTAGGGGTTCTGGGTGGGGACCTACTATCAGGAGTTGTAATGATTTAATGTTTAGCTGCAGTTAATAAGCAGGAGGCAGGTGTTTACTACTAATGGACGTCTGTAGTAGGACACAGGTGGTCTGATTTTTCTGGACATTGGACTTGGGTGCACCCTGAACTTCATGGCAGTACAGGTTGACTTTCCTGCACTCCTTTTTGACCCTTGGGGCTTTAATATATTAACTGATGAGTAATTTGAACAGTCCTCCAGTAGGCCGCTGGAGTGGGCTGAATGATGGCCCAAAGATAGTTTCATGTTCTAATCCCTGGAATCTGTAAATGTTACCTGTTTGGAAAGTGAGAAATAGTTTGCCTATAGGATTACGTTATGAGGCTTAGAGGAGGAGATCATCTAGATTATCTGTGTTTCTGAGATTTCTATGCATACCATCATAAGTATCCTTGTAAGGGGAAGGAGAGGGAGATTTGAGAGATACCCAGAGAAGATGGCGGAAGTTGCAGGCATGGTTTGGAGTGATGTGGTCACAAGGAAAGGGATACTTTTAGCCACTAGAAGCCAAAAGAGGCAAGGGGCAGATAGATACTTCTGTAGAGCCTTTGGAGGGAACACAGTCCTGCTGACACCTTCATTTCTGCCCAGTGAAACTGATTTTGGACTCCTCATCTCCAAAATTGTGAGGGAATAAATTCCTGTTGTTCTGCGTCACCAAGTTTCTGGTAATTTGTTACAGCAGCCCTAGGAAACTAATAAAATTGCTTTTCAGCTAACAGTGGGATTTTGGTGGCATGTTTTCCTGTCTGTACAGAAATATGTAATAGTGTCATAGATTAACTATTTCTTTGATTTACCCCATTTTATAAAAATAAGTTGAAAGCACGGAGAAGTGCTGTGTATGTGCACACGTGTATATATTTGTACACACATTCGGTGGTGCAGCCTATAATCTTAACGTGATTGAGATAGAGATGGAAATCATTAGGATGGGTCTTTAGCCTCAATTAGATGCTCATTAGATTTAAGCTGTGTTTAATGATGAAAAAAAAAAAGAAAATGGAAAAAGAAAGAAAGAAAAAAGCCACAACCACAATTAATGAACATGTACTGAATGCTGGAACTATTTTGTTGAAGATTGTTTCTAAAGACTCAAGAGATAATTAGGGATTTTAATAAACTTCTTTTGCACTGGGAATAGATCAGGTCTTACAGCACTTCCTGTGCTTCTTTGATTTGGAGCCGTACCACTTTTCTTATTTCTGAAATCAGGATGTCTTACAATAAATGTTTTCATTTCCTGTATTTTTCCCTCACCCAAAGATATGACAGCATTGATGTTTTCGATGTGTGGCATTAGAGCAGCTCTGTTGTTTGACTTTTCAGATTTGCCCCCTGCATTTTTGATTAGAGCACATTTTTTGAAATGCCTTTTGTCAGAAGGCACGTACTATCTGTATGAAGTTCTGAAGCTTCTAACCTGTCAGTTTTTAATGACTGTTTTTGGATTCAGTTCCTGGGAGCTGCCATAGTAGAAACTAAATTATATAATAATGGTGCTTGTAGAGATCTAGAATCTTTAGTAGAACAATCAAAGGCTTTAGATATAGGCAGACCTTGATTCTAGTCTGGTTCTGTTGCTCTTTAGCTATGATATGAGGCAAGCTGTTTGACTTCTGCATTGGTAAACGGGGGGATAATACCCATATTGCACACTTGGGGTGATTAAATAAGGTAATGTATTTAAAATGTCAAAAAAAGGCCTGTCGAAAATAGCTCCATAGCCTCCCTTTATCTGCCTTCATTTTTATGCAACCTATCTGGTGCCCAGTAGGGACTTGAGCTTTAGGAAAACCAGTGTTCACCCACGAATAAGGCTCATTCTGACTTGAATTTTGCTGCTCTCGGCTCTTTATTCTCCTGCTGTGATTCTTTCATCTTGTTCCACTTACGTAAATTGATTTATTTCTTCATGGCCCACCTCAGGTTCTCCCTTTTCCATGTGTCCTTCTCCGTCCACAAGAGCTTTAGATTGATCCTTTCTCGTACACGTGTAGGCTGATGACAGAATCTTAACCTTTGACTTTACCCTGTCCTGGTCTTTTTTATGTGTGTATATCATGTTTGTTCAAAGCTTCCTCCTAAGCGCTTAGATCCATAATATATAAAGGACTTGGCCAAATCAATACAGAATAGGCAACCAGTAGAAACAGTGGATAAGAGAGTTTAACAGGGGCACCTGGGTGGCTCAGTGGGTTGAGGCCTCTTCTTCGGCTCGGGTCATGGTCCTGGGGTCCTGGGATCGAGTCCCACATCGGGCTCTCTGCTCAGTGGGGAGACTGCTTCTCCTTCTCTCTCTGTCTGCCTCCCTGCCTACTTGTGATCTCTCTCTATCAAAAAAATAAATAAATAAAATCTTAAAAAAAATAAAAAGAGCTTAACAGACACTTGACTTCATGAAAGTGTCCAGTATGTACAATAAACATGTTGAAAGTTGCCTAACCTCCTTAGTTCTTAGAGGCAACTTAAACCACAGTCTGATTCTTCCACACACCCACCACGGTGGCAAAGATTAAGAAAGACAAAGTGTTGATGGGAATGTAGACAGTTGAAACTCTCATACTGTGTTAGTGGGAATGTACATTGGTATGACCATTTAGGAAAATTGCCAGTAAAGTTAAACTTAGACATACCTAATGATCTGGTTGTTCTACTCCTGGGAGTGTGAGTATGTATATGTGAGTACATGTACAAGACACACAAGAATATTCATAGCAGAACTACTCAAAATAGCCCAAAGTGTCTATCAGTAGGAGAATGGATAAGTATGTCGTAGAATGTTCCTACTGTGGAAAATGTCTTTCTTCTATACATTCGTGAAAATGAACTAACTACTGTTATATTCAACAACGTGAAAAAAACCTCACAAACTTAATAGTAACTTAAGAAGCGAGACACAGAAGAATGCGTATTCTGTGGTTCAATGAATATAAAGTTCAATAAAAAGAATCATGCTACCCTTTGGGCACATCCAGATTGAAGGAGCATAGACCTGGTAGGGAACACTGGGGCAGGTTCTGAGAAGCTCACAGTGTTCTATGTTTTGAATCGGGTAGTGGTTACTCTGGTTTGTTGATTTAATGCAAGTTCTTTAAGCTATATACTTAGGATTTGTTACACTTTTCTGTATGCGTGTACACCAAGCTTTAGTAAGTGTACAAAAAGTTCATCATTGATAGCAAAGTGCTTAGACAGGTCATGGTTGCCTAATTGCCTAATAAACATTTGTTGGTTTTACTTGATTTTTACATTCTGAGTACTTTATGAAATTTTTTACGTGAAATATTATGGTGCTCTCTGGTCTTAAGCACACATATCTTCTGCACAGCAACCTTCCTGCCTACCTGGTCAACATCCAAGCCTTTCTTTGCTGTGGCCAGAATTACAGAAGATATTGCTTATTTGGTCTCAGTACAAATATCCTTGCCATGATTTTTAATAAATGCCTTCAAAGAATGTCACAACATGTAAATTTAGAGGGTCAGACTTCAAGCTAAACTATTATGGGTCTTGTGAGACCAGTTATGAGTAATAGTTTGATGAAAGGTATTAAAAGCCTGGACTGACACATTAAAAGAGCTTAAAAAAAAAAAAATCTTACAGCAAGGAGGTTGTATCCCAAACCTATTAAATGGAGAAGCATGTGTGCCCAGTGACCTTGGGATTGACTAGACCTGCATTTGAGAGTTGACGGGAATGGTTTACAGATGAATGAAATAAGAAGCATGTGTAGTGGGGATACTGTTACATTTGATAGGAGGAATGAAAACAAGAGCTTTAAATTTCATTTAAAACCTTGGTACTTAAAAAAAAAAAAAGGAAAAAAAAAATCCAAGCCCTAAGAATCGAATTTGTCTCTCTGTTAGCAGAACTTATAAATGTTAAGGAGCTAGGTACTTTTTTTCGCTTGTTCCTTTTTGTCTCGGTCTTTAGTTCCTCACTTTGTTGTTCATGTCCTCTCCCCATTCTCCCCTCTTCCTCTCCTTCTTCTGCTCTCTCTTCTCTTTCCCTACCCCCTCCTCCTCCCTAGCTGGTAGGTGGCCTTCCAGATTGTGGAAGATGTCTTGGCTCCTGCTGTAGCCTGAGGGGGTCCTTTCCCAGGGTCTATCGTTTGTTTTTTTTTTTTTTTCCTCTTGGAAGGAAAAGTTTTAACTTTTGGTCCCCTTTGGGAATGCTTAAAAAAAAAAAAAAAAAAAGCAGGGGTGGAGAGGCTTTGGAGTTGGGAAACCTTTAGTGAAAAGGAGTGGCCAGCAGGAGCTCATTCACCATTCTTCTGGACACTTATGAATGGCAAGGGAAGCTAGGATGAATGGCAGTCCCACCTGAGACCCCTGGTAAAATGGGTTGGGTCATTCATCACAGCTACTCTGTGCCAGAGGCATTTCCTTTATTATTTTTATTGAAGAATGTTGTTTCTAGTTAGTCACAGTAATTCTGTTCCACTGCTTTAAAAAAGTATGAAAGATAATTTTTATTTTGCATGGTACATTTTATCCGGCAGAAACATTTCATTATTCATTGTACTATGGAGCAGTGTTATAGACAGTTTCATGGAGATTGTCCTATAAGAACGAGGATAAGGATAATACTAATTCCATGTCGTTACAAATAGAGATACAACATTTATTTTTATTTATTTTTGTTTCCTTCCTTATTCTTATGCTGTACTGCAGAATTACTGTTTCCCTCCAGAAGCACACACTGGGCATGAGCTTTCCTGAATATTTGAAATAAGAGGAAATAAATGTCACACATGACCTCAAAATTTAATATCAGAAAAACAGAGTTGCCTTAAAGTATTAAAAAAAAAAAAAAAAGAAAGCATTAGGAGGCAATAATTGTATCTTCTAAGGAGTAATTACTTTAGTATTGTGGTCCAGAATGGTTATATCAATATTTAGGAGAGGAAAAGCTTGTTTTAAAATGCACTATTGCTTTCTTTCACATAATGTTAAAGCTTTAATGTTCAATTTATCTATTCCTAAGTATAATACAGAGTTATTTCAATTTTTTAAATTACTGTTTCCTTTTGTGGTTTTTAAAGCTGAAAGAGATGACTTAGCAGGTCTTACTTGAAGTGTGAATTAACAAGAGGTTTCTGTATAGAATGTGCTCCTCTATTTCATTGATACTTTAAAAAACATTGACAGGGGTGCCTGGTGGCTCAGTGGGTTAAGCCGCTGCTTTTGGCTCAGGTCTTGATCCTAGGGTCCTGGGATTGAGCCCCGTGTTGGGTTCTCTGCTCAGCAGGGAGTCTGCTTCTCCCTCTCTCTCTGCCCTTTACCCCTGCTTGTGTGCTCTCACACTCTCTCTCAAATAAATAAATAATCTTTAAAAAAAATTACAGTTTAGTGGTGATGGTAGGAGGGCCTTTCTAAAAAATTTTTTGTATCAAAATTTGATTCTGGGTTCTAAAAATAACTGTTTTTTATTTTTATATGTGGTTTTATGAAGAAACCTCCCACAGCATGATTTCAGGGTATTAAAAAACTGTGACAGTCAGAATTAAATTATAAGTTTTTTGCTTTTGGTATTAAATGGCATCTTCCTTCAGTTCCTGTATGCATTTCTTCTACTTCATTTTTTTCCCCTTAATCTCTTCTTTTAGATTGTGTTTACCTATAACAAGCTGCATTGGATAAAAGGATTGAGAATATAGATGGCTATTTTTTCAGCAATTAATGAGTCCTAGCCGGTCTTAATTGTTTATGACATCATGAACAATAAAGTTCATTCAGTGAGGACTTAATACTGATTTAAAGAACAGAAAGCACAGAGTCGTCGTTTTCATACATTCCATGAGAAGACATTTTCCAACTTTTTCTTTTTGCTCTGAGCATCCACGTTTAAAATTCTTTGGCAGTTTAAGCCTTTCTTTTATGGTAGAGTTACCGTAATTGTGGTATTGAACCAAAAGTCTTGATGGAGATTTGGATTTGAGGTACAATTAAATTATTCCTTCCTCTGTCATCTTGGAAGTTTTGAAGTCACTTCACATGTATTGTCTCCCATCTACACACACACACACACACACACACACCCCACCCCACCCCACCCCACCCCACCCCACCCCACCTCTGGCTTGTTGGGACAGTGTTATGTGTGGCTGTGGGCCAGCATTCTCTGGTAACGTAGTCATTTCCAAATCTGCATTCGATTCTCCTGCCCTGTGTCTTTGAGATGTTATCCCCTTTCTCAGTATAGTCTCTGTTCATTATGGGTGGACTCCTGCTCATTGCAGACTAGTTCAACTCAAAGCTTTTCAAGGAAACCATTGTATTTCCTCCCAGGTAGTCAGTCATCCCTTCTTTCTGTATGCCCAACCCTTGCATGTTTTTATTGTGTTCTTTACATTAATCTCCATTCATTTTCTTATGTTAGTCTCATTGATACATTTTCTGTTTTACTAGGAGTTTTGTTGCACAAGAGAAATTGCAAATCAAAGCATTTAGGATGGGACTTGATGATACAAAGTACACTCAGAATAAGTACTTTATGATTGATAGATTGATAGGATTTGTGAGCCAAATATGTGCCAGTAGCCCACCTTATTCCATTTGAGACTTAAGGATATTTTGTGAGTTTAACGACGTATATCATGAGATGTATATGTGTATATGAAATACATACATCTATGTGTATTTCAGATAGTGAAGTAAGCCAATGTGGCACAATATATGCTCCCATCAAGGCATCATTTCTATGACTGAGAGTGATAAGACATATTACCAAAGTAATATTTAAAAAATTAAAAAAATTTACCTGGAGTAAATTTAGGTTTACAGAAAAGTTGCAGAGATAATACACAGAGTTCCTATGTACCTCTCACTGTTTACTTTGTTGTTCAAGTCTTATATTACCATGGTATTTTTGTAAAAATTAAGAAACTAATATCGACACATCGCTATCAACAAAACTGCAGACTTTATTGAGATTTCTTTAGTTTCTCCCACTAATATCCTTCTGTGTTTCAGATCAAGTCTACGTACCACATTGCATTTAGAAAATACTAACTTTAAAAGGTTGTAATTTTAATAATCTAAATTTCTTCTGGTTAATAAGTATTTCTAACAGTTTTCCTTCTTTGGTTTTTTAAAAAAATGCCATTTTTTCCTTTATCTTTTTCATGAAAAAAAGATTGAACTTATTCTTAACTAACTGGATGGTTAGTTAATTTAGAAAAGTATTACAGGGTCAACAAAATCAAAATGGCCCCTTACTCTTTTACATTCAAAGTAGTAATGCATCTTAATCTTTATTGAGAATTGTTAGCTTCCTTTAGTCTGAATTTAGTGTATTTTTCTTTTTTAAAATATATTTTTCTTTTTTAATCCTGTCCTATTTTTATGTCCTATAAAATCTTACAACTTTCTCCATAATTATATTTCAGTTTTCATCAGTTTTATATCTGGTATTTTCTTTGTTGCTATTGTGATTGAGGTCTTTTTTTTCTGTTGTATTTTAAAAACTTTCATTGTGAGATAATTTTATGAAGATTTGCAGTAATAGAAAAAGGAGCACTGACCAGGTATTCTGTAGACTGTCCTTGATGCAGGACTGGATCCCAAGATGCTGGGATCATAACCTGTGCCGGAGGCAGTGGCTTAACCGGCTGAGCCACCCAGGCGTCCTGCCACTGTGGAGTTCTAATGGTGATTTTCTGTTTCCCTCCTTCTCATTTATCTGTTTATTTATTTTTAAAAAAGTTATTTATTGTAGAGGGAACGAGTGAGCACCAGTGGGAGAGAGAGAATCTCAAGCGGACTCCCCGCTGAGTGCAGAGCCGGACTCCGGGCTGGATCTCATGCCCCTGAAATCTGAGTGGAAACCAAGAATGGGGCGCTTAACGGACTGAGCCATGCAGGCGCCCTTCCCTTATTCTCATTTTTTAATTGGAATTCTTCTGTAGACAAAAGTTGTTCATTTTCCCTGTTTACTCATATAGTTACTTACTTTTATCAGTTTGCTACATGGGTGTTCTTTGGCTTCTACTGTTGCAGTATATTTTGTTATTCAGGTTGTTCCAACTTTGTCCACTGGAATTCTGCAGGTTGCCTTCTGTGCCTTTTGACATGTATCCATCTTTTTTCTCCCTTGCTTCTTTATTTTGTGACTCCATGAGATTGTCTAGGTGCATCTCATATGTTCACTGCTTCAGCCCTGGATTCAACCAATTTTCCAAAGAGCCTTTGTTTCTTTTATTGGGGAATAGCATTTAGAAACCAAGCTCTGGGTGCTTCCTGTGATCCTTGCTACTGGGGCCCACAGCTTCTAGTCCCTTGTGGTGGATAGAGCTATGATGTAAGTGTGTGGGACTCTTTTTGGTTGCTGTTTTTATAGCTCTCTACAGTAGGCAGTAACTATTGGCCTATTTTTTTTTTTTTTTTAAATCCCGAAAGAGAATTTTTCTCCCATTCTCTGTCACTAAGGAAATTTGTCCGAAATTGCAATGGCATTATAATACTGAATGAGCCTTACATATGCAGCAGACAATGGGCTCTTTAAGGTCTAAAAAGGTATCTGTAGTCGCACATGAACAGTATATAAATGTTTATTAACAAGTTGAATTAGACTAGTATAAAAAACAGAAATGCTGTGTAAGTATAGTTGTTTCTTCCAGCTAATTAATAAGGTAGAACACATGGCCTTAAAGTGGATAGTAATTTCCAGCATATTACTGGAAACTTAGTAGGTACTTAAAATACGTGGGTCGAATTTATTACAACACATTTTCAATTATCTCATGATATTGTAAAAATAATATACTTTCCTTGGGAAAGATTTTACCTTTAGCCTGCCTGTCAAACCTGCTACAGAGATTTTTTGAAAGAGAGTTCAGGTGAAATCTGTTACCAATTCAAGATTCCCACATAATCTTTCTACATTATTGTAACTACTTGGTGCCCTGTTGGGAGGAACACGTTGTTTTTTGGTTCAAGTGTACCTGGAAATGATTCTACACACTCTGTAGGCAATAGAGCATTATAATAGATTTTGACAAAAAAGAAATAGATGTTTCTGCTCAGCCTAGCAAATAAACTTTTATAGTACTATGTGCCTTTTGGCATGACAATTATTTAATAAAATAACATTCCAGAGTCGGAGAAAGTGAGGAATAACAGAGGAGACCTGACAGGTAATGAAAGTTTTGGAGGTAAGCCAAGGAATGAGAACAGTAAGACTGTTGAACCTCTCTGATTAACTGTAATTTAAAGTATTGGGTGTGTGTACATACAGATTTTTAAGCTTCTCTCTCTCTCTCTCTCTTTTTTTTTTTTTTTTTGGGTCAGGCTACCTGTCAGATTGGACTAAGGATGATTAAAAAAAAAATGCTATGTCTTTTGTGCTGGTTGTGATTAGAAGAGCTTTTTATGTAAACATTGGTTTCTAAGCTTTTGTGATGCAACTACTTTCTCCTTCATGTGGACCACAGGTGGAGTTGGTGAAGCCTTGGAGGAATCAGGAGATGATATTTGAGGCAGGACTAGCATTTCACAGCAGTGAGGACATGGGAGTGGATCTGGGTTTATGGCATATATCTTTTGGATTGCAATTTCCTACTGGCTTTGCCCTTTCCCCCTGCCCTTTGGTGCAGAATGTTCATCAGCTCATTTGTGTTCAGACATACTCCCAACCACAAAATCTTCCTTTTGGGAGTTCTGTGCGTGAGTTTTGGGGTGGGGACTGGGGAGCAAGCCCCTTGCAGTAGCATGGAACTTTTATGTGTGAGAACATTTTTTGCACATGTATTTTTTTGGGAGTAGATCGTCTGAGGTTTCATCAGCGTTTCTAAAATTGTTTCAAAACCACGGCAGTCCCCGTGTTCACTGAGACACAGTGTAAGTAGGGCCATCAAACTGAATTCTTTGTCAATGCCCTTATGACTCAGCACCAGATACAGGGACTAGTTCCCTAGAAAGGCAACCCCGCCATCTCTCTAGAGTCTTCCCTCTCCTGGGTTGGGAAGGGAAACGGGCAGTCACAGGACCATCTTGTCCACTACTGTGCTCCCGCAATTCTTGTTTTCCCTCCAGGAGCTCCTATACAGGGAAGCTCGGTGTCTGTAGCCCTTGTATATTGCATAGTAGTCAGTCTATAAGGATTTATAGAGTTCGTGAGTCACACTATGCGGAACATAAAGGAACATAAAGGAACCCTTTATGTTCCAACAAAGACACCTAAGAATATAGTGACTTCCATAACAAAGATGTTTTTCTCTTTATTGCAAGTCCTGATAGATGTCCAGGTTGGGGGAATCTTTGTTTACTCCAAGATCCCGGTTCCTTCCAAGTCTTTTTGTCCCCATCTGGACATGTTGTTATTTACAAGACTGCAGCTCTGCGGCCACTGGGTCTAGGTTGGGGGGCAGGGCGATGGTGGGACAGAAGGAGAAGCGTATCTGATGTTTAAAGTCTAAGACTTCCAAAGTCATGTATCACTTCTCACACTCTTGGTAGGAACTATTCATACAACTACTCTCCTGCAGAGGAAGCGGGGGAATACCGTGTAGTGTGGAAGCAGGAACAGATTTTTGGTGGAGAACTCTGAGTCTCTGCCACATTCTGTATGGTTTTCTCCAACTGGTTTGCACATTTGTTGAAGTCAGGGCCTTACTTGCTGTCTTATGTATAGTATCTTATTATGGTGTCTTTTGTATGGTAGATGTTAGATCATCTGTGTTTGCTGAATTGTCTTCTACAGTGGAGTGTGTATGTATGTATGTATGTATGTATTTAAGTAAAGTCATTTTACAGCTGGTGATACAAAAATGCAAGTGCCATAAACAGCAGGAGTTCAAGCCAAAAGGCAGGTTCTGCACACTACATGCTTAAATAGGGGATGGATTTGGTCATGTATTGTGCTCTGTGGCAGTGAAGTTAGAAACCTTTTTGGTGATGGTCACAGCTATTTTAGTAGCCTCGGTTACCAACTTAAAGGAACAAAGTTTCTTGAAAACAAATCAGTTGCATTAAAAAACCAAAAATAACAAACGAACTTTACTGGATGATGATGTTACATGTTATGCTATTGAAACAGCATTATTACTGTTAAACTTTGCAGGTGTGTGGGATAAAAGCACTTGTACATATACATGCTGTTTTTCCATGGATAGTCTGAGGCAGTGGTTCTGAAACTTCAGTGAGTATCAGAATCAGAACAAGCTGGGGAGCTTGTTATAACATGATCCAAACTCCTCCCCCTCCAAAGTTTCTGATTCATTTGTTTGGGGGTGGGGGGGAGGTCTGATAATTTGCATTTCCAGCAAGTTCCCAGGTGGGCTTGGTGCTGCTAGTCTTGAGGTCACAGTTTGAGAACTATAGGATTAAGGTAAGGGGAGCATACCAGCCTATCAAAATGGGGAAGTACCTGTTACTACCAATTCATGCTGTATGCTGTTGCCACGTAAAACTTCTAAGAAAAATCTGTTACGGAATGAAAACATGTATTTTTTTTTTTTTTAAAGATTATATTTATTTATTTGACAGAGAGAAAGGCAGCAAGAGTGGGAACACAAGCAGGGGGAGTGGGAGGGGAGAAGTAGGCGTCCTGTGGAGCAGGGAGCCTGACATTGGGGCTCAATCCCAGGACTCTGGGATCATGACCTGAGTGGAAGGTAGACACTTAATGACTGAGCCACCCAGGCGCCCCGAAAAGTTGTATGTTAACTTGTAAGTTCAGATCACCACCAGAAAGCAAGACATCTATTATTCCTCAGTCCTTAAAATTATACCATTGCAGTCTTACTTGGAGGTAGATCAAGAATGAATGTTTTAGGGACGCCTAGGTGGCTCAGTTGGTTGGACAACTGCCTTCGGCTCAGGTCATGATTCACCCGGAGTCCCGGGATCGAGTCCCACATCAGGCTCCCAGCTCCACGGGGAGTCTGCTTCTCCCTCTGACCTTCTCCTCGCTCATGCTCTCTCTCACTGTCTCTCTCTCAAATAAATAAATAAAATCTTAAAAAAAAAAAGAATGAATGTTTTAGAAGTATTTATTGAAGGAATACTTTGAAAGCTTGCTCTTGAAGTGCTAGGGTAAGAAAGGAGGTATGTGTCTCATCCTTGGTTCAGACTTGTAAGGTTTTTTCCTCCAGCAAGTTCAGCTATTGGCTTTTCTCAGCCAAGGAAAAAAGATGGGTGTCTCCTGCTTCACAGTTCTGAGGTGGTAGTGGAATTCTGAGGCTGCCCTCAGCAACACAGAGAAAAGTACCATGATTGATTATGCATGTCTATTGTGCCTACTTTTGCCATCCTTGCCCCCACCCTGCCTCTTTTAACCTTTCCCTCTCCTTTAAGGATGTGTGAGTATATGTACCTGAGCATCCTGGGTATCATTATGTCTATAAATGATATGTTTAATGATGTTTTATAGTTTAACCCTTTTTCTATTTCTTGTAATAGTTTGGGACAAAGAATAGAGAGGTAGTGTTTTGTAAGACATCTAGCATAGAACTCACTATATTATACTCTCTGGTAGATTAATTTTTTCCTATTTGGAAAGAAATATGGCAGTATTTTATTACTATTTTAATTTTTTCTGTGCCTATATTCTTTGCAGTACTGGGTATGGTCAGTTTCATTTGGTCTTACCTATTTTTTCTTGAAGCTTTTTTTTTTATTAAATCATAAAAGTAACATGTTTAATTTTTATAAATTATTCACCCCAGAAATCAAAACATCTCTCTATACGTACGTACACATAAACACCCATAGCCTTTCCTTTATCAACTTCTTGTGGCGACCAGAATTAACATTATGATGTGTTTCTTCCACATCTTTCTCATATGGTCATATGGTCTCATATGGTCATACAGACACATTTAAAAAAATTAAAAAAATGAATATTTTACAAAACTAGATTAATACCATTTACATGATTCTCAAACTTGAATTTTTTAGTTAAACGTGTCTTGGACATATTTCAAGATCGGTAGATGCAGAGAATGCTGATTCCTAATTTTTTATAAGTATAGTTGACATACAGTGTCACATTAGTTCCAGGTGTATGACATAGTTCTTCAGCTTCTCTCTACTTTATGCTGTGCTGACCATAGGTGTAGCTACTTTCTATCTCAGTACAACACTATTAGAATATCAATGACTGGTATTGCCTATGCTCTGCCTTTTATCCCCATGACTTACTCATTTCATGAGTGGAGGCCTGTATTTCCCACTCTCCTTCACCCATTTTACCTAAACCCCACTCCCATCACCTCTGGTAACCACGTTTTTCTCTATATTTATATGTCTGCTTCTGCTTTTTTATTTTTTTGAGATTCCACATATGAGTGAAATCATTCGGTATTTGTCTTTCTCAATCTGACTTATTTCACTAAGCACGGTACTCTGTAGGTCCATCCATGTTGTCACAAATGGCAGGATCTCATCCCTTTTTTAGGGCTGCGCAATATTCCATTGTATGAATGTATGTGTGCATGCACACACACACACATATACACCCCACATCTTCATTATCCATTCCTCTGTTGATGGACACTTACATTGTTTCCTTCGTTATCTCAGCTGTTGTAAATAATGCTGCAATAAACATATATAATATAAACATATATAATAATCATATATTTGTTTGAATTAGTGTTTTCATTTTCTTTGGTTAAATACCCAGCAGTGAAATTATTAGATCATACGATATTTCTATTTTTAATTTTTTGGAGGAATTTCTGTATTGTTTTCCACCGTGGCTGCCCCAGTTTACATTCCCACCAACAATGTACAAAGGTTCCCTTCCTCTACATTGTCTACCTCACTTGTTATTTCTTGTCTTCCTGATTGTACCCATTCTGACAGGTGTAAGATTATCATTGTGGTTTTGATTTGCATTTCCCTGATGGTTAGTGACATTGAGCATCTTTTCATGTGTCTTTTGGCCATCTGTGTGTTTTCTTTGGAGAAATATCTGTTCAGTTTCTCTGCCCATATTTTCTCCTCCTTCTCCTCCTCCTACCCACTTCCCTTCCCTTCCCCTTCTTCCTCCTCCTTTCTTGTGCTGAGTTTTATATATTTTGGGTGTTGATTTCTTATTGGATATATCATCTGCAAATATCTTCTCCCATTCAGTAGGTTGCCTTTTTGTTTTGTTGATGGTTTTTTTTGCTGTGCAAAAGCTTTTTATTTTGATGTAGTTCCAATAGTTCATTTTTACTTTTGTTTCCCTTTTTTGAGGAGACATAGCTAGAAGAATGTTGCTGCAGCTGATGTCAGAGAAATTATTGCCTGTGCTTTCTTCTAAAGTTTTGTGGTTTTGAGTTTTACAGTTAGGTCTTTAATCTGTTTTGAGTTTATTTTGGTCCAGTTTCATTCTTAGCCATGTAGCTGTCCAGTTTCCCCACCATTTATTGAAGATACTGTCTTCCCCATTTCATAGTCTTGCCAGCTTTCTCACATATGAATTAACCCTATAAGTATGGGTTTATTTCTGAGCTTTCTGTTTTGTTCCATTGACCTATATTTCCATTTTTGTGCCAATGCCATACTGTTTTGATTATTGTAGCTTTGTGGTATATCATGAAATCTGTGATTGTGAGACTTCCAATTTTTTTCTTTTTTCTTTCTTTTTTTCGTCCCAAGATTGCTTTGGCTATTCAGGGTCTTTTGTGGTTTCATACAAAGTTTATTATTTGTTCTAGTTCTGTGAAAAGTGATGGTATTTTGATAGGGATTGCATTGACTATAGATTGCTTTGGGTAGTGTGGATGTTTTAAAAGTATTCTTCCGATATCTTCGCATTTGTTTATGGCATCTTCCGATATCTTCGCATTTGTTTATGGCATCTTCAGTTCTTTCCTCAGTGTTTTATAGTTCTCAGAGTACAGGTCTTTCAATTCTGGGTTAAGTTTATGCCTAGGTGTTTCATTCTCTTTGGTGCAATTGTAAATAGAATTATTTTTTTAATTTCACCTCTGCTACTTTGTCATTAGTGTATAAAGATGCTACGGGTTTCTGGGTATTAATTTTGCATCCTGCAACTTTGTAAATTCTTGTAGTTTTTTGGTGGTGTCTGTAGGATTTTCAGTGTATCGTATCATGTCATCTGCAAATAGTGACAGTTTAAGAACTTTACTGATATGGGTGCCTCTTATTTCTTCTTCTTGTCTGATCGCTGTGGCCAGAACTTCTAGTACTATGTTGAATAAAGGTGGCAGGAATGAAAACCTTATCTTTTTGCTAATTTTAGAGGGAAAGCTGTCAAGTTTTGGCCATTATGTGTGAGTTTAGCTGTGAGATTTTCATATATGGTCTTTTAATGTTGAGGAATGTTCCCTCTAAACCTACTTCATTGAGTTTTTATCATGCACAGTTGTGTTGAATTTTGTCACATGCTTTGTCTGCATCTGTTGAGATGATCCTAAGATTTTTATTTGTTTTGTTGATGTGGTCTGTCACTTTGATTGATTTACAAATACTGAACCATCCTTGCGTCTCTGGAATAAATCCCACTTGATTGTGATAAATGATCTTTTAAATGTATTGTTGAATGTGGTTTGCTCTCATTTTGTGGAAGATTTTAACATCTCCATTTATCAGGGATATTGGCCTGTAGTTTTCTTCTTTTGTGGTGACTTTCTCTGTTTTTGATATCAGGTGCTGCTGGCCTTGTAGAATGTATCTGGAAGCTTTCCTTCTTCTGTGTTTTTTTTTTTTTTTTTGGAATAGTTAAGAGGAGAATAAATACTAACTTTTTTTTAAAAGTTTGGTGTAATTTATCTGAATTTGTCCAGTCCTGGACTTTTAGTTTTTGGTAGTTTTTTTGATCAGTGATTCAGTTTTGTTACTAGTCTGTTCTGTTTTCTGTTTCTTCCAGATTCAATTTTGGAAGATTGTGTGTTTCTAGGACACTTTCTCGGAATTCGTTATTTCTAATGGCAAAATAATACTTTATGGAGAGAATCAACTGATTTATTCAGCCATTCTACTATTGATGGCAGTCACACTTCTGGTGTTTTCTAAACAGTAATGGAAAAATATCCCTAAGTATATTGTCTTTGAATATTGGTGCTTAACATTCAGTTGAATGAATATTAAAAGTGATGGAAGGATGTATGACTTTTAAAATTTAAAAGCATTTTACCATATGTCTTTCTAGAAGATTGTATAGACCTAAATAAACCCCTCCCCCCACCAAGGGCAGTGTATGAGAATGCCCATTTCCGTATAGTGCTTTCAATTTTGAATATTAACAATCACTAGCTTTTGTGAAATTCATCTTTACTTTCATTTCTGTGCTTTCCAGTGAGGTAGACTACCATTTCATTTGTTTTTCATTTTTTTGTGTTTCTTCTATTTCTTGCTCATTTTTTTTCTCTTGCATTCTTTTGCATACTCAGTTTTTGGAGTTCTTTAAAGGTATTGTCTGAACACATTTGTCAGATGTGTTTTTGCAATTATTTTTTTGGAGTTACTCATTTGATAGTGGTCTCTTTGTTTTTTGCCATATAGAAGTATTAAATGTTTATATAATAAAATCTGTCAGTTCTTTCCTTTATGGGTTTGCATAGGAATTTTGAGTATATACATTTTCACATTTGATCCTTATAATTTACCCGAGATATGGGGAGTATTGTTGATAACCCCGGTCTTCGAAGAAGCCAACTGGCCTGCCCAGGTTTGTAAGGGGTTCATATCAGATTCAAATTAAGTTGTTTTTAAAATTCTGTATCCTGGCCATTGTACTGTGCTTTAATGGGTATGGTTCTTTTTACAACAAAAGTTACTTAAATCACTTGGCAGAATATAAAGCAAAAATCTGTGGTATTAATGAAACATAATTGTAATCTGTTTTCAAAGATGTCGGTGGATATAAGATACCAGCTATTTTGCTAGTGAAAGATGCACTGATGTGTACATAACAGAAGTGATTTGGGCTGTGCTATAATTATAGCCTTTCCATGGTGAGATGTTTTTAACACGATATCACACACAGTAGTTCAATTGTTTATGCTTAAAACAACCAGAAACCTCAAGTGTAGATATTAATAAATAGTTGTCTCCAGAGAAAAAGCAAGGTAGAAGAGAAACAACCCTCCAACAAGTTTTTTTTTTTTTTTTTTAAAGATTTTATTTATTTTTTTGTTGGAGAGCAAGCGGGGACAAGCAGGAGGAGTGACAGAGGGAGAAGCAGGCTCCACCCTGAGCTGGGAGGCCAGTGTGGGACTTGATCCCAGGACTCTGGGATCATGACCTCTGCAGAAGGCAGATTCTCAAATGATTGAGCCACCCAGACATCCCCACCAACGGTGTTTTAATGACTCAGACTAGGTCTTGCTGGAGAGTGATAACCACTTTTATCCAGAGATAAAGAATTCCGAAGAATAAACACTTCTTCTCACTATAGTCACCTGAAATTTAAGCAGAGTAAATATACCGTTCTGTCCATATTTTATTGGATATACTGCTCGTAGGGAACATGCTAAAAAATTGATCACCAGCTTAGGTAGGCTTTAGTGATTGTGCTACCAGATGTTGGGGGGACCCAATCTGGACTCTGAATGGAGAGTTTGACAGATCGAAGCAGACCTGATCCTGATGTTCATTTAGATCTTCGCAAAATAAATAAATAAATAAATAAATATATAAATTTTACATAAAATTTATATTAAACAGTTTATATAAAAATACAAACTAAAAAAAAGATAAAAATACAAACTGTTGTGGACACTGTGTATACTAGGGAAAAGAGGGAGCTTAATATAATAGTTACCTCTCCCGCATGGAAGAGCAGGGCCCTGATTCTTATAATTCCCATTGGTTTATTTTGGGTTGTAATTCCTTGTCATGTCTTCACCACGATTCTCTAAATACAAAATCTCCCGACTTTTGAAATGAAATGGTTTGAAATGAAATCATGTAACATGTTCTTTTGGTTGCTGGGTCCCTCGAGGCTATAGAGGTGACAGGTGTATGAATTAGTGATGCCGTAAGTTAAAAATGATTTGAGTACAGTAAAATTGTGATCCTTAGCCTTTTTATTTTTTTAAAGCTCAGTCTGTGGGGTCTGTATATTTTATACTTATTTAGTGACCAGCCAACTATAGTTTGCCATCTGTGTTTAAAAAGATTTTTTTTTTTAAAGAAAATTTAATACTTCTTGTTTTACTTACTTCTTTCTAATTCAAGAGGCCAGTCTCTGTAAACTTGAATTGCATGGAGTCTGACTTTATAAAGCAGTAGTTTGTGCTTATCTGTTCAGTCCTTTCTTACAGCCTGAATCTTTAACCATCTTTTGTCTTCTTCATTCTTTACCTCCAGATTTACTTTCAGTTCCTCACTAAAGCCCTGACTGGGGTTTTGTTGACTAGAATTTCTTCTCTTTAGGTCTCTAGATCCTGGGATGATAGTGTTGGCTCTGGGGTAGTGTCCTCCCCTATCTCTTTTTACCATCTGTAAACACTTTCATTCTGCCTTTAGTGGATGGGCCTCCTGAGGATACACGAAGCAGAGTGTTTGTGAAAGGAAACTGATAAGACTGAAGACATTTTCCTTTATAAAGGAGGCGGGGTGGAATGTGGGGAAAGGTAAGGGAATAGATCTGTTGTCATTATTACTCATGCATTTCAAGCATTCTGTGGGTCTTGCCTTTTCTTGGGGTTTTGTGAGACCAGTACTAATGGACTTGATGACAGGGAAGTTGAAAAGATTTTCAATTTAAAGCAGTCTTAAAAGCATGGTACTGTGAATCTGGTCAGTAGGAGATCCTAAAATAATGTATTGTGATACATTGTAACAGAACCTCCCTTTTTGTGTTTAAGTGCAGGGAATGTAAATTTGAATATCTTAATGTTACTAATTAATTTCCAGCTTTAGTATGCCTGCTTCTCTCCCCATAATAGCTGCTTTCTTTCTTTTATTCTTTTTTTAATGTGTTATATTTTAACGCTTACTGGGCACACTTCATTTGGATTGATGATATGTTGTACTTTTACTTTTATTTTATTGTGATTTTAACATTTAAAATATTGAGCCTGTTGACATATCTGTTGTTTTGCTTGAGGGGTGTGTGTGTGTGTGTTTCCATTTTCGGAATAGGTTGCATAGTGTTCTGTGATTGGTTAATGTTCTTCTAATACTGCCACTCTGCCTTTGCAGAAGACAATGAACTTGCTATATAGTTAGTGAGCAAAACCTTGCATGCATGGGCAGGAGGAAATTGGGTAATCCTGAGAAATCATCCGCTAGCTTTGAACATGAGATTAATTTTGGTTTTGATTACTGTGTTGTACCAGAGGTTGGGGGGTGGGGGAAGAAGAAACATGTAAGGGTCTGGTTTTTAAGGCAAGCTTTAGGAAGATTATGTGAGATTTGATCTTCATATAAAGATCTTTTTATAGTGATACCATTCTCATTAAAAAAAAAAACAACAATAGAACTTTGGATCATGGGCCCTGGTCACTTGGAGCAGGCAATTTTAGGCTTAAGAAGTATTCCCTCAGATCATCAGTTTTCACCAGAGGCTGATGTTCTTTTGGTACCTTGTAGAGGTGAGAGGTGGGTTGCTGAAGATGCTGAGCCAACAGATTATATAAATGTGTGGACTGTATAAAGGCACTCAGATTTAGAGCTTAGCATGGGTGGAAAACTTGACCTGAACTCAGCTTGTCCCCTTCCCCCTTTAAAGATCAGTTACCTGTTAGAGGTATGTTTTAAGAAATAGGGCTCTTTGTCAAAAGTAGATATTGTCCTTAAAATCGACTATTCACTTTAGCAGTGAGCTAAGGCCTACCCTGCTGAAGATTTTAGGGATGCCTTGCACTCTTGCTCCTGCCAATTGAATAGTAACTATTGATTTGCAACAAAGAAAATTAATGTTACGTGTTTATGAAGGGCTCATTTTTAAGTGATATTCCCCCTCTCTCTTAAATAGCAAGTGATTAACTGCTACTTTAATTTTCAATTAATCAAATTAGGTTTCTACTGGTAAATTTTGATTACATGCAGTTCTAACAGCTTCCAGATACACTTCTCTTTCCCATATGCTTACCATATGCTGAGTAAACCAATGTAGAATAAATTAGTGTAAAAGTAAGAACACTTAGTTCTTTTGTAGAGTTCATCTTGAATGATGGAAGACAGCTCAGAATCATTTTAGCTATGAGGCACCTTTTGAAAAGTGATATGGCAAAATAGCCCATTTATGTGTGCCAAGGTCTGTTTTCATAAATGTAAATTTGAAAGTTCATTAAAATTTTGGCATGTGATTTGGAATGCATAATAACTGGAAGCGATTCAAAGCCAGAAATCTGTATCCTTATACCAACAACATGTTTCACTGAAGACTGGCTTTGTATGGTTGTTTAATATTTAAAAGTTAAAAAAAATAGTATTTACTCGATGGTTATGGCTCTGGAAACTATGTTCAGGACAGAGAGGCTGCAGAGGCAAGGGAGAGCCAGCAGTCTTCACCGTTGGCCCCAGAAGGATCATCGGCATCCTCCTCCTTGTGTAAGCAAGGCAGGTGACTTTGGACTAGTGAATACTGTCCCTCATATTTCAGAGATGGCAAAACAGAAATGTGTGTTTTCCCCGCTTCCTTTGGGAATTTGAAGATGGGGACCGGGAAGGGACATTCCAGCTCACGTAAAAAAGAGCTGAGAAATGGCCAAGCTGGGGTCAGGCGTAGGTAGCATCTTTTTAAAAAAAATTTTTTTTCTTTTAATTTTTTAAATGATTTTATTTATTTATTTGACAGACAGAGATCACAAGCAGGCAGAGAGGCAGGCAGAGAGAGAGGGAGAAGCAGGCTCCCCACCGAGCAGAGAGCCCAATGTGGGGCTCTATCCCAGGACCCTGGGATCATGACCGGAGCCAAAGGCTGAGGCTTAACCCACTGACCCACCCAGGTGCCCCGGCAGGCGTAGGTAGCACCTTAACGCTAGTAGCTAACGTGAGCCCTTAATGCTTGGAGATACTCTAATGTTACATGTCAGGCCTAGTGGTGACCTGTAATATAAGCCTCCCAAGGTGAGGATGTAGAAGCAAAGGAGAAGAGAAGAAAATCGATTGACCTACCGTTTGTGCAAATCAGCCCATTGATAGTACCATTCTCTGTAGGAAGAGAAGTGCATTTCACCACAGGCCTTTCAGGCGTCTTCTAGTGAGGCAAGGGAAGCAGGGATCCAGCCAGGTGAGAACCAATGAGGAATTACTACAACTGAAAGGTTTTATTTTATTTTATTATTTTTTTAAGATTTTATTTATTTATTTGACAGAGAGAGATCACAGTAGGCAGAGAGGCAGGCAGAGAGAGGGGAAGGGAAGCAGGCCCCTGCCGAGCAGAGAGCCCGATGCGGGACTCGATCCCAGGACCCTGAGACCATGACCTGAGCCGAAGGCAGCGGCTTAACCCACTGAGCCACCCAGGTGCCCTGAAAGGTTTTATTTTAAAGCTCACAGGCTAACCTTTTCAAAATCTTACCCGGGCTCGTTGCTGCTTTTGCAGTTATATATGTGTACTTTGTACAAATGTCATTTTTATTCTGTTCTTTCTCTCCCCAACTTTGTTTTTAAAGTTTCTTGTTCCCTGACCTCTCCGGCGCTCTGGTTTCTACCTTCCAATTTTGTCATAGGAGGAGAAGACTGGTTTATGAAGGGACTAAGATGATCACGGATGAAAAGTCGCACTGCTTGGGTTTGTGATTATGTCCTTAGCTCATGTTCTGTCACTCAGGATGCCATTTATGGGTATTGTTTTATAATTAACTGAGCTTCCTGCAGAAAGTAAGTTTAAAATCACTGTCGTCTTGGTTTATTTCCTCTCTTAGCCTTTGATCTATTTGACTTTGACACATGCTTCTTACCAACTTCTGTAGATTCTCACTCTGACAGGATACTTTGATTCTTAACCCCTCCCCGCCAGCCCTGTTTCAATGTATCAGTCATCAGATCAGATGTTCTTATATCTGTTTTGTTGACTCAGTTTTTGGATCCTCCTTTTCTTTCACCCAAACCTGGAAGTTTTTCCTACGCCCTTCTCTCAAACCATTTTTTTTTTTTTTTAACATTTTGGCCAGTTACCATTTTGAAAACATGGGTCTCCCTCAAGTTTTTCTGCCTCTTAAAAGTATTTGGTAGCTGTTTCTTGCCTCTAGCATTTAGCTCCTGATGGTACTCTGTTAGGAACTCGCAGGTTGGCATTTGCTGCTTTTACTAGCCTCAGGGTGGGTCGCAAATAGGCATACTTCAAGTTCACTTGTAGTTTCTTATCAAACCGTATAGTCCCTCTAACCTGTGTTATTTACTTAGGCTTTTCCTTTGCTTACAATAGGTGCCTTTCATTTTCTTTTCAAGTACTTAACCTACTTTTCCTTAAAGATAATCTCTTTTGTGTCTGATTTTTACTGAATCTCCTAAGCCTTAATGAAGGCCTGCCTGTGGTGTGGTTATCTAATGGTTGTTGGTAAATTTGCCTTCATGGTTAGATGCTTAGCTGTCTGAGATCCAGGAGACTCTGCCTTACTCAACTTTGTCATCTAGCACATAGCAGAAGGCCTGGCACGCAGTTGGTGTTCCATAAATATTTATTGTATGGAATTTAGTTTATTTTCCATTGCATTTTATAGAGAATGAGTGAATCTTAAAGTAAATGAAGTATCTAAAAATGGTATCTTTGAAGATTTGTGGTTTATCATGATTTATGGAAGTAGAAACGGAGATATCACAGTTCCTTGGCACTCAAATCAGTGGATACCATGAACCATAATTGGTGAGTTATCCAAAGCACTTTCACCTTTGGCCAAGGAAAGTGTGTGTGTGTGTGTGTGTGTGTGTGTGTGTGTCTGTTGTCTGTGTTTCAGTGAGACGTTAACTTGAAACCAGTAAAAAAATGACTTGAAATGCTGAATTATAAATAGTTCTTTAAAAAAATTTTTTTTTATTGAGAGAGAATGAGCAGTGGGGTGAGGCAGAGGGAGAGAGAAGGGGGGAGAGAGAGAGAGAGAGAGAAGCAGACTCCCTGCTGAGCAGGAAGCCCAATATGGGGCTCCATCCTAGGACCCTGAGATAATGACCTGAGCTGAAGGCAGATGCTTAACCGACTGAGCCACCCAGGTGCCCCAGTAGTTCTTAATAATTATTTATTGGTAGGGTAGAGTGGAACCTAGGTTTCTGGGCCTTGGTCTTAAGGAAGAATGTTGGAGTGGAAGGGGTTGTGAATGACACAGCTGAGAAGGAAGTGATTGCCATCAGTTTCTCTGTGTGACCTAGAGTAAGTAATTTTTCTACTACTTTTTATAACACACTGCACCTGAGTAACTGAGTCAATAGTGTATTCTAGACTATAAGTAGTCAAGAAAGAAAAGAGTACTGGCAGAAACAATGGGCAAAACATCGAGCCTTAGGGATTTTAGTATATACCTTGTCCTTGTCCTTTGATATGTATGGAGCAGTCCCCTGTTCTCACAGCCCCAAAAGGGTATGTTCTGGGGCAAATTGTATTTTATAAATATTTCCTCATTATCTCCCATTATACATGTTCTTCTTATAATTTGATTTTGACACTCCTATCAAGAAGTGGGTGATATTTCTCCCCTTTGAAACTGAGTGAGTTCTTGTGGCTTTTCCAGTCTTAAAAAGAACTGCAGAAATGATTCTAGGTGATTTTGGAAGCGAGATCATAAAAGGCTATGTGGCTTCCTCTTGGTTGGTTGGAATGCAATGCTTGTTTACGAAATCTGCAGCCACCATATGAGCATTCTGTTTAGTGTAAGGCCATCAAGTTGTGAGTCAAGACTAGGAAAACTTTGCTGTCGAGATGTTCAGCCTGCCTTCTGCTTCCCTGGACCCCAGCTGTTCCAGCCACCATCTGACTACAGCCAAATAGGAAATTTTAAGCTAGGGCTGCTCAGCCAAGCCCTTCGGAATTCCTGACCCAGAAACCATGAAAGATAGTAAAATGGCTGTTGTCCTTTTAAATTGAGTTTGGGACATGTTTCTTGGAAAAGCATTTTCGATTTTGGGACATGTTTCTTGGAAAAGCATTTTCAATTTTCTTCCAGGTGGTATTGAAAGAAGGTAGGGCTAGAACTAGAAGAAGCACCTCTTGGTGCAGACTGAGAGTTGTCACTGCCCTAACCCTGTTCCTCCAAACTTTCATACCCTAGTTGGGCGTAGGTCAAGGAGAGGAGATCGTAAAAGAGAAGACCATGTAACAACAGTATTTTCCTTTTCATATACCTCTACCTAAGAGTTGATAAAGAGGGGTTAGCCTGGAATAGATGCTTAAACTAAACTGACTGTATCCCGGGAATCTGTTTTGGGGAGGTAAGGCCATGGGCAGAAGTCCTGCAGATGAGTGTAGGGGATATCGCTATGGGAAAAGTGAATGAGGCAAGACCAGGCTGTTGTCAAGGAAGCCAGAATTCATGTTGAATGATTTACGTTCCGTGTGCTTTTTAAAATACTAAAATTTGAGTGCGTTTTATAAGTTGAATTTGTACCCTGCCAAAAGATAAGATGACATTGTTACCCCCACATACTTGCGTATGTGACCTTATTTTGAAATAGGGTCTTTTGTAGAGATCATAGTGGATTAGTGTAGGCCCTAAGACCAGTGGCTCATGTCTTCCTAAGGAGGATCCAGAGAGACACAGGGAAGAAAGCTATGCGAAGACAAGGTAGAGACTGGAGTTAGGCCACCACAGCCAAGGAATGCAGTATGCCAGCCACCACTGGAAGCCAGAAGCTAACAGAGTGAAGGAAGGATTCTTCCTAGAGGTTTTAGAGGGAGGTGGGCCCTGCCAACACTTCGATCCCATTGATTTCTGTCTTCTAGCATGAAGGATTAAATTATGTCATCTCAAGCCAACCTGTTTCTGGTACTTTGTTATGGCAACCCTAGGAAACTGCTGTGGTGCCTGAAGTTAGATAGGGACAATGAAAAAATGTTACTCTTCAAAAGTTCCGGAGATGAAGAGCCACAGGCTGGGAGAAAATATTTGCCAAATATATAACTGGCAAAGGACTTGGATCTAAAATATATAAAGAATATATAACCCAATAATAAGAAATCCCCACTTAAAAATAGGCAAAAGATTTGAAGTCATTTCAAGAAAGGAGATCCACATGTCTAGGAAGCACATGCAGTGATGCTCAGTACCACGACTTTTTAGGAAAATAGGAATGAAAACTACCTGGAGATACTGCACTGCGCGTAGAATGGTGAAAGTTGAAAGGAATGGCCATACCACATGTTGATGAGGATACGGGAGCAAATGGAACTCCTCTGCGCTGCTGGTCAGTACTTAAAACCGTATAGCCCTTTGAAAGACCGTGTTTCGTTTTCTTAAAATATTAAGGACACAACCACTTGGTTGTTCTGTTCACAGGCATTTATCCAAGAGACTTGAACGTATACCTCCCTAGGAAGACTTTTACACAGATGTTCCTTAGAGTGTTATCTGTATTAGCCTTCAACTGGAAGTAACCCCAATGTCTGCCAACAGGGAGATGGGTAAACATATTGTGGTGTAATGAAATACTACACAGCAACAAAAAGGAATCAGCTATTGATATTTGCAACAATCTGGATGGAGCTTAATATAAATAAATAATTATAATTGAGTAATAATCATGTAATTGTAATTATCATATATAATATATATTGCACATATAATTATAATTACATAATTATATAATTGTGATTATAATATATAATAATATATAACATTATATATAATATATAAATATATAAATATAATCATTATAATTGAGTAATAATTACATTGAGTAAAATAAGCCAATCCCCTTCCCAGAAGACTACATATTGTACGATTCCATATGTAGACATATCAAATTTTAGAAAATTCAAAGTAATTATAGTGACAGAGTGATGATCAGTGG
Organism: Neogale vison; assembly: GCF_020171115.1. NCBI lineage: Eukaryota > Metazoa > Chordata > Mammalia > Carnivora > Mustelidae > Neogale > Neogale vison. Next base: position 48,441,688 of record NC_058099.1, read on the forward strand.
TTATGGGAGGTAGGGCAGGGAGGGGAAATATTTTAAGGAGACATGAAAAAACCTTTAGGGTTGATGGATATGTTCATGACCTTGAGTGTAGTGATGGTTTCCTTGGTGTCTGTTTATGCGCAAACATCGAATTACGCACCTCACATACGTGATTTTTTTTTTTTTTTTAATATGTCAGCTGTATCTCAAAGCCAGAACAAAAAGAGAAAAGTTATATGGGAAAAATTAGGGTTAAGAAGGGGGTGTAAACTCCAGGCCCTATTCTACTAACATTTATCAGCTGAGCATGAGCAGGTACGGTTTGCTTTGCCATTTACTGTTGAATATACCATGGCTTTAATGGCAAGAGACCATTTAAATCTAGAGCCACCAAATAAAGCAAACCTTTAGAATCAATTGGGGTTTAATCATAGAAGACCATAGCAGGTTATGGAATAAGGGATTGATTATGGAAGTTAAACCTTGAAGATTTATGGTAGGAGCTTGGGAAAGAAAGGGCCAGGAGGCAAACTGGAGGATGAGTGGGGTCCCCATCTAGTCAGTTTGAGAAGCAACGCTTGTGACAAGGCTCCTGGGGCAGGGAGCCGTGGATGCTTGTACGTACCTCTGTGTAACTACCACCTCTTTGTGTCTGTTGGTGGGGCTGGAGTTGCTGTTGACTTACGGGACCAGTTTGGAAAGGTGGATAGGGATCGGAGAAGAGCAAAGATAAGCTTGAACCCACGCACAGAGCCAAATCTGGCCACTGTTCTAACCATAACAACCTTCAGAGAGTCATGGCTTCCAAGTCCTTAGAGATCTCTCCAGATCTATGCAAGTTCTACTCTTGGTGAACTCTAAGCTGCATCTATACAGGGAAGAGATTTCAGGAAATGCAGTTCGTGCTTAACAGATTTGACACAACATAAACTACCACAGCCTGCTAATTGATGGCCTTGGTAATTGTAGTACCGGTTATGAACCCGTGGTCTGCTGTTCTTATGTAATGGGTCGATTATGCTAAACAAATACAGAATATCTTTGGGAGTGATCTAATCAGGACAGAATGCGGTAAGATCGTCTAGATCTTTTCAGAATCAGGGCTGACGACAATGTAAACAATAGGGAGACTCTATCCCCTCTCACAAGGAAGGTGTTTATAGCAACATAAACACCTTTTCAGCGCAGTAACATAAACAGTTTCTCAAGGAAACATTCTCTGGCATTCAGGAAATGTTTCTTTCTTTACAAACAAAAAAGTGTGTTTTTCTTAAGATTTAATTTACTTAAGGGCTCTGTTTAGAACAAGGCTATGATTGTAGAGGGATAAAGTTATTCCCAGAGCACTTTTGTGGCAGGTTCTAGTTGAAGTCCTTATAGAGGCATCTTGTTTAAAAATCTGTGGACTAACAGAGCACGGGTCAGTATAGGTGTACCATGTTATATTTTAGATAACACCTCTGGAAAGTTCTATCAGTCATACTTCTGTGATACAGATTGTATTACCAATTCCCAGTAGGCTGTGATTTGATTTTTTCGTATGAAAATCCTTCTTGAAAGTGTGAAAGACTCTTTGTTACGGGTATAACATACTATCTACAGTATAGATACTATCACTGAGGCCAGGGACAATGATAGGGGCCATCCATGTATTTACTTCTATACCTAATTAATGCATTTGTACAGTGAATAAATACTTCCTAAAGTTGGTCCTAATCGGATGTTATGTTAAAATTCCTTAACTTCTTTAATATTTGTAACCTCAAGCAATTGGAAGTAGAATTCATCCACAAGACCCATTATAGGTTTGAAAAGAAGAGGAAAATTCTTTAGCAATAATGCTTTCTTAACTGAGGATGGAGAACAGATGTACCTATTTTCTGCAGGTTATTAAAGAAGACATAGTTCTGGTAGTGCAGTGAATGTTAATAGAAAGAAAGCATCAGCCACACACCTTTTCTTTTTTTTTTTAAACCTTTGAGGAAAGCCTCGATTTAATTAAAAGATTTACCAACAATCTCTAGGAATGATTTATTCATTGCTGGCTAGATTTTGTGTAGCTTTGCAACACTTAGAATATGGACGCGGGAGATGGTTTATTATGCTGCCTTTTATTTTAACTTCTGGGCTAGTGCTTCTCAGAACTTTAAAGTGCAGACAAATGATCTAGGCATTTTTTTTTTAAAGATTTTATTTATTTAATAGAGAGGAAGAGAGACAGCACAAGCAGGGGGAGAGGGAGGGGCACAGGGAGAGGGAGAACCCACTGAGCAGGGAGCCCAATGTAGGGTTGATACCAGGACCCTGGGATCACGACCTGAGCTGGAAGCCGATGCTTAACCGGCTGAGCCACCCAGGCACCCTGACCTCGCCATCTTGTTGGTAAATGTAGGTTGTGATTCAATACGTTTGGGGTGAGATCTGAGATTTTTAATTTCTGTTAAGTTCCCAGATTTGTAGAACACACTCTGAGAAGCAAGTTAGTGGCTTTTCTGAGTTTGGTGTGGTTGTCCATAGTATTCAGCGTTTTACAGTAAGTGTAGTAGAGACAGAGAAAAATGATTGTTTTCACAATATGCCCAGTTTTTTTTTGGAGGACAAAAAGGTTTGGTAGACTCCCCATTAATAAAGTAGCTTGCTAATAGTTTGGCAGGAATGAAGTCTAGGCATTTCCCATTCAACTAGCTGTAAGTACATTTTTAAATTTATGAAAGTGGTGTAGTTTTAAAAGCCAACGTCTCATTGGGGTGCCATTTACCCCAGGAGGAGGAAAAATCCTTTTGTATGTATGTGGAGTACAACCACAAGATTACTTCTTTCCTCTGGAAAGCTCTCTTTGTATCTATAAAACTAATAAAATAATGACATCTTTGAATGTTAATATATATAAAGTTAAATGATTTTTTTGGTGGTTTTCAAAGAAGTTCAGGTCTGACTTTTTTTTTTCTTGAGAAGTGTCTGTGGTTGTTTCACAGTACATAGACTAATATTGGAACGACGCAGAGAAGATGAGTTAAGGATAACAAGCAAGAAGAGAAGAGTTTAATATTGAGGAAATGTTCATGGTGGGAAAACTTGCCTGCTTGAAGGATAAAAATGCAGAACTAATTTGAAAATAATTTTTAACTGTCACCATTTAAAAAAAATTATTTATTTATTTGACAGAGAGAGAGATCACACATAGGCAGAGAGGCAGGCAGAGAGATAGCGGGTAGCAGGCTTTCTGCTGAGCAGAGATCCTGATGCGGCACTCGATTCCAGGACCCCGCGATCATGATCTGAGCTGAAGGCAGAGGCCCAACCCACTGAGCCACCCAGGTGCCCCATCACCATTTTTTAAAAAAGATTTTATTTGTTTATTTGACAGACAGAGATCACAAGTAGGCAGAGAAGCAGGCAGAGAGAGGAGGAGAAGCAGGCTCTCTGCTGAGTGGAGAGCCCAATGTGGAGCTTGATTCCAGGACCCTGGGATCATGACCTGAGCTGAAGGCAGATGCTTAACCCACTGAGCCACCCAGATGGCTGGGTGGGCAACAGGTGTTAGCAAAATTGTACTGAGTGATACTGAAATATACTGGTCTTGATTAATTTCAGAGTAGACTTCAGGCAGTTGGATTTATCTGGGAAATACTGAAATACAGATTTGAGGTGAGGAAAAAATGTTCAGAGAGAGAAAGCCAAATACTTCAAAGAATTATTTGCTTATTTCTTACAAAAATGATGCAGTTTTTCTTAATTTTAAGTTGAAATTGAGCCTTTAAGTTGAGCCTTTATGTAACTGAAAGTTAAAAACAAAAGAGATAAAAATGAACGTCTTTCAAGCTTTCTGGATTAGTGCATAAATCTGATCTTCCCTGAGGAATTGGAAAAGATGTAACCAAATGGCTCTTATCTCTGTTAATGATGTGAGAGGCTATAGAAATCACCCACAACAGTGAAAATCCCCTAGGATCAGTCGCAGGTGGGAAAAAATTCCCAGTGATTCTGGAGGCTAAGTTGTGTTTATCTAGTACAAGGTCACATTAATTTTAACTATGTTACTTTTGTAGTCTTCAGTTAATAAATGATCTCTCCTAAGTATATCTTCTAAAAGAGGGAGGCTGTAGTTGATATCTGAAAAATTTTCACCTGTGTTTCAAATGGTCAAGTGTGTAGAAGTATGTGTTCTAGAAAAGTAAGGAAGAAGGCATATACTCCACGGGGGCTAAGTGTTAAAATGACAGTAATATTTTTTTTTTTTAAGATTTTATTTATTTATTTGACAGGGACAGATCACAAGTAGGCAGAGAGGCAGGCAGAGAGAGAGAGGAGGAAGCAGGCTCCCTGCTGAGCAGAGAGCCCGATGCGGGACTCGATCCCAGGACCCTGAGATCATGACCTGAGCCGAAGGCAGCGGCTTAACCACTGAGCCACCCAGGCGCCCCGACAGTAATATTTTTTATTTTTATTTTTATTTTGTTTTATTTTTTTTTTTTAGGGAAAGGGAGAGCCAGAGAGGGGTAGAGGGAGAGAGAGAATTGCAAACAGGCTCCATGTTCAGCGCAGAGCCCAAGGTGTGGATTGATCTCATAACCCTGAGATCATGAGCTAAGGCAAAATCAAGAGTTGGATACTTAACTGACTCAGCCACCCAGGAGCCCCTGTTTTTATTTCTATTTTTTATTATTTGACAGTAACCTATTTTAAAGTACAAACAGTAGGAAAATAGCTGTGGTGTTACAGATGAAACAATTATACATGCACATTGTTGGCCATTTGGGAGAAGACAATAAAAATTTGAAAACCCAGTGTACTTTCTAATTTTTTCTATGTGGTTTAAGAAATATAATTGCCCTTTTCTTCACTGTAATGTAACTTATATCCCATATGATTGCACATTTTTTGGGGTGAACGTTATTTTCTATGGCTGCATAATATTCTACTTATAAAAGAAATATCATTTGGGTAGTCATTCCTTCTTAAACATTTACGTGGATTTATATGTTTTTCTAAGATGAATAATATTATAATGGACATCTGTGTATAATGAATAATACTGTAATGAATATCTGTGTATAATGCTTTCCTTTGATCAGAATTATCTTCTTAGGTCAGATTGCCAGAACTGAAATTCATATTTTTATAGTAATAAAACCTGTTTGTGAAGTTGAGGGACTGTTTTCAAAGAAATACTAACCCTTCCTGAGTGTTAAAAGATAAGGATGTTATGACAAGGTGTTAAAAGCTAAGCTGGGTTGGACAGGTCAGATTAACCTGGTTCTATCTTTGACACCTGTTTTTAACACTTTTTGAAAAGGGAAAAAAATTAAGGCTAGAAATTGGTCTTTTGATAAGTTTTGATAGGTTAGATTCTTTCTAAGGAAGTGAGTTGTTTATGTGGCAAATGCCTATAAAAATATTTTGCTAGTAAATAAGAGAAGGAGGACACTTGAAGATAAAATATCTGATAATAAGTTTATAATGTTTAACTTCCAGCCCTCTTAACTTTAATTTAGGGCAAATGTATTGAGATAGTTGTGATTTACTAAGCAAGTTGAAAAAAAAAAAGAAGGAAACATGAACAATACTGCCTTAGGAAAAAATAGAAACTGTCTCACAATTCAGACTATAGACTGATTTGTAATATTTGTTGTTAGACACATTTTAAACAGAAGACAGTCAGTTTGGATAGGTAAGCCATAAATCCCTCCTAGTTGCTCCATAAAGTTTCAAACAATGCCTAATTAGGGGTTCTAATTTGCAGACATCATTTTAGTTGCCCTAGTGTCTTCTAATAATAGATCTATAGCCAGAACAGAAGGTTTGCAAGACCAGATCTATAAACTATATTTTCTATGTATATTTTACTAGAGTTCTTACTTTAGTTGAGAAATTCTAGTTTTCAAGTGGTTTTTAATTTTTCTGGATTGTAATGATCTCTTCTGTATAATGAAATGTCTGTAAAGAAAATTTTTCAGTTCCAAGGTACTGAGGTATACATAAATCTAGGAAATAATGAAGGACTGTTTTAATCGTTTTTATATTTGTGACTGTATTTTCAGAACTTATATCAACCATAAAATAATTTTTTTAGATGGGGGAGGGAGGGGGCACTGTGGGAAGGGGCAGAGGGAGAGGGAGAGAATCTTAAATAGGCTTTGTGCCCCATGGGGAACCTGATGTGGGGCTTGATCTCACAACCCTGATATCATGACCTGAGCCAAAATCAAGAGTTGCATGCTTAGCCTACTGAGACATCAAGGCTCCCTGTAAGTTAATTTTTAACTACATAACATTTGGTACACATAAGAGAATGTAAGTAACATGTAAAGTAAAAAGCAGAATAATAAAATGAACATCCGTGAAGCTACCATTCAACTTGAACTAGAACATGACCAAATTATCTCCAAGTTCCTTTCTTAGCCCATTCAGTTTCGCAGAGCTTTCAGGTTAAAAAAGATCTTGGTGCCTTCTTTTCTAAATGAGAATTAGTATGCTACTAGCCTTCGGACGAAATCTAAACAGGTATATGCAATTTACATTAGGAGCACCTGCAGATTAATGATTGATGTCAGTGCATATACATAATTCATAATGACAAACATGTTTAAAAATAGGACATTAGCATTGAAATTGTTACCTGTGCTGATTTAAACTTTTAAAAAATACTTCTTAGATGAGAAATTATCTATATCTAAAGAGGCTATTTTCAAAATATCACTGAATGTAAAAACAACATGAACACGTTATTTATATATAAAACACCAAATATGTGTTCATTTAACAACATAAATTCACATTACATGTTGGAAATCCAGGTTTTGTTTTTGTTTATGTTTTTAAGAGGAAATTATGTATCTCATCCACCAAGGACCTTCTGTGTTTGCAGATCTTTGCCTCATTTCTGGGAATCAAGATTTCAAGGTTAAAAGTTACACAAACAAAATTATCAGGATGCTGGGTGGCTCATTCTGTTAGGTGACTACCTTTGGCTTAGGTCATGATCCCAGGGTTGTGGGATCGAGTCCCACATCAGGCTCTCTGCCTAGCGGGGAACCTGCTTCTGCCTGCCTGCTCTGCCTGCTGCTCCTCCTGCTTGTGAGCTCTCTCTCTCTCTTTCTGACAAATACATAAATAAATAAAATCTTAAAAGTGAACAAACCTATAAAAGGCATGTTTAAAAAAAATTATCACTAGAGGAAAGTGCTATTGATTGATAAAATTCCAGGTAGATTTTGTGATTATTTAAAGGTTTTCTTTCCCCCACTGCGGAATATTTTTCCCATTTCTACTTTTGCTAATTACTATTTGAGAATATAGTAGTTTCTGATTTTCCAAATTGATTTTTGGCTGTATCTCAAAGAGTAGAAACACAAATTGTCTTAAAATTTTTTTGTTGTCTTTAGCAGTAACACTTCGAAGATTGGGAAACAAATTTTATTCATCTCATAAAACCATTGCAGGTGATTGTCTCTCAGAGTCTGTCTTCCTCATAAAATAAAGAATAGATTTCAATTTTGGCTTATATTCCCCCCCCCCCCCCCCCGATTTCTTTCCATATTATCATCGCCTTTATCTGGAATTTTCTGCTTTCTTGAGCAGGAATATACGTGATTGTATAGTGTGGTGCAAGTGTGGTGCTTTTTCTCATTTTATTCTGCCTTTAGGAAAGTGCTCATGAGGCTTTAACTTTCTTTCTTTTTTAAGATTTCATTTATTTATTTATTTGACAGAGAGACAGACATCACAGATAGGCAAAGAGGCAGGCTCCCTGCTGAACAAGGAGCCTGACACGGGGCTCAGTCCCAGTCCCAGGACCATGACCTGAGCCAAAGGCAGATGTTTGACCATCTGAGCCACCCTGGGGCCCCGGCTTTAATTTAACTTTCTTCTTCTTACTCCTCCTCCTCTTCTTCTTCTTCTTCCTTTTTTAAAAAGATTTATTTACTTTAGAGAGAGAGAGAGAGCCAGTGCAATGAGAGGCAGAGGGAGAGAGAATCTGGGGCAGATTCCACACTCCGCGTGCGGCTCAGTATCACAGCCCTGAGGTCATGACTCTCGCCAAAACCAGGGGTCAAACGCTTAGCCATCTGAGCCAGCCAGATGCCCCTTAACCTTTTTCTTCTTAAAATGCCAAATTTTGGGGCACCTGGGTGGCTCAGTGGGTTAAGCCGCTGCCTTCGGCTCAGGTCATGATCCCGGAGTCCTGGGATCGAGTCCCACATCTCTCTCTCTGCCTGCCTCTCTGCCTACACGTAATCTCTCTCTGTCAAATAAATAAATAAAATCTTTTAAAAAAAATGCCAAATTTTAATGGGTTTCTGGATTAAGAATAAAAAGAAAAGTGATTTTACATTAAAATTTATCTGTTTAGGACTCTATGGCTTGCCATATATTTATTTAAATACGTGCTGTTGGTTGATAGGTTGAATGTAATTTCTCTTTTGATTTTATTCATTTTATTCCTTGGAATTAGTACAAGTACTGTAGGACTTTTTTTTTTTTTAATATTTCTGGTACCATCCTGGAATGGTTAATTACATTTAGTTTCCCCTTACCTTTTGTCCAACTTCTCTTTCTTTTGTGGGTTTTTTTTTTTTTTTTGTAGTTGTTGTTAAGATTTTATTATTTAGGGGTGCCTGGGTGCTCAGTGGGTTAAGCCGCTGCCTTTGGCTCAGGTCATGATCCCAGGGTCCTGGGATCGAGTCCCGCATCGGGCTCTCTGCTCAGCAGGGATCCTGCTTCCCTCTCTCTCTGTCTGCCTCTCTGTCTACTTGTGATCTCTGTCTGTCAAATAAATAAATAAAATCTTTAAAAAAAAGATTTTATTATTTAGGTGTACCTGGCTGGCTCAGTGGGTTAAGCCTATGCCTTTGGCTTAGGTCATTATCTCAGAGTCCTGCGATCCAGCCCTACATAGGGCTCTCTGCTCAGCAGGGAGCCTGCTTCCACCCCCACCTCCCTTCCTGCCTCTCTGCCTACTTGTGATCTCTGTCAAATAAATGAATAAAAATCTTTAAAAAAAAAGCTTTTATTATTTATTTGACAGAGAGCAAGACAAGAGGGAACACAAGCAGGGGTGGTGGGAGAGGGAGAAGCAGGCTTCCTGTGGAGCAGGGAGCCTGATGTGGGGCTCAATCCCAGGACCCTGGGGTCATGACCTGAGCTGAAAGCAGACACTTAACAACGGAGCCACCCAGGCATCCCTTTTCCCCTACTTTTCATTTTCATCAAATCACAGAGATAAAATAGCTTGTTCTTGTGTTATAAGCTGCCAACAACGTTTTGTTACTGGAACAGGAATTTTGAGTTATTTTGTCTTGTACTCTTCAAGGATTTGTTAGTCTTCCCTGTTCTCTGAGCCTTGTCTCCGTGACTTGTATTTGAAGATAGGTTGTTTAAGTAGAGTGTACTGTCCGTAGTTGAACGCCAAGTTCTCTACCTGCCCTGGCAGAAGGGGGCGCCCGTATTGCTGTTTTCAGGGTGGCCTCCTTAACCACTGAACCTATAACTGCAGTGATTGGCAAGGTGATACTCAGCGTTTCTCTTACCATCTTGGGACATTTTCCCAATCAACAAATCTAGGACTTCCTTTAATGATTTTAATCAGACATATTGGGGACCTGCCAAGAAAGAAGAGTATAAATCATCAATTTTAGGAAGCCAAGATCTTTGAAAAGGGTTAAGCATTTTAATGATAGTGTTTTTAGGATATCTATGTAGGCCAGTTTGTAGATATGGAAACCTATTTGTCTTGGGAACCCTCCTCATTACAATTTTTAAAAAAAAATTTATTTTTTCTTATATTCTTTCCATCAGATCAGCTCATTCATCTCTACACCCCCTGTACCCTCTACCGCCTTAATTCTTTGTTAGGCAGAGAGAAATGAGGAGTTTATGTAATATACTTTTGTGGAATAGTGTTCACTTTGTTACTTCCTTTCATTCATAAGTGATGTCTTGGAATCTTTTCCATTTTTTCTGATGCTTTGTTGTCCAAAAATATGTGTCTGTCCTCCCCTTCCTAAAAAGATGCATAACATGAAATAACCCCTTTGTGCTAAAAAGTTTAAACACTTTTTACCAAAGTACCTTGGTTACCTTGCTGCCTTTGAATTTGATAATGAGGACTGGCAGGGCACTCATATGGTTAGTTCTTTCAAGAATGATTTTCTGTCTAAATCTGGGATCAACAATGTCCGTTCATTGTTCCTTTGATCTTTATGTTTTGCAGACTTACCTGGCAATCTAGTTTCTCTCATGGAAAACTGGGCATTTGCTTTTTTCCTTTACTACTTATAAACTTGAATTTGAGCCTTCTTTTACCCAATTTCATTTAAGGAGAACAGGTCTTTTAGAAGCTCTTTGAAAGACTCAGATTCCTTTTTGTTTTTTTTTTTTTTTTTCCTGGAAGATTTTATTTATTTTTGCGAGAGGGAGAGAGCACGAGTGGTGGAGGGAGGGGTTGAGGGAGAAGCAGACTTTCCACTGAGCAGGGAGCCGGATGTGGGAATTGGTTCCAGGACCCTGGGATCGTGACCTGAGCCAAAGGCAAATGCCTAACCTGCTGAGCCACCCAGGGACCCTGAAAGAATCAGATTCTGTTTTTTGTTTTGTTTTTTAAATAAAAGTCAGATCTTTGCCCACCATGGGGCTTGAACTCATGATCCCAAGATCAAGTGTGTCACATGCTCCATGGACTGAACCAACCAGGCACCTCTATATATTGATTTTTTGAAACTATTTTTAAAAGTTATCCATGTTACCTAAATAAGTTAAAAGCATCATTTATTTAATATATTGAGGTTATCATTCTTTCTGTGATCATTAGTCTTTAATCAAAAGAGGGATTAGTACTCTTTATTTAGAGTCTTCTAAATTCTTGACAATTTTTCAATTTTCTTTCAATTGTTTTACATTGTTCAGTTTGTCTTATAGTTTGTCAGATTGCTGATTAATTTTCCTTAAAGATTTTATTTGAGAGCAAGAGCATGTACACTAGCGGGGGTGGGGGGCAGAAGGAGGGGAGAAGCAGACTTACTGTGGAGCAGGGAGCCTGATGCGGGGCTCCATCCCAGGACCCTGAGATCCTGACCTGAGCCAAAGGCAGATGCTTAACTAACGGGGCCACCCAGGTACCCCATGATTATTGATTTTTTTAAAGTTGTAAAATACACATAGTGTAAAATTTCATTTCCACTGTTGTGAAGTACGCAGTTTGATGGCATTAAGCACGTATACATTGTTGCATAACTTTGTCCACATCCATCTCCAGAACTTTTTCGTCTTCCCAAACTGAAGGTCTTTATGCAGGGAAACAATAACTCCCCTTTCCTTTCCCCCTGCTTCTCCTGGCAACCACCATTCTACTTTCTGTCTCTATGAATTTGACTTAATTGATTTGTTTTTATAATGTTTACCTTAACAAAACATTTATCCTTCCAAGACGTGAGTGGAGGGTATGGTCTGGGGGCAGGGAGGAAGAGTTGATTTATAGGTATCAGATTAAATTTACTGCCTAGGGAATTAATAAGTAACCTTTACTTGTGTTGTGTATTTGATTTATTTTTTTTTAATCTGCAGGATTTGAACACAGGGAATATATGAATATGACTTGCCTTTAAAATGCTATGTCTTTGAAGAAAAGAAAATAAAGCTTTGAACTTTGAGTTACGGGTTTTGCTGATATTCATCTCTCTTAAATATATATATTTTTTCAATTTGGCTTTTCTTCAGATCATTTTACTTCCCATCTTGAATGTTTAGTCTATGACTCCTAGAGTTCAATGGGAATAATTCCTTGTTTTTTTTAGACAGCTAATGTCTTGATTTTGACATAGATATGCCTCACATGCCACAAAATTGTTTTGAAATTAGTTTGATAAGAGTGAGATGTTCATAAATTATACCATTTGGGTTGTGGATATTTTGCCTGATAACTACATTACTGGTACAGACTGATCGTTTTCCTTCCTAGGTTGGGGGAATGGTTCTCTTTTTCATTGCACAGAGATGGAAGTTTTCCTGAATGATACTGATTAGGGAATATAAAGCAATTTTCTGGGTTTTGGGAAAGCATGGCTTGAGTTCAACACTGGTTAGGTTGTTTGTCTTTTCAGGAGTGGCTGTAAGCTTCTCCAAAGGCAGGATGGTTCATTCATTTTGTAAACAATCGAGTGATACGTTGGCTATAAATAGAATTCCATTCCAGTAGTGAAGGTCCTATGATTTTCCTAAACAGCAGCAAGTTTTTAGCCTTGGATAGACAGAGTTAAAGGTAACTAGAGACCACAGTTTCTCCCCTTCGTTCCTTACCTGTGGGAGACCAGGAGAGCAGCTGGAAGATGAGGCAGGGGACCTCGTAGTACGAGCTAGTTCTTTCTGGAAACTTTAAGCACCAGTTTCAGCATCTTTTCAGCTAATGTCTTTTCTGCCATGATTTTAGGTAATAAGCCTAGACAAATATGGATATACACACACACCCTTGTTGTTCCTTGTTCTGATTCAGTAATTCTGTTTTAGAATCGCAGCATCAAACAGTCATTAGCCACCACACATTTCTCAAGTGAGGGTGGTTTTGTTGTCGTTACAGAATGTCATGGGTAGCCTAGTGAGTTCTTGTTTACTCCCAGATTCCTCTCTATTCCAGTCTTCTGTTAATCAACAAATGCTGATACACAGAGACAGTGAAACTTCCATTCCTTGCCTTTGGGGCATAAACCAGCTAGTGGAGGCCCTTAGACCTCCCCTGGAAGAGGGAGCGTGCAGGGCTCTCCTACAGTAATGACCACTCTTGCTGACAGTTCAAAGTTTCGTAAAGGCGGACCATGAGCTAGCCCTTGAAGAATAATTCAAAAGATTTATTGCCATGTACCTTATACCAATTTGCGTTGTAGGAGTGTGACATTATTTTTTTTTCAATTCTTTGCCAATCTTTTAGAAATACTGCCTTTGCCCCCACCCCCTGCTTTTTAAACTAGCGAGTTGGACTATCCTTTCATATATTTATTTACTACTCACTCCTTGGAGGGTTGCCGGTTAGCGGGCTTCCCCCATTTCTCTCATTAATTGTCATGACTGCTTTTTGTTCGTGTTGGCATACAGAAGACAGGATGTTTGCTGGAATTGTGGTAAAGGTATAGATTGATTTATGGGAAATTAACCTTTTTTTGTGATATTCCATCTTCCCTACCAAAGAGCATGCTGTATTGTTTTCGTTTATTCATGTGTCCTAGCTCTCTCGATAAAGTGATAGAGCTTTATTTATGGGTAGTATGTGTTTTGAGTTTGTTAAGTTTTTGTAGCTTTTGTAACTGGAGCCCTTTTGTTCCATTGTATTTCGGAAGTTGTTATTCCAGAATGTGATTATTGTACTCTGGAGAAAAGCTATATATATATTTTTTGTGTGTTACCTTGTTTCTGGAGATTCTTTTGGTTCCAGTACTTTTTCAGTGAACTTTCTGTGTTTCTTCCAAATAGTAATTTTCTACAAGTTAATTACGTATGGATCATCTTTGTTTATTTGTTATATTTAGTATCTGCGCTGGGGGTTTCAAAACAGTTTTGAATCATGCTGGCATTACTGGTCATTCTTGTTGAAGGCTACAAGAGTTCAGTGAAAATATTTTGGCAAACAAAAAAGGAGAGCTCAACACTTGAATAGAACTGATGACAGACAAAAATGCATTTTAGGAAATGGATGATTAACTATGGCTTGTGTGTGAAGGAAGTGTTACTTTATGGCTGAGAATGATATGTATACTTGTGCAAGCATCTACTATTATTTTATCATTATTTTGGCAATTGTATATTTATGTGTTGTACAGATCTAGTGCACATTTTAGATCAGGTGAAATCTGTTTGCACAGCACAATTAAAATGAATGACACTGATTTATTTGTCATTAAAAAATCTAAAAATACTGTCCTTATTTTTAAGTCCCACTCCAGGGGGAAATCATTGTTAAGTTTGTTGTTTACCCTTCTAGTCTTTTCTGTAGATATTTAATCACTCTGTGTACACACAGTCACGTCTGCATGTGTTTATATATTCTTTCACAAAAACAGGATAATTTAGAGCAGAAAGTGTAGTAACTTCTTAGAAACTTAGTAATAAAATATATTGTGCATCTCTTTTTATGTGATTGATGATTTTAAATGTCTTGGCTTAGTGTTCTGTACTACATTATTATGGTCGTAACATTTCATAGCTATTTATTTTTGGAGCACATGAGAAATAAGCAGGTGAAAGTATATCACAGCAAATAACTTACTTGAGAATAGGAGGTATTGTTTAGGTTTCCTTATTTATATAAATCAATTGTTCTAGGAGCCAGTTAATGAAAAACTGTCTTAAAACCACGTGTGAGATATATATTTCCCTAAGAGAATTTTACCAATTACAGGCAATTTAGATATGTAAAATCCAGTCATTAACCCAAGTCATAAATATGCTTTTTGCTTAAAAATCTGATTAAGAAAAATACAGATTTTGTACCAGGAGTCTTATAAGTTTGATTCATATTTTCAAAGACCTTTGCCATACTCCTTATCTTTTGAAAATATTTAACTGAGTTCAGGATGTGAGTGTGATTATATAATTATTGTTTTCTGGGTCATAGTGTTCTTAAGTTCACAATTTGTTTTCAGAATTTCATTAAATGTTTTGAATACTTGGGGTAAGTACCATACTAGGTCCTGGCAGTACTAAGCAGAATTAAAGGGAAAAAAAAGGGGGGGGTTCTTTTTATAAATTTTATAGGTTACAGACTAGTAGGGACCAGAGAAGCAGATTTCAAGTGCACTAAAATGTTGCTTCTATATAGGATATGGAGGGGAAATTTATAATTTGGGGGGAGGGGCACTTACGAAGAAGATTCTGAATGGGGAAGACAAGAAAGAGAAGTAATTTTGGGATTGAGTTTTAAAAGATGAGTAAGTTTCTCCCAGGCAGGTGGGTAATAAGGAAAGTCTCACAGTGCTCTGAGGGCTTAAAAGCCAAAAGAATAGAAACCTTTCTGGTTCTGTGAGCTGTAGGCAGTCAAGTGTGTCCTTTGAGGAAGCATTATGCAATGGAGACCTTCCTCCAGCTCAGCAGTACAGGGTCATGGTGGTAGAATGACTGTTCTGTGTTCGCCAACAAGAGTGGAAAGTTAAAGGAATAAGGTGGAGAGCATGGTGGAGAATGTATTAGAATTCTGCCATGATAGCTTCTTCATGAAAACTTTGAAGAGGCCTAAATGGAAAATACAGTGACACCAGAAGGAAAAGAAAACTTACTTGAGGGGCGCCTGGGAGACTCAGTTAGTAAACGTCCAACTCTTGATTTCAGTTCAGGTCATGATCGCGGGGTCGTGGGAGGGAGCCCCACGTCAGGCTCTGCACTCAGAGAGGCGTCTCCTTGCCGTAGTCTCTCTCTCTCCCTCTCGCTCTCCCTCCTCTCTAAAATAAATACCCCCCCAACCTTCCTTGATAAGATTTCTCCCGAAGATCAGTTGGCTGGATTGCCCTTTTGTGCACACCATCTTGAGCCAAATCTTTTATGATACGTTCATATGCCTGCGAATAATTAATCAACTACAATGATATTATTGTTGTCTTTCATAGATGGTGAGATCTGCATTTTAATATCTTTGAAGCTGGGATATGTCTGGTAGTAGGAGTTTTTCTGGCTGTATTTTCTTCTTTGTGTGGCATACAATAATGTTGAACCTGTTTATGATCAGTGGCATCTTACACTTGAAATACATTAATATTTTGCTGATTGTCATTTAAAAAATCATGTGTATTATTTTTAAATTAAGTTTTCTCTTTTAATCTCCTTGTGGTTAATGTACAGTGTTACATTAGTTTCAGGTGTGTAATACTGTCTTCCAACAATCCTGTATTCCTCAGTGCTCACCATGATGAATGTACTCTCACTCCCCATCGCCTGTTTCACTCATCCCTGCACCCACCCCACCTCTAGGAACCTTCAGTTTGTTCTCTTCTAGTTAAGAGTCTGTTACTTGGATTGTGTCTCTCCCCTAAGCCACCTCTATTTATTTTGTTACTTAAATTCCACATATGAGTGAAATCATATGGTACTATCTTTCTCTGACTTATTTTGCATAACCTTATACTCTATAGTTCTATTCATGTAGTTGTAGGTAATAAGGTTTCATTCTTTTTTTAATGACTGAGTAGTATTCTGTTATGTATACATGCCACATCTTTATCCATTCCTCTGTTGATGGACACTTGGGCTGCTTCCATAATTTGGCTGTTGTGAATAATGCTGCAGTAAGCACAAGGGTGCGTGTATTCCTTTGAATTTTTTTTTCAATTTTTTTGGATAAATGTTGAGTAGTACAATTAATGGGTCATAGGGTTGTTCTATTTGTAACTTTTTGAGGAACCTCCATACTGTTTTCCACAGGGGCTGCATCAGTTTGCATTCCTACCAGCAGTGCACAAGGGTTCCTTTTCCTCCACATCCTTGATAATCCTTGTTTCTTATGTTTTTGATTTTAACCCTTTTGACAGGTTTGAGGTGATAGCTCCTTGTAGTTTTGATTTGCATTTCCCTGATGACAAGTGATGTTGAGCATCTTTTCGTGTGTCTTGGCCATCTGTGTATGTCTTCCTTGGAAAAATGTTTGTTCATGTCTTCTGCCTATTTTTTAATTGGAAATTGGATTTTTTGGTTTTTTTGGTCTTATATCTGTTCTTTATATATTTTGGATACTAACCCTTTATTGGATATGTCATTTGTAATTATCTTCTCTCATTCAGTAGGTTGTCTTTTAGTTTCGTTGGTTGTTTCCTTTGCTGTGCAGAAGCTTTTTATTTTGTTATTGTCCCAATAGTTTATTTTTGGTTTTGTTTCCCTTGCCTGAAGAGACATGTCTAGAAAGATGTTGCTACAGCTGATGTCAGAAAAATTACCGCTATGCTCTCTAGGATTTTTATGGTTTCAGGTATCACATTTTGGTCCGTAATCTACTTGAGTTTATTTTTATCTGTGGTCTGAGAAAGTGGTCCAGTTTCATTCTTTTGCATGTAGCTATTTGTTCAGTTTTTCTAACACCATTTGTTGAAAAGACTATTTTTTTCCCATTCAATGTTCTTGCCTTCTTTGTCAAAGATTTATTGACCATATAATTATGGGTTTGTTTCTGGGTTTTCTGTTCTGTCCCATTGATCTATTTGTCCATTTTTGTGCTAGTCCCATACTGTTTTGATCACTGTAGTTTTGGAATAAAACTTGAAGTCTGGGATTGTGATACCTCCAGTTTTATGTTTCTTTTTCAAGATTGCTGTGGCTATTTGGGGTCTTTTGTGTATGCATATGTATTTTCTACTTTTAAAAATTGTGATTATCTATAGTGATGCATGAGTATCTGTGGTGGTATGTCATTGAACATTTCTGATCATTGCTGTAATATAGATTACAGAGTTTGGAATGGTCATTTTGCTTTTAGGATCTGACATGATTTACGGTTGTTGCCCTCTAATTGTCTGTTTCTTCTTCTTTTTTTTTTTTACAACTTTTTTTTGTGTCTGAGGAAGCCGTGACTACTTGTCATTTGGCAGTTCCAATACTCAGCAGCTGAGTAGTCAGGTATAATAATTCTAAGATCAGCAGAGACAATTGAAGGTGGGGTGAGGCAAGAGGGTAGGTCTGTTTTTTAGGTTTTAAACAGTCAAGAGGTGTAATATAATGTGTTAAACACAATTAGTATTGGAAACAACAGGAGTAAGTAAATGGCAAGGACAGATGTTTGGTGTCCCCCATTATGAGAGGGGGTTTATTACTTAAGAAATAAATGTACAGTCATTGGAATTCCTCTCAGATAAAAATAATAAAATGAAACCACTCCTTTAATGCCTCTTATACTAATTATCTTCTTAGTCAATAAGCATTCTCGTCTTTGGGACTTAACAGAGCTCTCTGTAGTTTTATGATAATCTATTGTTAAACCTCCTGACTGGTAATAGGTAAGGAATTCCTAATGGTATATGTTCTTTATATATATATATATATATATATATATATATATATGGGATACCACCTCTTAAATTCAGTAGTGACTAAGATAGGGAAATAGAGGATGTTATGATAGAGAGTCTAGCTTTCTTAGGTTGGTCGATAAAGGTCTAAACAGCCATCTGTAGAAATGGTTAAACTGGACAGGATAAGAGAAGACTGAATTTGGAGTACGTTTCTTCAACACATGTAGGTTGGAGGTTTTAGATGTCAGAGGCTTTTAGCCTCTGGAAGCGGGATGTCCTCAGCTGTAGATGGTGAAGACTTGGGAGAGGCCAATACTGTATTGTCACGGTAATAAGGTAAAATTAGGAGCTGAAATTTCAAAAGGCATTGTTTAATAAAATCTTTTGCATTCATGTGTCCTCTCTTACATATTAAGGGCATTGTTTTCTTGTTTGCACAATAAAGTGGAGACCTACTCGTTGGAACTTGTCTAATTCAAAGTTAGTACTGAAATTTCTAAGGAAAAAAATATCCAGAATTGTACGAAGTTGTATGTCGTCCAAAACTAGAGGAAAAATGGACATATAGTTCCTTGATGTGGAAATGAAAAGATCTTGAAATATGTGAGTAAACTAATATATGATTGACAATAGCCTAAAATGGTGAAATGAGAATAAGCTGCAGCAGGAGGGACTTAGGTGAGAAGTAAATAAGTATTTCCTGAAATACAGAACTCTAGAAATGATGCCAGTTGAGGAAGGCATTTAAAAAGGCCTTCTCTGCATAATTTTAAGAAGCCATTAAGTTCTTATTTATTTGGATTGGCTTTAAGGTGTGGTCATCTTGAATTAGAGAGAGGTGTTTTGAATGACTTCCTTGTTCCTTCTGGCCCTAGAGTTGAATACTCTTTTGAATGACAGTTTGCCAGTTTGATTCTAGTGGTGAAATTTTAGGAAAGTTAACCAGATGAGGCTGTGAAAGAACATGTGGTGAGGATTTGGCTTGCCACAGTTATTTTAATGAACAGCCAACTCTTTCCCCATACCAGTGGCTCTGTAGTATCCATAATCTCTTTTTTTTTGAATCATGTCCTCATATGAGTAATAACCCTTTAAATCATTTCCTTTTGTGTTTCTGTCCTTTAACTGAATAGAAAACCTTCCATCACCCTGGCAGTGACAGGAAGACGTCAAGACCTGGTTCTCTGAAGTTGTCACTACTTGGTGACCACAATGTGATCTGGCCCAAATCAGTGACAATGCATATTTTTTAGTGCTAAGGAAGGAACTTTTCTTTTGTTTGACTGAAGGAAAAAAATTCTGCTTTAGCTCTTCAGACAGTCTTGACTTTGCTAAGTAGCTTGTAGCCTCTTTGAAGTAAAAGTGAAGTAACTGAATTTTCTCCAGTGCTCCATGACTAGGAAGTGGGAGGAATTCTTAACTGGCAATATGTTGTTGAAAGAAGGATCTACAGGATGTTGAGCTGGGGTGGGCGGTGGTGGGAGTGGGTACAGAGCAATTTGATTCCTACTCGCCGTAGGCATCTCACAGTGACATCAGGGATGGCAAAATCAGGTAATGGTGGAACGAGAGGCTATTCCTCAGGTATCTCAAATTAAATTGTTGCAGGTCCGCGGTCTTTCAGATTCCTGAGGAAAATAGGAAAATGTTGTGACACCAGTTGGGGAATTAAATCAAGAATTGCCCAAGAGTCTGAGATGGAAATTTAGCCGGTTTCGTTGTTTCAGCTGTGTGACTGAAATACATCGTTTCCTCATTAGGAAAAATATATGGATATTCCATTTCCTCAGAATTGCCCTTTGAGAGAGAGTTCATCAAGGAAAGCTTGGTGTTCAATAGCAGGTGACTGGCAGTAGTTTGCTCCTTCTGATTCTCTCTCTTCTTCCTTTAGGTTCTTGAATCCCAAGTAAATTTTTACCAATAATACTTACTTTTCAAGGCTTACCTTTAGGAATATCTATTAAATACCTCTTCTGAAACCCACTGTGATTTTGTGTGAGTATGTGTGTGTGTGTGTATGTGTGTGTGTGTGTGTTACCCCTGCACCTTGCCACTGCTGCTGACACTATAATCATTTATTACAAATCTGTTCTTCAGAGTCATCTGCTCTGGCTATCTTTGTATTTGTAGCACCTAGCACTTAATAAATAGGCGGTTAGTAGAGAACTAATTGAGCATCTGCTGTCTACCCATCACTACATGAGGCATTCTGAGATCTTAAATGGGTTCTTCTTGTTTCTAGAAGGATAGGAAGGTTTATCAAGTGATTTAGTGCATGAATCCTTCGTGAATTAATTGGTCATCTTTCTGATTCCGTTGGGCTAGTTTGGCGCAGTGGCAGTATCGTAGCCAATGAGGTTTATCCGAGGTGCAGTTGTTGCTAGTTGATTCCATTGGGCTGTACCGAAATGCACTTGTGTCTTAAAGAGTCAAATGGCCCTGAAGTGCCCAGCCCATAGGGTGAGGCTGCCTCGCCAACATGGAGGAAAAGGAATCCTGACCCTCTTGGCAGAGGCAGGTCAGCAGTAGACTGGCTCTGTCAGTCCACCATTGTGGAGTTTCTGTATGGGAATTGGTCTTTGCTCGAGTCAACCTGGCGATTACTCTAGTGGTTCAGTTTGCATGGAGGGAAACGTCCAGAACTAGAAGCACTAAGATGAAAGGCAAGGAGCCAGGAGCGAAAGCAGTGGAGGCCTTGTCCCAGGGGTAGTGGAGGCGTCGTTTCCCAGGCTTATTTATTTCTGGGTCCCCTTTCTTTGAAGAAGTAGGAAGGATTGAAATGGAAAGGCCCCAGTACGCCCCAACAACAGGTTTGTGGCCTATGATTTGGCTGTCACGGAAGTAGCAGCAGTTGTTTGTGCTAACGTTTGATTTTATTTTAGCTCTCATATTTTTTCATCTACATTTTGCTTGCTTTGTTGTCTTAAATCTACTTTCCAAAGACGGAGGCAGGGGGAGAGAAGATCCAGGGTTTGGCGAAGGAAGGGAGCAGATAAAATACCTTTTGTATTTGTAGAAAGGACTGCACCTTGTTACAGGCTGTGATATTTTCACATTTTATGTTTTCGGGACATCAGAAGCTTAACTCAGCATTGCGGAAGTATTGTGTCACAGTCATAGGCTTTAGATAATTTCTACTTGTATTTGCACATAATTTATCCTGTGTATTGTCGGTATTACAGCACTGTTCAAAGTTATGGGAATTAAACCATTGTGGTACATGATTTCTCTGAAAAATATTTCACAAATTTATTCAAATTTGGTTCTGTCCACAGATGAATATTATCTCTGTGACATTTCAGATGTGGATTTTGATAACTGGGTACTTCCAGTATGCCTTTACCTTTCAAAACAGTGTTATTCACAGCATCCTCAGAAAGCAAGCTAGGACAGATTACTACCCAAGTCAAGCTAAGGAAACTGAGTCACAGAAAAGTTGTGACATAGCCTGAAATGTCATACTTATCCAGTTAGGGCGACGCAGAACTTTAAACCTAAGTACCTGACTTCTCTAAGCTTTATTCCTCTTGCTCTCTCTGAACTGCTAGCTTTGAGTCAAATAGGTTAACTCCTCCCAGGGGAAGGTCTCAGCTAATTTGAAAACCTTCTGGTTTCTTTTTCAGGATTTGTTTGAGGCAGGGACAGGGGATCATCTGTATTCCCTCTTGTAAAATAACAACAACAACAACAATAATAATGATGATGTTATAGGAAAAAAAGCTCTTTTGTAGATGTAAAGAGATAACAGCAGTAACAACATAAAAAGCAAATGAATTAGGGAATAGTTGTGCTTAAATCACCCTTCACAGTAATTGCCTTGGGGTGCTAGTACAAAGTTAAAAACTTTCATAAGAAACTTGAAAGCATATAAAGAGCCAGCAACCTCCCTCTCCCCAACCTCCCCAAACAGCCAACAGCATTATGTCATATTAGAATATTAAATTTACGGAGGAAACCATTTTAAGCAGTTTCTTCCAAATGAGCCACCCCCCCACCCCCATCCCCTCAGTAATTAAAGAGATCCCTCACTTTAGGAGTAACAGGAGAAAACAAATTCAGGCCCTGCCAGATGAGGGCAGACCAGGATCTCTTTAATCCAGAGTCTTCAAATCCAAACCGTCATGAGGTGCTGTCAGTCTCTTCCTTCATAGTCTCTGAAGTTCATTGGCACAGCTGTTGTTCCCCTCGGAGCCCTCTGTGGAGCATGGGTTCAGAGTTCCTAGAGATGGGACTGTGCCTCTGCAGAAGCCAGCCCTCCCCGCTTCCCTCCAGGTGCTTGCACAAACACAGCCTTATTTCTGAATGCAACTAGACTGTGAAGTAAGTAGGAGTCACTCGCCACACAGGAGGAGAGCTGAGAGATTAAAGTGACTTGCCCCCTCCCCGGTCATAGGTATTACGTGGTGGATTTAGAATGGACACCTGGTCGTCTTATTCCCAGAGTTGTGCCTTAACTGCAGTGAAAGTTTGCGGCGGAAGGGAAGCTGAGGTCACTCTGATCCTAGACTGGTAGGGCTTCGTGAGACCATGATGGGTAGTTGGAGATGTCCCTTGATAGAGTACGGTGTCCCACCCCGCAGTTCACCAGCCATAATTCTGCGTCCTATTTCTGGCTTACTTTCAAGAGGTGTGTGTCTGTCAGTGGGCGCATGGTTATTGAGCGCCTGTTCTGTGCTGGGTATGGTGCTCGGCCCCGAGTCCTGTGCTTTCACAGAACCCACCTCCCCTCTCCTCTGCGCAACTGTTCGGTGAGAGCCAGCACTGTTTATAGAGCCCTGCAGGCACGGCCAAGTACGTCACGTTAACTTCAGTTCACATACATGAGCTAGAGGCAAGAGGGGCTGCCCCCGAGTGCATGGCTACCAGGGTGGAGGGAATGCCAGATCTCCAGCGGGCTGCTGGAACCACAGCCATACTCACTCAGCTCTGGGGCAGGGCGGAGGGTGTCCTTGTATTTGAACAAGGCTGTGTTTCTCTGGATCCAGCCCGGATGATGACTGGACTTCTTCCTTGGGCAGTTGTAAATAGGGGATAAAGTTGACAAAGGCTAGAACAGAAGCACTCCCTCTGCTACCCACTTAAAACAAAACAAAAACAAAAAACCAACAACAACAAACCGTAACTGTTTTACAGGTTAGTAATCTATGGAACATACAGTCAGAGAAAATATTCCTTTTTCTTTGTGATTTTCTTTGTAGCTTTTCTATCCCCACGATTGCTCATCTCATTTTAGGGTAAAAGTGAGCTTGGAGATACAACGCACGACACCGGGATTTGTTCCTCTCACTCAGCTCATCATTGAATGGGACGGTGGAGGCTGGAAGACACCAGCTCCAGCCCTCATTTTATAGAAGGAACTGAGTCCTGGGGAGAAAGGATATTGCTCTGCTTGGACCTTGGGTCCCAGAGCAGGGAAGAGAGGGGGCGTTTCGGAGGGGTTTCTCCTGTCCTCTTTTATCTTCCTTTATGCTCAGGTTGGTGGTCAGCTTCAGTTCTGGGGGCTAGAGTTGGCTTCCATGTTGGAGAGGTCTGCTTTCAAAGACTTTATTTAACTGGGTCTGTGAGACTACATCAGGGTCTGTAGCCCACTGCCTTTGTAACCCAGAACCTCTGTTTCCCATTCTCTCTCAAACACTACTTTAAAACAAACGAAACAAAACAAAACAAAAACAAAGCATAAGCACCTTGTGAGTTGATTGCCTGAAAGAGAAAAAAAAAAGGCTTTGAGATTTCCTATGATGACTGATGGAACAAACCTTGAAGTCAACACATTAGACTTTTTCATTTTTGTTCCAGTTTTCTCCTCACAAATAGAAGAATTTAATAAGAAAGGAACTCATGGTTCCAAAACAAATAGGGTCTAAGTCCAAGACATCTAAAGCTTGTGTGGAATCCCTCCGGCATTTATTCCACTAGGCCCCAGGGAAGGGAGGAGACAAAAGTCCATATCCCTGTTGTAGTCAGAGTTGGTTCAATTAAAGGTGAAACTGTCTGTCAGACTATTTATAGCATGTTTATAACATGATGGAAAAAACAAAAGACCATAGGTTTTTGAAGCCCGGCCTTTATTCACAGATAGTAAAGACTTTTTGTTTTAAAGGATAGATTCCCTAACATGCTCTATAGTAATTGGTAAGAATTTAAACCATCATATGTTAGCTAATTTGGTAATTATTATCCTATTCATTATTAAAAATTTGTGTTTCATGTTGAGAAGTTAAGGAAATGTCAGTCTTTTTTTTTTTTTAATTTATTTTATTTATTTGACAGAGATAGACACAGTGAGAGAGGGAACACAAGCAGGGGGAGTGGGAGAGAGAGAAGCAGGCTTCCCTTCAAGCAGAGAGCCCGATGCGGGGCTCGATCCCAGGATCCTGGGATCATGACCTGAGCCGAAGGCAGACGTTTACCTACTGAGCCACCCAGATACCCCAAGGAAATGTCAGTCTTTACGATGAAGACATGACTAATTTTTAGATAGAAATAGAGGGGCTTCAGGATGTTGTCTTAGAATGTAAAATAATTTTCATTTTAAATACTTAGAAAATTGGGTTTCATTGGCATTTCCAAGGAATTTCAATGAGGTAGGATATGATTAATAGAGCTTCCAGTATAATTCTGTGAACTTTTCGTTGAATTTTTGCTTTATAGCTATATATTATCACTTATTCTAGCCCCCATCTCCTTGCTTTTGAATTAAGGTACCATCACTTTATTTTAAAGGTATAAATTCATTGGGGTTTTTTGGAGTACTGTTTTACAAGTGACTGCTGCTATAACTTATATTTGCATAATAAGGAGGAATGAGGTATGCTGAAGTCTACAAAGAAACTTTGCTACATGATGTATTTGACTCTGAGATTCATTCATCAAAGTAAAGTTGCTGTCTTGAGGGCTCTGGGTGGAGGGTGGGTGAGCCTGGTGGTGGGTATTATGGAGGGCACGAATTGCGTGGAGCACTGGGTGTGGTGCATAAAGGATGAATGTTGGAACACTGAAAAAATAAATAAATAAAAGTAGAAATTAAAAAAAGAAAAGTATTTCTCTGATTTGGGTCTTTCTAAGCTTGTTTAGAAAACAAACCCACCGACTTGCCTTTTTAGTTCTAGAGAAGATGGCACAAAACCTTGAGAGTCTATAGCAGTTTTCCCTTCTGTTTTGTTAGCCTTATTTATCAGAAGGCCTTTTATCCAGAAATGTCTTCCCCAAATAAAGCATTTAATGTTGGAATAGTCATTTCCTAACTGTTTTTGGAATATTTAGGAATTTTTTTTTTTTTTTTTTTTTTTAAGATTCCATCCATTCACTTGACAGAGAGAGATCACAAGTAGGCAGAGAGGCAGGCAGAGAGAGAGGAGGAAGCAGGCTCCCCGCCGAGCAGAGAGCCCGATGAGGAACTCGATCCCAGGACCCTGAGACCATGACCCGAGCCGAAGGCAGCGGCTCAACCCACTGAGCCACCCAGGCGCCCCTGTTTAGGAAATTTTTTAGGTAGCATTCTCTTACTTGCTATTTAGGAAAATAAGCACTAGCGAAATGTTTAGTTTGCTCCAGTAGGACAGTTTTGTTGCTAACTGAAATAACACTCTGACTGATACTTTACTGGTATGGCTGTCTTCAACCCATCAAAATAAAATATCTGTATTTTGGAGAAGGACTCAATTTTGGTGGATTGGTAGCCTTCATATTTAGGTCATACCAAATTCCTGGAAAATATGGGTAATGTAAATCAAAGTAATGAAAGTCAAGTGTGATTTTGCCATAAAACTAAAATGAAAATGGTGGCTTCCATTCCTGACTCAAGGACTTTGAGCCAGGTTTTGTTTTGTTTTAAATAAATGAGCCAAGCACCATATTTGATCAACTGTAAAGGGTGTATTTCTGATCCTGTTGGATTGTCTTTAATATGCACGACTCATTTTAATATAGCAGTCTAATAGTAGCAGGTTGTATGAAATTGTTTAAAATACATTAACACATTCTTGCACATTTCTTAACCAGAGACCATTTGTGCTTTTTTAATACAACAGTTCAGAATTTGAAATTATACCATCAAGTTAATAAAATGCAGGCTGGTTTCTAGGAGGGGAGATTTGATGTGAATCTCTGTAAAAATTTGTAAAGAGTTAGTGGTATGTGATGTTGCTTTCTAAAGGTAGATTACTGAGGGATATCTGTTTAGCTGCACTTTCACATTAAAAAAAGTTACTGTAGAAAACATAGCCATTACCAATCAAATAGTTGGCATTTTTGCTGTGTTTGAATTTTTGCTTTCTAGACTGCCTTCCCATCAGCACAAGTAACTTCACCTTGAGCCTTAAGGTTGTATAAATCACACCGACCTTTAAAATGCATTAATCAACTCTTAAGGCAATGGATTCTTCATTCTTTCTGTTCCTTTTCTCTTGCCATTGCTTTATAATGTCAAGTAGCCTTAAAGCTTTGGCTTGATAAGTGGCCATTATAATAGGTTCATAGTCTTTTGGTGAATTCATAGAATCAAGTTACTCTAGGTCAGCCACAAGTCTTGGGTATTGACTTATGACAGTAAAGTCCTCCATTGGCAAGAACACTGTTCTCAGCACCTATCAACTATTTGAAAATATTCAACGAGTCCAGATGGGATTTACAATCGAAATATTTAGAAGATTTTCTTGCAAATGCGTATGTTTATTTAAAGTGCTTTTCGGGCGCCTGGGTGGCTCAGTGGGTTAAGCCGCTGCCTTCGGCTCAGGTCATGATCTCAGGGTCCTGGGATGGAGGCCCGCATCGGGCTCTCTGCTCAGCAGGGAGCCTGCTTCCTCCTCTCTCTCTGCCTGCCTCTCTGCCTGCTTGTGATCTCTCTCTGTCAAATAAATAAATAAAATCTTTAAAAAAAAAAATAAAGTGCTTTTCATGGTCGTTGCCTTCAGAATCCCTTTACAAGCTGTGGAAGAAAATTGCTTTCAATAAATTAGAGTCCTAGGACATATATTTGGTCTGCTTTGTTTCCCTTTTTGGTCATAGTGCTTGTAGGGCACTATCTTCTTGAGCTAACAACTAGATCAGAGAGGAGGCTGGCTGTATGTAGGATGAATTCGAATCAGGATGGCATAGAAGCTAAGGTGTGATGCTCAGGGTCCTTGCTGAATGAAGGCAGAAGCTTTGAGGGGTAGACCGAGGCTTGTAGCATATGAGTGAGGACATTCACGCACAGGAACCACACTGACAAGTTACGGCATTTCTGTTTATAAGCAAGGACTTGACAAATAATTGACTTATTGACTTATTACTTGTGGGCCAGTAATTGACTTATTACTTGTGGGCCACTTATTGACTTATTACTTGTGGGCCAGCTAGTCGTTGAAAATGAAAGTACTCACACCTACATTTGGACTTTAATATCTACTGAAAGCTAATTGTTAAGGTGTTCTAGTCTTCTAAATTTAGCTAGCATTTACATAATAACAGATGCAAGCTCTTTATCACTCCTCTAAACCCCCTCCTCCAGTGCACTCACTCAACCCATTTATTTAAGTAGGTTGTTATAAAAGTTTCTGTGTGGTCTTGAGTTTAAGTTACTGAAGAATCTTTTGTTTCTAATCAGTCTAATAATTAAAAAGAGTTATAGAAATAATGTCAAGGTCCTCAGAAATGATATATTGCAAGTTTGGGAGCCAAGAGACAGAAAAAGATACTCCTGGCCAACACTTGCAAATCAGAAGCAGCTGCAGCAAGGTCAGAGTCCCCATGTGTCAAGGGGCTGGTTATTTTATCATCAGTGAAAGAAATCGACTTTGTTCCATGTCTCTAGGCATTTGACACTTCTATTGGGCATCATCTCTAGCCTTCTAGGAACAGACGTCAAGAATGTGGTACAATAAATTCTACTTACGCAATGACTAGAAAGTACAGTAGTAATTTGCAAGTTGCACAATAATTATTTATGTATTGTGCTTCATCGTTGTACACGGGCCAGGCTTTGAGTCCGTTACTGTTATAGAGCCTGAAGCTACTTTGCTCTTTGGGTTTATTAGCACAGTTGGGTTTTTTGCCCCCCCCTTTTTTTAAAGGATTATGGTTTTCATAGCAGTGACATTATGGGATTACTGTGTTCTTGACATTTCTTATGGGAAAAGTTTGCATATTATCTGGTGGATTACGCTTGAATTTTGGATCCAGTTCCTATTCCTTGCTGACCAATGAAAAGCAACTTGTTTAGCCTCTGATGTTTAGAAAGTTCCTTCTGTGACCATGTCCATATTTTCCTGGCAGGGTCTGCTTGAGCAGTAAACAGATGTACCTTTTGTGCTATTATCACATGAAGAGCCATAAGCTTACTCTAGAGCATTTTATTTGTTTTATTGTTCATTCTGTTTTTTTTTTTTTCTTTTTCCAAACACAGTTGGTGAAACTAAGTGTTACAACAATTTCTGTATTATTAAAATAGTGTTAGAAAAAATTTTGGGGGGGAGCAATTATACACATTCTTTCAGTCCTTTTAAAAATAGTGATGTCTTAGAAAATGGTGGAATTTATGGGTTGAATTTATGGTTGAAGTTGGTGGAGGAAGAAACAGCTTGTTAACTGAAGCAATGAAAAAAAACTGAATCCCAGAAAGAGCCACTCTGCTTGGATGAGGATTAGTATATGAGAGCATCTCTAGGGCGGCAGCTCTCACACTTAAGCAGGCATCAGAATCGCCCGAAAGATTTGGGATAACAGATTGTTGGGGCTTACCTACCCTAGTGTTTCTGCTTCAAGAGGACTGGGGTAGGGACAGAGAATTGGCATTTCTCATGAGTTGCCCAGGTGATGCCTTACATGGCTCATCCAAAGACAACTGCTCTAGTAAAATTAAACTAATGGAGTCTTAGCTATGATTTTGGTTTTTTTCTTCTTTCTTCTTCTTCCCTCTCACCTTCATCTTCTCCTTTCTCCTCTCCATCCTCCCTTCACTCCTGTATCCCTCCTCCCCTCCTTTTCCCCCTCCCTCCCTCCCACCTCTCTTCCTCTTCCTCCTCCTCTCCTTCCTTCTCCTCCTTCTTCTCTTTCAGTGTTAGTAACACCACAGAGAAGGAAAGAATTAAACTTTGTTAGTGAGGGTGTCTGAGTTTTGGTTGACTAGAAGAAGATTGAATTGTCATTAAGTTGCTGAACTAATATTAAGGAAATACTATGTTTAGAACTTATTTCTAAATTTGGTTTACTTTGTATTATAGATTATAAATGGTTATTCTTTTAACAAGAACTGCTATATTCAAAACATGCATGTGGTTTCTCTATGGATAGTTTAACCATAGATGTTTGTTCCATCCAGAAAATGAACTATTGCTACTAGATGGGGAACTTTGATTTAATGTTACAACCTGGGGATAGGTGGGGAAGGGGACTTACGTTGAAATTTTTAGTTGGGCTCTAAAATATCTGGATCCAAAATACCTGACTATGATTTCTTTGAGGGTAAGTGCTTATTTTATTCATGCTTGTATTTTTAGTCCTGGTGTGTAATAAGCACAATGTTTGTGAATGACTAGCACTGTACTTGTTTTGCAGATAATTAGGTAGTGATGCTGGGTATCACAGAAGATTAACCTACCCCACAAAAATCCATTAGTGACTTGAAAAATTTGCTTACTAGCTTATTAATATTGTTTTTGTTACCTCAAGAAATTTAAGGCAAATGAAAATCCTAATAGAATTAAATAATATTAGGGTTTTTAATATCAACACAAATCTCTAGAAACATCCATTTTGGTAGCCATAACACATTATCTAAATGAAGCTGGGATTAAAAGCCATGGAGTGAGGACAGAAGTGTTAAACTAAAATACAAAGTCCTAGTAAACCATATTTGTCAAAGAAACTTACAAATTTAGATTGTTAATTTAATCTTAATAGTTTAGCAGAATCGTGTTATCCTAATCTTTTTTCCGCAGTCTTCATTTTCCTTTCTTTATTGGTAATGGGGCATAGTATCCACATCCCTAAGACTCCTATATCTGTAAAATGGTGGGAGGTGTTCTTAAGGGCGGGGACGATGTTTTTAATGTCTTAACACCTACCTCTTGGTTAGTCAGAAATTTTGGCTAAATGGCATCTTTTCTTTGACTCCATTTAGTGGAAGTATGCATAACTGTTGGCAAAATAGTCATGTGTTAAGACTAATGTTTGGTAGGAATTTAGCATTTAGAAAATGATTTTCTTGTAACATACCTAAAATACTACCCTGGATGTGCACGATGCTTTCTGTTATTTTAGGGATAGAAGAATCTGGGGTAGAAAGAAGTTATGTAACACGCCTAAAGTTAGTCACTTGAGCTAGGAAATGTCAGAGCCAGGCAGAGAACACAGATTTGCTAGCTCTAAATCTGGTTTCTCTTACAGAACTCAACTATGAACATACTGGTTCCCCACCCGTTGGACAATGTGTATAGTGGAAGGTATACATAAGTGATACCAGTTTTCCTTGACTTTCAAATATTTCAAAGTCTAGAAACCTTGCTCTTCTCTGAATTTCTCTGAACTTCATTCAGCATCACCTTCTTGTTTTAAACATTTTTTTATTAGAGTAAGAATTTTCATTTTGGGGTTTTTTTGGGGGGGAGGGGGGTGGAAAAATGAGAAGACAAATAAGCACAAAGAAGAAAGTAACTTTTCATCCAAGCATTCAGCACAGAGTGCTGGGCACAGAAGCCATTAATAAGTATCTATTGATTGAATGCCAGGAATTAGCTCCCTGACCTCTGGGTAAATTGCTTAAGTTGTCATATTCCATCTGTAAAAACCGGGTGGCTGGCAGGGATCTTGGGCTACTTATTTCCTTATGTTATGGATTTATGTGACATCAGCAATCTTTCAGGGACTTGGTGAAAGGTGTTAAATAAATCATACCTTTATTATTATCTCTAAGGAGGGACATTATTTGAAATTTGCTGTCTTTAAATATCTTACTGCTCTTTGTCCTAAGGAGGAAAGAAAATGACTTCTTTGGAGTATATGGTACATGTTTATCTGGAGGGGTAACAGTATGTATGAGAGCGGTTTTATTTATTTATAAATAAATCATCATTATGAAACACTTAAAAACTTCTTCCTGTGATATTTCAAGTTATATTGTTTAGTTTCCGCCCTCCCTGACCCCAGACTACCGTCAGATGGACTCAGAGTTTCTCAGCATTTCTTCATGAAAATAGAATTAAAAGGAAAAGGAATTACTAAAGTAGGAAAAGCTTGCTTGATTTCTGTGTAGTCTTTT
The DNA here is from genome assembly GCF_020171115.1 of Neogale vison. Classification (NCBI taxonomy): domain Eukaryota; kingdom Metazoa; phylum Chordata; class Mammalia; order Carnivora; family Mustelidae; genus Neogale; species Neogale vison. The sequence goes on from NC_058099.1 coordinate 48,472,876, forward strand.
TCTGGTTGATTGTGTTTGCTCCGTGGGCATGATACAAACATGTATTAATTCACACAATTTACTTAGTTCACTTAGATGCTATCCTAATTAGATGTTATTGTCCAAAAATTTTGACCATATGGAAGAGAAACTGAATTAGATAGTGGGTTTTCTACATGTAGGATATGAAAGCACATGAGGAGAATGACTTTTATAAAACACAGATGTACCTGTTGTCTTTTTTTTTTTTTAATTGAGATTTTATTTATTTATTTGACAGGGAGAGCCACAGGGAGATAGGGAATACAAGCAGGGGGAGTAGGAGAGGGAGAAGCAGGCTCCCCACCGAGCAGGGAGCCCGATGCGATGTGATGCGATGTGATGCGATGTGGGACTCGATCCCAGGACCCTGGGATCATGACTTGAGCTGAAGGTAGATGCTTAACAACTGATCTATCCAGGCATCCCAGATGTACCTGTTGTCTTATGATAAATTTAAGTAAACCAGATTTTTCTCCAGATGGGATTTTAATGCTTCCAAAATATTTACAAGCGTGATAAACAACTTTTCTTTTTCCTATTGTTTTAGTACTATTTTATGCCTCACCCAGATTTTCTATTAGCAGAGTTAGTGTTTCCATTGTGTAGGTAGTAGTTTACATGGAGTGAGGTACATTCATCCATTTAATTAGATCCCCTGTTAGAACGGGCTGAGACTGGTGGCCGGACATTGAAGTCAATAAACAGGAAGAGTACTCTGGAAACATAAATTGCTAGTTTACCCTTTGTAAACTTCGTCTTTTTTATATATATATGAATTAGGCTGTAATAGAATTCCACACCAAAAAAAAAAAGGACTGGTTTTTCTGACAATAAATAAATTGGAAAAAAAAAAAAAAAAGAAACCAAAAAAATAAACTTAAAAATAGAATGATAAAAAAAAAGAACTGAAAGTCTCTTAGCAAAATTTATATTTTATTAATATTTGATATTTAATAATTCTAGGATTAATTTTAAAAGTGTGATATTAATGATTTTACTGGGTAGTTTTGCGTGCAAGTTTCATAAGAGGAGTGGTCCCCTGTAAAGGTGGTTTGGGAACGCAGCTCCCCTTCATTCAGTTTTATAATTTATCTTTCGGAACTGACTCAGTGAAAGTTACCATGATCACACTTTAAGAGGAAGAATTTTTCTTCTGATTTACACTGAATGAATGAACATTAGCTAGCTCTTCAGGTTAGGGTCTTAATTATTCTCTTGTTTGACCTTTGCCTGTAACATTTGGTTCGAGTTGTGTTCTTCTCTTTGACTTTAAGATTCAACCACTGGCAGGAGCCTTATTTAATCTTTCTATTGAGCTGTTTCATCTCCTTGAATAAGGCATAAACCTATTCATCAACCTATCTTTCATATGGGCATGCTGTTCTGGAATACTATTAAGATTGAGTGCATTGTGGCAGGGTGCATTCCATTTAAAAAGCAATGTAATATGTTTCAGTGTGATTAAGAACAAGAGTGTTACAAGTGCAATATATAGTAAAATCATAACACTCAAGGGCTTTTTACATAATGTGCTATTCCTAATGCGCAAACAGTTGATTTAATTTTTTACTTTAGCTTTCTAAGAGCATGGTGTTTCTCATAAATGCTGCCAGTATGTTCTGATCTTTCATTCCTTAATACTTGAGTTGATCTGCTGCTATAACTAAATTATATCAAGTTCCTGAGGAATCAAATTTCTAGTTTGATTTATACATGTAAAACAGGGTCCTACTCAGTGGATTTAATCTGACTTCCTAATTGAAATGGAAACAAGAAGATGAAAATCTAATTTATAGAAAAAAATTTTGTTTTTGGTATGGGACAGCCTCTGTTAAGGAAATTAAATATTCACTTATTTCTTGGTCTAATAAAAATAAACTTCTCCATTAAGAAAGAGACTTTAGGGGCGCCTGGGTGGCTCAGTAGGTTAAAGCCTCTGCTTTTCGCTCAGGTCATGATCTCAGGGTCCTGGGATCGAGCCCCGCATCTGGCTCTCTGCTCTGCAGGGAGCCTGCTTCCTCCTCTCTCTGCCTGCCTCTCTGCCTACTTGTGATCTTTGTCTGTTGAATAATAAATAAAATCTTAAAAAAAAAAAAAAAGAAAGAAAGAGGCTTTACCAGGAGACATTAAAAAAAAAAAAACTGCGTGATTCCAAATCTGTTTTGGTTTTCTTGTCCTTTTGTTTGTTTTGTTCTAGTTTCCTGATTGTGTTATAGCAGATGAGATATTTTACCAGTGGATGGTTTGTGTTTAAGCACTGATACTAAAGAGGACAGTGCAGTTGCCTTCTGGTTCAGATAGAAGCCGCACATTAGGACTTGTCATTGGAATACTAGAATTTTAAATGTAGAAGCCACCTCTGAAGTGGAATGGCTCTTTATGTGACTGAGAAGGTCATGAGTGAGTGGTCAGAGGGACTCTCCAAAGGTCATATGGTGAGGTTGTGGTGGAAATGGCGCCAGAATCATGCCTCTTGATTCCTTGCCAGTTTTTCTTTGGCTACATCACAGTGCTCAAATTCAGATTACATTTGTGTTTTCTTTTCTTTTTCCCTCCCTCCCTCCCTCCCTCCCTTCCTTTCTTTTAGATTTTATTTATTTGACAAAGAGAGCATGCACAAGCAGAGGGAGCAGCAGGCAGAGGGAGAGGGAGAAGCAGGCTCCCTGTGGAGCAGGGAGCTGGACCTGGGGATCCATTCCAAGATCCTGGGATCATGACCTGAGCTGAAAGAAGGCAGACACTTAACCAACTGAGCCATTCAGGCGCCCCTCCATTTGTATTTTCTATTTTTTGTTTAATTGCAGTATCTTTGTTTTGCTGTTTTGTAATACACAACCTTGGAAGCTTTATTTACTGCTTTTTTTCCCCACAGTATGTCCTAACTAGAGCATTATGAGTTTGAAGTGGGCAGACATTGTGGACCGAATGCTACTACTTTTAGTGGTGGATTGAGCTGAACGAATTCCAAAAAGAAGAATATTTATTTTTTTTACTTTTTTTTTTATTTGATAGAAACCACAAGTAGACGGAGAGGCAGGCAGAGAGAGAGAGAGGGAAGCAGGCTCCCTGCCGAGCAGAGAGCCCGATGTGGGACTCGATCCCAGGACCCTGAGATCATGACCTGAGCCGAAGGCAGCGGCTTAACCCACTGAGCCACCCAGGCGCCCAAAAGAAGAATATTTTATTATTATTATTATTTTTTCATTTATACTTGTTGAGAATCTCTAAGGCCAACAATAAAACCAGGTCTAAGAACGTTTAGTTAAACTGGTTGTAAATATGTATATTTTACATGTAAATATGTATATTTAAATTATATTTGTTTTTTTTGGGGGGGGGGCAGATTTTTGCAACAGTCCAAAATAAGTTCTCTAATGTTTACAGTTTGAATTTGATTGCTGTTAGATAACTGAATGATTTCTAGTTTCCAGAGAGTGTCTGAAGCTTTTTGGGGATTATCTCATTTATGTCTTCAGCTGGATGCTCTCTTAAAGCTTAAGGAGCTGTATGATGTAGGTAATCATGTTAGCTCCATTTTTATAACCAGGGGAACACAGTGTATTATGTGAGGATCCAAGGTAGGATCTGAACCAAGGGCTTCTTCTTAAAAGCTCTGGTTGACCATTAAGCTCTGCCTCCACATTACAGATAATTTCTTCTTCTACAAACTCTGCTGTTGTGAAACTAAATTTGGTTTAAGTTAGTAAACACTTTTATGATTCATACACTAAGCTTCCTCCTCTTTCTTCATACTCCATCCAAATTTTCCTCACTTCCCATTCTCCTTGGTTTATTTGGAGCAATGGTTCGTGTGCCTTGTGCTTTATTTGGATACCTTTTTTCTGTTCTCAGAAGAGTAAGTGATTCTCTCTTATTTCCAAATGAGATTAAAGCTGCTAGTCATTGGCTCCCAAATTCTTTACTAATATCCAGTGTTTTTTTTCTTTTTAACCTTCCCCTTAGAAAACTATGTTTATTGGGTATCTCAAGATCGAAAGGAACCATGAAGAAATACTAATTCAGCTACTCATCTAGTGGAGGGTGTCTCATGCACTCCAGCCTGTACTTTAATCTTTTCCTCATAAGCTTTTTCTAGAATCATTCCCACTCATCACAGTATTCTTTCTTCCTGGTTTTGGAGGCACTGTCATACCTGCTTTCTTTAGACAAGCCAAAATTAAACCAATGACTGATTCTCTCTGCTGCTCCCTGATTTGTCCCCTAAGCTTTTCAGTTTGTGAGTTCTTATCTAGAATTCTGGCTATTAACAGTTTTTGTGTTGGTTCTGATTTCTCTTTCATTTATATTGATACTGTTTCTTCCTCTAAGTAATTCCTGGGTTTCAGAGACCATGAGAGGTACCATGGAATTAGCACTGCATTTGTTAATCAGAAGGTATTTTGTAAAATTTGACCTACAAAGAAAAGTAGGAGCTGTTTTTCTCCTGTTCCTGTCTCTTTCTGTTTAGCCCAAAGACATGTTAGAGCTACAAATCAAACTGAGAAATCAATGTAGCCCACTTTCATAGTCAGTGTAGGCAGAAAATAGTAGATCACACCATGGATCATAAGAGCAAGAAAAAAAACCACAAAAAAACAAACAAAAACCCAAAAAACAAAACAAAAAAAACAAAAAAAAAACTCTAAAAGATTTACTTTAATGATATAGGTTAATTTTTATTTACTTTTGAACATTAATATCAGATTTTATGTTTACACTTCCTTTTTTTTTCCCCCCTCTCACATAATCCAAAGGAGCCTAATACTGTATCTAAAACTCAGGATTGCTCCTTAGGCTGTTTAAATTTTCATTATTTGGATCAAACACCTTATTGCTTTTGTGAAAGCAATAGACACTACAGGGCTGTAGGGATTCCTGGAACATAGTTTGAAAATTCTTGCCTTAGAAGGGTGGTGATGGAAAATTTCCCTGGTTTATTTGAGGAGATTGAAAGGTTGTCGGGCTAAACAGGAGCCACATTCCTGTATGTCCAAGGCTTAAACCATTGCCTCCGTATGAACTTCACCCTCATTCTGTCTTCATTTGAAGCATCTAATGGAGCTTAAATCAATTAAGGTACTTAGGATAGGCTCTGTGTGTGCCAAATGCTAAATCGAAGAAACAGAGTAGAGTCCACAAGATGTCGGAAAGAAATCTTGTCCCTAATGCTTCCTCTGAAGTTAGAACAGTTTTTGTTCCTTCCCTGGATGCACTCGTTTTTCCTACTGAAACGGATAAAGTAAAAATTAATTAGCAAGTATGAATTTAGCAAGTATTGAAAATGGAATTGTATGCTGTACAAGAAATTGGGGCAATACATTTTAAAGTGTCTCTTACACACTGTGCACTTATTGAAAGTACGTTTTTATTTTAGTTAAAGTATTCCTTTCAAATGAGGGTCTGTGTGTTTGAGAAATTTTTAAGTTATTTCGAATGGCATCACTCTTGTGTTCTTCATTTCTCTCCTGGCTCATGTGATTGTTTTCCTTGTTGCACAGGTTTCTCCTTGAGTAGACAGCTTCTCATTTGTGATCTTTCTTTTTCTCAAATTGCATTTAAAACCCGTGACTTTTTAAGGCTGGTGGCCCTTAGTCTGGACACTTCCTTTTGTACTGTGTTTAGGAACTCTGAGATTTCAAGAAAAGATTAAAAAATACATATATATGTCACTTAAGATTAGGTTACACAATTCCGAAGAATGATACCTACCTATAAAACCTTCACAAATGAAGACTCATAATGTAGATTTTATAAGTAGATACATTGTTTTCTTGGGAGTTTGTAGCATTGGGAGAATGTAAGATTGGAGAAAGGAAGTTGTGAAATCAGAATAGCCAAGCCTGTGTGAGTATTAATGGTGTATTCAGGCTGGCTGAGAAGTTTAAGCAAGTGATGCTCAAGGAAGGAGGAAGTGCCTTCACCTCAGTTAGAAAATCCAGGTGAGGGGCTAAGCAGCCCTGGGGGCTAACGTAAGGATAGACTTTCCTTAGGTTGTTTTCATATCTTCCTCTGTAAGCAGCATACAAAGCGTTTGTTTCCTGCCGATCCAGCACAGGTCTCAGCTTTACTGTCATCTTCTCAGAGAAGGGAGTATTAATGTAAAATAAGAAGGAGCTCTCCATTTTCCTCACATGAGCCTGCTTCCTTTCCACCGTAGCACTAATACTCAGTACTTTCTCAATATTTTCTTGATGCATCTTCTCTCTTTCCTCCTTGTCCAGCTTGTCTCTCATCAGTGGATGTTAATTTAATATGTGTTCACTACTCTGTCTTGTCTCCAGCATAGAATCTGTACTCAGAGGACAGTGTCTCTGGCTAGACTGTCATCTGCTTGGGAGCAAGAATTCCACCTTATCTTTGTAGCCCTAGGATTATATGACCCCTGTTAGCTTGAATTAATTAGGCTAATATTATTGAGAAAAAAATGAATTACTATGAATGAGAAAATAGGATAATTTCATAAGTGAAGACATTACATCCCCCCCCACCCCCGTTTATTTATTTGAGAGAGAGAGGGAGTGAGTGAGTGTGGGGTTGGGGGTGGGAGGGCAGAAGGAGAATCTCAAGCAGACTCCCTGTTGAATGCAGGGCCAGACCCACATGGGGCTTGATCTCAGGACCCTGAGCTCTTGACCTGATCCAAAACCAAGAGCTGGGTGTTCAACCAACTGAGTCACCCAGGCAGCTCCTTTTTTTTTTTTTTTTTTTTTACCTTTAAATAAAAAGCAGCACCAAGCTTAGTGACAGCTGGGCCAAGTGTAAAACATGGTTAAAACTTTGATGCGGGGGGCGCCTGGGTGGCTCAGTGGGTTAAGCCGCTGCCTTCGGCTCAGGTCATGATCTCAGGGTCCTGGGATCGAGCCCCGTGTCGGGCTCTCTGCTCAGCGGTGAGCTTGCTTCCCTCTCTCTCTCTCTGCCTGCCTCTCTGTCTACTTGTGATCTTTCTCTGTCAAATAAATAAATAAAATCTTAAAAAAAAAAAATTATAAAAAAAAAACCAAAACGTTGATGTGGGAGGCTGTCCCAAGGGTTGTTTACTTCTGCTACATCCAGAAGTCACAAGGTGATTATTTTAGGAAATGTGATTCTTCAATAGCTCCTTAGATATTTGTTTAAATAATAAAAGGCTATAGAGGGGAAGCTCTGTTTCTGATGGCCAGCTTTTGGATGTGGTAGTACACACTGAAATGAAGTTGGCTTCTGCTACATATTGAGAGATTCTTAGTTACTTTTTAAGAAGACCATTTTCCATGTGCTAATGTTGCTTTTCCAGATGGACCTTCTGAAATATGGTATTCTGAAAAATATTTTATCCAAGGTTTGACTTTAAACTTTAAAAAAAAAAAAAAAAGATTTATTTATTTGAGAGAGCGCACACACACGTGCATGTGTGCTTGGGTCTGGTGGGGGAGGGGCAGAGGGAGAGAGTGAGAGTCTCAAGCAGACTCCATGGTCAGCACAGAGCCTGATGTGGGGCTCAATTTCACTTCTAAGATCCTGACCTGAGCTGAAACCAAGAGTTGGATACTTACGCTACTGCACCAACCCAGGTGTGCCCAAGGCTTAACTTTAAAAATGATGGCTATCTTTGAGAAAGAAATCTTAAGATTTTTCTGTTTGACTAATTCTCGATGAAAGAATTAGGTTTGTCATAAGGTGCAGTTTCTTTAAAGATATACTCTTGCTCTTTCTTATCAAATTAGTGTGGAAATTTATTTCCACCAGGCCACTTTTTGAAGCAGTGCCGTATACTGAGTTATCATGAGGCAGTTGGCAGAAGTACTATCAATTTTAGTGAAAGATGTAAGATTGAGTATTTGTATTTAGTATTTCCTAACAATTCAAAATGTTGTCTAGTTTGGGGCAACTTTTGTATTTTGTTGGTTCATTTGTTATATGGCATTCCTTGAAGATCATGAAGGGAGTCTTGTTTTAACATCACATTTATATTCTCTACAGGTGAAATGTTTTGACTTAATCTCTATTAGATGGACTCTTGCTAACTGTAATGATGTAACTGCTCTGAAAGCTAAAAATGTGCATATGTTTAAAAAAAAAAATCCTACCTTTTTTTCCCTTCTGGAGAGAGAGGCTAGAAATATTCTAAGTCTATAACTAAAGATTCCAAGTTACTAAGAAATGAAGTCACTTTTATGTTCACCATTAAGGTTTTTTTCAACATGGCCAATTTGGAGTCTTAAATTCTTTTTCCAAATCTAGGAGTTTTCTGTAATATTTCACAATTAATGATCCCTCTTTTGTATGTGTAATCCACTTCTTGCCCACCTGGGCTTTCTGAGTATGTGTGGTGTGAGGTTCTCCATACAGGTATAAACTTGATCCATATTATCCATTTTTTCTTCATCATTTTCTGTGTTTCCACTTAGAGTGACTGCTGAATTACGCCGTTGATCTTCCCTAATGCCTTTGCTCATACTTTCCTTCCATCCAGGCCTTTCTTCTCAACTGCCAAGCTTGTTCCATCTCTTCCTTTGAAGTTCATACTAAAGTTATGTTCCATTGACCCAACTCCATTTCATAAATGGTGGGCTGGGTTCAGAGATGAGAAGTGGCTGGAGGCACAGCTGTAGCTCTTGGGAAGCTGAGGATGAAATGGGGCTGAGGATGGAGCTTGATAGGAGCATGTATAATAGACTAGGTAATAGGATCAAGGAGAAGAGAGGGTTAAACCCGGAAGAGGGAATCTACCATTGTTGTTTTGTGATACTGGCAGAGGGCTCTCTGGAGGAGGTGGTATGTGAGTTGGTCCTTGAGTGGTAAATCTAGAAGAGGTGAATCCACCTAACTCAGTCTCTTAACTGTATCTAGCTGGTTTCTTAAAAGTTCGTTAAAGTTAATTGGACATTTGTGTGACCACAATTCTTTTTTTTGCTATGAAGCAATTAGGTTTTTAGAATTGCTTTTGAATTTAAAAACAAACAAACAAACAACAACCACAGCAAGGTTAAAACCTCAACAATGGAACTCGAAAGTTGCCTGATGTTACCTTTAGTTGTTTTTCCAGGAAACAAGGAAATGGCCCAAAGGGGGAAAATACTTTTTTGCCTTTAAGAAATACCTGTTTTGAAATGGGCCGAATAGTGCTTCTTCGGCAGCACATATACTGAAATGGGCTGAATAGAAATCGTGGCAGAACCTTTTTGTGGGAATTCTGTATGTGTGTGTGTGTGTCCTTATAAAAACAAAAACAAAACCCAACTGTTGATTTTTGTTCTTTTCAAAATGTCACGAGCGTAAAGGCTACTGTGCTCAATGGCAGTGAGGTGCTCAGACTGCTGGATGCTAGCTCTAGACTTCTTAATGCTCCCACAGGACCGCTGAGGGCAGAGACATGGTCCAGGCAGCCCCCTGAGGGGCTCTGAAATGGCAGAACTCAAGCCAGAAGGGAAGGAGTCCAAGATGCTCAAACTGGAAGGGGCGTTCAGCACAAAGCATGGGTAATAACTGGTCTATATAGAGAGTTTGGTGTGTTTCCTTCCTGAAGGGGCTCTGCACAGTAAATAAAGTAAAACCAATAATTATCAATGGTCAGCTGGGCCATGTCCTAAACCAAAGTATTCAGATGGGCATGAATCGTAGTATCTAAGCGAACACAGTGGGGAGGAGTCCACCAGCTCTTTTTTCTTGAGGATTAGGGAAAAAAATGATTGCCCAGTGATAGTTTTTTAAAGCTTTAAAGAGGGTATTATGAATTTGTAAGAGCTTCTTTTCTTTTTTTTTTGGTGCTAAACAATGGAATGTTTTAATTAAGTTCATTTATTGTGTTTGTATATGAACTGTATAGTAATAGCACAAATTTATTTTTTCATCTAAGGAGCACTTATTTCCCTGTACCAAGCACAGGTGTTTGTTTTGTTTTGTTTTGAAGCCTTTTTCTCCTAAATGAAGAATATTAAACATTTCAGGTAAGGGAGTAAGATTTTTAACTTATTACACATAGCTAAAATATGACCTCTCCCCCCTTCATGTTTTTTTCTTCCTTGTGTGTATTTTTTGCTCAAATTAAGTAGATTAATGGTCAATGTACGTAGCTAGCATTGTACTGCATATGTATATGGCGAGTGTGCCTACTTTTGAGAAGGTATTTTAGGGAACAAAACACAATTACTCATTATTTACCCACACTTTGGGTTGTTCCTCTCAGGCATGACTGTTGTGTGCTGGTAGACCTTCATGGTACATGTGATTACTTGGAAATAGAACGTTTTGGAAATGTCTCCTAGTTAGAGCCTTAGAAGACATGAGCAGAAGTGTGTGGAAGGAGACGAGAGGGAGGTTGTTTCTGACTGTATGTTAGTTTCAGAATGACAATGGGAATCTTCTGGCTCAGTTTGTTTACTCAGTTTCTCTAAGTTTGGTACTGTCAGATTAAAACTATTCCAGGTTGGGTAGTCAGCTTTCAGGAGAAGGCTCCTCTGTGACCACACTACCTATTACCTCCCTCCCACCCCACCCCGCCCCGCCTTTTTTTTTTTTAAAGTTCATGTTAATTGTAGGAAGTGGGAGTTTGGAGAATTCGAGGGCTCCCGGAAAGCAACTTCTTTTTTATTATTATTATTATTATTTTTTAAAGATTTTATTTATTTATTTGACAGACAGAAATCACAAGTAGGCATAGAGGCAGGCAGAGAGAGAGAGGAGGAAGCAGGCTCCCTGCTGAGCAGAAAGCCCGATGCGGGGCTCGATCCCAGGATCCTGAGATCATGACCCGAGCCGAAGGCAGCGGCTTAACCCACTGAGCCACCCAGGCGCCCCCGGAAAGCAACTTCTTTAGCAATGGTAAATCAGTGAAGGATGGCGTGTCTCTTTAAAAAATTCAATGCAACAAACATTTTTGCTTTACTTGGCTCAGTGTTAGTGTCGGCAGTTACAGATAGGAGTAATAATGGGGTTGCTGACCTCAAGGGGGCTCAGTCTAGTGGAGGAGGCGGAGAGGTGAGTGAGTGTTATCTTGCCAGTCTGATAAATGCACCAGCCTGATAAATGCAACACGAGAAGCTTGGAAAGGGGAGCGAGGGAGACATTCTCAAAGAGCTAACATCTGGGCTGGATTTTGACAGGAGTGAGAGCTTCCAGTGATTTCTGTCGAATCAATTTGCATAGTTTAAAGAATGGATGTTAATCCTCCCTCTTTACTGTCACCTAAAAAAATTTGATGGCATTCCAAAGATGAATGTCCCTTTAATAACTTCTGAAAGTTTTACTACATAGATTTTAAGATGATCTGGTTCTTGAACAATTGAGAGGAAGAGTGAGTTGAAGGGTTTAGGATGCTTTAGATAGTGTGAAGGTGACCCAGTGGCCAGTGATGATGAGCAGGGATTCTTAATGAAGAAGTGTTGCTGAGTGACACAAGCAGGTCCCAGAGGTGGTCCTATTAGTTTAACAGTAATTGCTTTATGTCTAATCTGTTGTCCCTGGCTAAAATGTTTCTTGGTTTGAACTCCTGTTTTCTTTTTAAGCACTAGGTTAGAAACTCATGTTAATGTTTCAGGTTATAAGATACTTGAATAAATAAAGTACTTGCTTTAGTTTGGCTTTCTTCATATTGGGACTATAATTTATATTTGTATTGCTACAGATTTTCTAGCATATTTAGTGTGTATAAAATGTTTCTATTGTTTGCTTCTATTTAAGAAGTTCTAATTAAGAACTCAAGGTGCTCTACAGACATCGTTTATTGTTATTTGTGAAAATACTGCATTTAAAAATAATTGAGGTATGCATTGATAAACAGTTTCTTATAAACCAGACTTTTAGGGAATATTAATATATAGTAAATCATTTCCTTTAGAGGGTGGGAAAAAAAAATCTCAAACTTTCAACCAGAAGATGTGCTCACTAACAGCTGTTTCCTATAATAGAAGCAATTTGCATGTAGAATAGAGAAAATGAATTCAACAACAGGGAGTATAGAAGAACAGCTATAACTTCCCTGGCATGTACAGCAGCCCACAGAATAAACTTCCTTCAGATGACATTGGCACGATTAATCCCCAACGACCTGGACACTGAAAGTGCTGTGTGGCAGAGAGGCTTTGCAGTCTGAAAATGTCTTGGATGTAATATGAGCTTTCTGTTTGGCGTGAGGTGGGGGGTGCTCAGTACTTTTGGTGGCATACCCCCTCCCAAGGGTCCAGGATATTTGAATATTCATGACAGGTTGGCAGGTGGTTAGTGGATGCAGGACTGAAGCTACTCTGAGTTGTCTGTCTGTCTTTCTTTCTTTCTAGATTTTGTTTGACAGAAAGAGATTGAGATTACAAGTAGGCAGAGAGGCAGGCAGAGAGAGAGGGGGGGAAGCAGGCTCCCTGCTGAGCAGAGAGCCAGAATTGGGGCTGGATCTCAGGACCCTGAGACCATGACCTGAGCCGAAGGCAGAGGCTTAACCCATTGAGCCACCCAGGTGCCCCCCCCACCCTCCTCTTAAATTAGAGACACTTGTAAGGTCAGGTGAGATTCCTTATTCCTGATTGACTTCTGATGTCCATTTGGGGAAGGGTTCCTGAGGTGGGTCAAAAGAGATGTCCAAGTGTTAAAATCCCATCGTCAGTATACCTCTTTATAACCGTAGTTCTACTTGCGGACTGTCTGACCAGCTTTCATGTACATCATCACCATTGTCTAGAAGAAAAATAACTTATCCTTGAATTTCTACACATATATAGTCTTCTTGCATCTTGACGGCCATGCTTACAGTTGGGTATATGGTACTTCCTTTCTCTCTCTCGAAGAGGGAGAGGGAGAGAGAGAATCTTAAGCAAGCCCCATGCCCAGTGCAGGGTCGGATGTGGGGCTCTATCTCACAAGCCTGAGATTATGACCTGAGCTGAAACCAAGAGTCAGACACTTAACTGACTGAGCCACCCAGGGACCCTGATGGTGTTCTCTTTTTTAAAGGGAAAGAAAATGGAAGCTGTCTGGAGAATTCTTAGCCCAGGGATCATGGACCTGAGTCTTATCAAAAAATCCAGGGCTTTACTTGCTTCCTTCTTTACATTTTCATCTCAAAAGTTTTTATGACACTTGGGTGTTTCATGGATTAGGTTTCCTGCCTCACTTCAGTCACTTTTTGAGAACTTAAGTGGGCTAGGATCTGTGCTGTGTCTTATATGTACATTATCCTGTTGAATCCTTATACTGGAGGAAAATCCAATGTGCGGAGAATTAGAGTAACTCAGTAACCACAGGTAGCCTGGTTAGTCTGAGGTAGAGTCCAGACTGGCATGCACGTGTGCCTGAACCCTTGACACTTGATGCTCAGTATCTTCCTGAGGTAAACACTTCTGTCCTTGAATATTGGAAGGAAATACAGATGAAATGCCTGAATATATGGAAATGGGGAAATCTGTTGAGTGCCAAACCCCTGATTCAGACAGTGAGTGCTTTAGGAAGGTCAAAGGAGAAGAGATGACAGTATTTTCTGGTCTGGAAAGGGCACCAAATTTGTGATGAAATTTGAATTTGAACTAGGAGAGGATACTAACAGTAGTATCAATGTGTGTTGGAAGGAATGACAGGAGGACGGGTCAAAGTTGGGAAATGCTGGACATATTTGGGGGGGGAGTTGGTGCACTTGAATGTAGCATAGGAGGATGGATGGGTGACAAAAGAGGAGGGCTGAAAGGTAGACGGGAGCCCTGCTGCAGAGGACTTGAGCTGCCACGTAGAGGGCGGTGTCACCTTGATGTTCAGCATCTACATTTTTACTTCTTTATGATACTATCAAATGCAATCTTAACTAGAGTAATTTCAGTTGGCTTGTGGTTTTGATTTAATCGATAGTCTTATGGTATGAAATCATATTTAGCTTCTTGAGGGTGTCTCTTATTTCCTAAGAACTGGCCTAAATAGTCTTGCCAATTCTTTTTTGGAGGGGAGGGGGATTGGGGATAGTGACGTTATGGGCACCAGTAATATTGGAAGAGTCTGGATTTAGGATTTCCTAAGGAAGGAGGATGTCATGGCACCTTTTGGCAGAGAAATCAGGGTATCTCCAAAAAGTGAAGGGTATAAGGACGGAGTAATTTACATCAAAGGCCTGACACAGATAGTACTTTTGGTAGGAAACTTTCAAGCTTTGGATGGTAGGAGCTATCCTCAGTTTCCCTAAAGCTTTGGGGCAGGAGGACAGCAACTGAAGTCAAGTTATTAATGATCATGATTGACTGTGATGAGATGCCACCATCAAGATTTTAACAAATAGCTCACAGATTTGCTTTATCTAGGAAAAGGTAAAAAGGTAGATTCTGGGGAAGTAAAGGCTAGATCAGAGATGCACATGGGGATTTAGCAAAGGGTGTGAGAAGGGAGCATGATCTAGATAGTAGACTGGGTGTTTTTGGGTTTTTTTGTTTTGTTTTATTTTGTTTTCAAAAGAAAGATTGTCTTTCTGTCTTTTATTCTCCTCTCACCTGTTTTCTCTTTTTAATGTTGCAGTGTGCAAAGATCCACCTTACAAAGTAGAAGAATCTGGGTATGCTGGTTTCATTTTGCCAATTGAGGTTTATTTTAAAAACAAGGTATGTAATCTTTACCCATTAATCTTTCAGTGGAAGATCCTCCATTAAACAGATGATGTTTAAAGTAATTTTGATTCATAAACACTTCTATCACTAGATTATTTGAAAATAAAAGCTAAATTTGTCTTCTAGGAATTTTTAGAATTATTACCCTTAATTATAAAGGAAGTGGCTAAAAAGGATAATTTCAATTATGTGAAGCCAGGTTATATGAAATTCATTAAACTTTCTTTTTTAAGAGAAGAATGATTACCATTTGAAGAAAATTATTATATGTTTGTAAAACAGAAAAGAGAAATTAGGGTTTTTTTTCAGTGAAATGCTGCTTTTCTCATTTTTATATTTTTAGAATTTTAGACACTTGGAAAGAATAATCTCTCATTTATCTTTAACTGCCACACACACGGCATACCATACCATTATATCAGCTTGACATATAGATTCTACTGGATTTAAAAATATATATGTAGCAAAACACACAGACTATATAATATTACAAATTGCTCAACCTCTGTGGGGTTCACTTTTCTTATTTATAAAATGGGGATGGATAAGAGTATCTACCTCATAAGGGGGCTAGGAAGATTAGATACAATATGTCTGTATAGAATATTGAAAATAATGCTTCATGTATAAGTAAGCACTTGGTAGATACCTTTCTTAGTAATACCACTGAAATGTTCTTGTTTTTTATCAAATCAGAATTTGTTGGGATACATTATGTCTGCTCATGTAATATGCCTTCTCATTAATGTATTGACCTGTTTTTTTTTTCTCATTTCAATTTGGATTTCCCTAAACTGGTTTTATTTGAGAAATTGACACATAATTTGCATATCATCAAATTCATCTTTAAAAAGTGTGCAAGTGTTTGGGTTTTAGCATATTGTGCAAAAATCACCACTATCTAATTTTATGACTTTCTTAGGATTTTCACCAACCCATAATGAAACCCTGTACCTATTAGCAGTATCTCATTCCTCCCATCTCCCGCCCCCGGCAATGATTAATCTACTTCCTTTCTCGATGTAATTTCCTGTTCTGGTGATTTCATGTAAATGTGTGGTCTTCTGTGCCTGGCTTCTTTCACTTAATATGTCTTTGAGGTTTACCACATTATAGGATGCATTGATGTGCTTACTATTTTTTTTTAATAACAGAATAACATCCCATTGTATAAATATACCACATTTTGTTCATCAGTTCATAATTTGCTTAACATTTGACTTTCTCCCATCTTTGGTTACTATGAATAATGCTGTTGTGACTATTCCTACATAGGTTTTTGTGTGGACATAACATTTTCAAATCTCCTGGGTCTACACCTAGGTGGGGTGGTTGGGTCATATGGTAACTCTGTTTTACTTTTTGAAGAACTGCCAACTATCTTCCAAAATGACTGTACTATTTTACATTCCCATCAGCAGTGGTGGGGAAGGATCCAGTGTCTCCACATCCTGGAAAACACTTGTCATTTTCCATTTTTCAAATTATAGTTATTGTGGTGCATGTGAAATGGTTTTGATATGTATTTGCCTGATGACTTATGGATTTGAACATCTTTTCATATGCTTGTTGTCCATTTGTTTATTTTCTTTGGAGAAATGACTCTTTAAATCTTTTGTCCATTTTTTAATGAATTGATTTTCAATTAAAGTGGTTGTATTTATGGGGCGGTTCAAGAGCTTTTTTTCCCACCATCCCTGTTTTCAATATTCTAGAACTTTATTTTTTTTATTTTTATAGATCTTATTTATTTGACAGAGAGAAGGGGAGAGCACAAGCAGGAAGAGCCGCAGGCAGAGGGAGAGGGAGAAGCAGGTTCCTTGCTGAGCATGGGCCCGATGCGGGGCTTGATCCTAGGACCCAGGGATCATGACTTGAGCCAAAGGCCGACTCTTAACCGACAGAGCCACCCAGGTGCCCCTCAGTATTCTAGAAGTTTAATTAATAAAGATCATGTGGTGCCTTTCTTCCCTCTTGTCACACATCTAGTGTTTTATTTCATCTAGGCATTAGGAAGAGTCTAGCCTTTCAAGCCAGAAAATGTGTTGTTCTAAAGTAATTAGGGACTAGACAATAAGATCTCTTGTGGGAGGCTCATAATGGCTGTACAGTTCTATTCCCGTCTCCTTAAGTCAATTGAACATTGCATTGGCTTCAGTTTGGAAACAATGCTATAGTGAAGTATCTTCTCTCCTTTTTTTTTTTTAAACCTTTTCTGGTCATTTTTACAGGCTGTCTTTTCAACAAAAAAATTTTTTTTTACCCAATTTCCTTTTTTATAGAAATCATCAGAATCTCCTAACACCACACATACGTACATGTACACACACACACACACACACACACACACACGGGTTCAGTCTTCTCGGCACTTTGTAGTCATGCCTATGATTCATCTTATTGACTCAGTTTGTGAGGAATTGTAGTTTACTAAAAAATGAAGGAAGAAGGAGGCACACGAGATAGAAAGCAGTCATTTCTTTGGGGCCAGTATGAAGTAGACACTTGAACTGAACACCATTAAATAGATTTTCTGTTTAGCATCCATATTAGCTTACTTCAGTTTTCTGGGTTTAGATTGTCTTTAAGATTTTATACTTAATAACAATTGCTGTTTTTATAGGTACACAGTGAGACATCTATATTTCAGTGTTTGTGATATGAAAAAGTGGGCTGTACCTAATTGGTCCTATATAGAGATGTGGATCCCTCAATGGTGGGTTAGGAATACACAAAATGCTATATAGCAGTTAATGTAGCAACATGGATAAGTCTCAGAAACAAGAATCATGACAACTTGAAAGTTACAGAAGTGTAAGTATATGGTTATGATGCCATTTTTATATGTTTTTATAAGCCACTGAAGCTGAGAATAAATAATGTTCTAGAAATACACATACGTAGCACAAGAGTGTGAATTGAAATGACAGCACGGGAACTAAGTAGCATTGGTTACTGGGGAGGAGCCGTAGAGCAGCTTATATTTATAAAATTGTATCCTTTAGGGGCTCCTGGGTGGCTCAGACAGTTAAGGGTCTGCCTTCAGCTCAGGTCATGATCCCTGGGTCCTGGGATGGAGCCCCACATCACATTCTCAGCAGGGAGCTTGCTTTTCACGCTCCCTCTGACTCTCTCCCTGCTTGTGCTTTCTCTCTCCCTTGCTCTCTTTTGCAAATAAAATATATATATATTTTTTAAATTTAAGATTCTTATTTATTTATTTGACAGAGATCACAAGTAGGCATAGAAGCAGGCAGAGAGAGAGAGAGAGAGGAGGAAGCAGGCTCCTGGCTGAGTGGAGAGCCCGATGCAGGGCTCGATCCCAGGACCCTGGGATCATGACCTGAGCCAAAGGCAGAGACTTTAACCCACTGAGCCACCCAGGTGCCCCTCTCAAATAAAATCTTTAAAAAATAAAATAAAATTGTATCCTTCAAGGAAAAGGTAAACACAGTGAAAATGTTGACATCTGCTTAATCTCAGTGGAGGGTACATGGGTGTAGTATTTCAAGTTCTTTTCTGTATGTTACTAATTTTTTAATTAGAATTTATTGCTTTGTCATCTCTTTTCATTTATCTTGGAGTTATTTTATTGTTGTTGTTTTTTTAAAGATTTTATTTATTTGACAGACAAAGATCACAAGTAGGCAGAGAGGCAGGCCGAGAGAGAGGAGAAAGCAGGCTCCCTACAGAGCAGAGAGCCCGATGCAGGGCTCGATCCCAGGACCCTGGGATCATGACCTGAGCCGAAGGCAGAGGCTTTAACCCACTGAGCCACCCAGGCCCTGTTGTTGTTGTTTTTTAACAAACCAAAGTTTTGCTGTATTCTCTGAGCCAGATACATTTCTCTTCTTACTAAAATGATGTGTGGGTAAAAATTTAGGAGTCTGGGCTCTTCCTCCAGAATGTACATTTTATTTCTTTTGAGTCTTTATCATTTTATTCACCCCTGGAGTTGCTTCAACTCTGTCTCAAAGAGTGAACATCTGTTACAGTAATGGTTTATGAAAAGTATTCTTCAGAGTTTTCAGAGAAGATGAGAGAAAGCTGCAGGAAGACTTCCATGTGATCTTGAGGAGAGTCCTAGTAGTGGATATTAAGGACTATATCATCCTGTCCTCAGGTCCATCTCCATCCTTCTGCTTTCCCTGCTTCTAAATAAGCCTGTTTTCAGTTTTGCTCATTTATTTGAGAGGTCAGAGTCAGAGTCATTACCCCAAAAGGGGAGGTAGAGTGCCTGTCAGTGCTGCTTTTCCATTCTTGTATGTTTATTCTGTCTTGTTTTGCATTTGTGTTCAACAGAACAAGCTTCTCTATGAGAGTGATGAGTGTTGCAGAAATTAAACCAGGAGGCCCACTGAAACGTACTTGACTGTAGCATTTTAGGTTGAAAGGATACCCTGCTTCTCTCTTTCATTCTGGGCTTAGAGAAGGTACCGGAGTAAATGTCAAGGACTGAAGTGGAATGAGAGGGACAATTTGATATTGCCAAAACAGATTTCCACCTCGAGGCGGAAATGTATTAGCTGCGTATATAGAATAGAAGCATACTTTCTTGTTTGCAATTTGAGAAGACTCTTTCCCAAGGAGCATAGATTGACATAATATTGAAGTCTGCCTTCCAAGAAGGAGATCATTTGGCTAGAACACAGGATTTGTGAGTACGCTTTTCTTACTCAAAAAAAAAATCTTTAAAAGAAAATTGCACTCAGGTTCATAGAAAGAATCATTCTCTGTGGTCCTTACCCTTAGTTTTATGGAAACGTGGTTTTTTTTTTTTTTTAAATAAGTGTTGTGAAGTGATATTGTTATTCATTCTTTTCCTGCTGGTAATGATTTATATATACATCAATACGTTTTTATTTTTTAAAAAGTATGCAGGAATATATATATTTTAAAGATTTTATTATTCATTTGGGAGAGAGAGAGAGAGAGCACAGAGGGAGATTGAGAGGGAAAAGCAGACTCCCCGCTGAGCACAGAGCCAGACATGGGGCTTGATCTTGGTATCCCCAAGATCAAACCTGAGCTGAAGGAGGACACTTAACTGACTGAGCCACCCAGTGCCCCTGCAGGAGTATATTTTTTTACTCCATTTAGTCATTATTAACTGTTTGGTACAGCCTTTCCTGATTAACCCCCATGCACTTGCACAGATAAAATCTATGTCAAGTAGAGATTGGCAGGGGCATAATATTAAAATATGATATATTTTATAGATCTGTGACTGACTTACCTTTACTCCACTTGGCAGTATTTCCAAATTTGTATTTTTAAACATCTGATTGGTATTCAGTGATATGATATACTCACTTGAAGATCATTTCATTTTTTTTCTACCATTACAAACAATGCTACCACAAACATTTTATCATCTGTATCTGTCTTTGCACACATATTTGACTATTTCTGTAGAAGAGATTCTTAGAATTACTGGGTTAACATGTTGACTGCCAAATTGTCTTCCCAGAAGGCTCTACAAATTTACAGTCCCAATTATAAGGCAGAAAGCAGTCCTTCTTATGTTTTTAATTAAATTCTAAGGTTGTGTTGACTGTTTTACAGTTTAGAGGAGAGGCAGGTAAATAAAAAATGATCATAATTCAATGTGATAATTACATTAATAAAGGAACGCTCTAAGAGGAATGTCTAATACAGATTGGATTGGAAGTATTAGGAAGACTTCAGCAGATTTCATGCTTTAGCTGTGTTTTGAATAATGAGGGCATTAAGCAAGCAAGGCAGGAGAGGTGTGTTGGGAGGGAGTAGAGTGTAGACGTGGGGAGCAGTACATGTGAAAGGCAAAATGAATGAACTAATGCGAAGTACTGGGAACCGCAAGTGCTACACAATTCTGGAAGCACAGGGTGTCGTGAGAAAACAAAGGAAATGCAGGGAAAGTATTAAAGGAAGATGGTTATTCCGAGGAAGTAGGATTTTATCCTTTGGAAAACAATGAGTCATTAAAGGCATTTATATCAATGAAAGGATGTAATCTGATTTTTCTACTGGGAAGATCACTGCCTTGTCCCTGTGGGAGGTAGAATGGGGTGGGTTCAGACATCGGGGAGGTGACCAGGTGAGGAATGATGAAGGTCTAAGCTAAGGCAAAGGTATGGTGACTGGACAAAGGAGCTGAATTTGAGAGTTCCTAAGGGGGAATTCTGAGTAGAAATTGGGAGACTATTTGAGTGTGATGAGTGAAGTGGGAGGAAGAGCTGGGAATTTTTTTTTGTATTTTTAACTTCGATAAGAAATTAGGACTAATGCTTGCCAAGATGTAGTGAATAGGAGAAAGGACAGATAAAGATAAGCTCAAGTTAAGATAACCTGTGACTTTTGGGGCACCTGGGTGGCTCAGTGGGTTGAAGCCTCTGCCTTCAACTCAGGTCATGATCCCAGGGTCCTGGGATCGAGCCCCGTGTCGGGCTCTCTGCTCCGCAGGGAGCCTGCTTCCTCCCCTCTCTCTCTCTGCCTGCCTCTCTGCCTACTTGTGATTTCTCTCTCTGTGTCAAATAAATTAAAAAATCTTTTAAAAGAAAAAAAAGATAATCCGTGACTTTGCTGTTGCTGTGGGTCAACTCAGTGGAGATGTGGGCAGATTGTGCAACATGAGTATCTGGCCGTCAGGTGGTTGCTGGGCTGGGGGTATGGATAAGGGAGTAACTGTCCTATAGGAAGAAGTGACACCCTATGAATGTGTGTCAGCTCCTTGGGGAACTTGCTGCAGTTAAAGGAGGTCTAAGGGTCAGCGACTAGAGATGGGAAGCCTGAAAAGAAGACTGGAAGGAATGCCAGTTAAGTGCCAGGAGAGAGGGGTATCCTGATGAAAGAGGGAAAGACCAGGTTTCAGGGCTGCTTGCTAATGAGTGAATGAGTGGAGACTGATTTGGGGAGGTGTGGACTAGGAGGTGGAAACTGAATTTGTAGTCTTTAATGCTTACATTTTGACAGTTTTAGGTGCTAAGATTTTTGAGTCAAAAAACGTAGGTTCAAATCACTTTGTTTCATCACAATAGTAATATAATAAATCCTTTTTTTAAATAAAGAAAGATTTTTTTAGAGTGCATTGGGGAGGGAGGGTCCCAGGGAGAGAGAGAATGCCAGGCAGGCTCCACAGCCAGCGCAGAGTGCGTCGTGGGGCTCTGTCTCGGGATCCTGACATTATGAGCTGAGCCGGAATGAAGAGACAGATGCTTAACCCTCTGAGCCACCAGGTGCCCCACAAATTTTTCTTTTTTAGAGACAAACATTGCTTTATTTGAATACATTCTCTATTAAAAAACAGAACTACCTCATACATTGCTATTGAGATTTTAAAATGGTGCAGCCACTCTGGAAACGAGTAAGGCAGTTTGTAAAAAATGTTGAAACACGGAGTTACTTTATGACTCAGAGGTTCTGCCCTTAGGTGTTTACCCAAGAGAAATGAAAATACATGTCTGCATAAAAACTTAAACACAGATGTTCATACCAGCACTATTCGCAGTGGCTAAAAAGAAAAAAATACACATGTCTATCCTAGAAGTGGATAAACAGTAACTGGGATACCTCATACAGTGGAATATTACTCAGCTGTAAAAAGGAACTAACTACTGACATATGACAACATGGATGAACCCTGGAAACATCATGCCAAGTGAAAGAAGACAAAGGATTACATATTGTATATGTTCATATATTTGTATGAAATGCCAAGTCTGCAGAATAGGCAACTTTAGGGAAACTGAAGTAGATTAGTGGTAGGAGGTGATCCAGGATCTGGGGGAATGGGGAGTGACTCCTGATGTATTTGAGTTTTATTTCTGGAATGATGAGAATGTAAATCTAAAATTAGGTGGTGGTGATGGTCTCATAATTCTGTGAATATAGTAAAAACCACTAAATTGTATACTTTTAAGGACAGATTTTATGGTCCGTGAATTATTTCTCAATAAAGCTGTTAAAAGTAAACAAAATGGCAAAGCTAATGACAAATGAAAGAAAATGGTAACCCTTCACAGAGATGGTTAATATTTGTAACACAGAGGCGTTTTTATATAAAGTAATGCAACAAAATCCAGTGCTTTAATTTCCATACCTGTGAAACAGGGCTCACAGTTGACCTAGAGGCGAGCTATGAGAATTAAATGAGATAACTGTTAACATTCGTACTAGTCACTGTCATTATTCTTAGTCTTCATTGCACCTGGGATGCTTAAGAATCCGTGTGTAGAGAGGTTTAAGTGTTTAGCTAACTATGGTAGTAGCTCGAGAGTAGAACTTGAGTATCATGAAATTCTGATGATTGCGTTCTTGTGGATCTGATGCTGTTTCCTCCTCCTGGTTCATTTCACAGATGTTTATTGCATTTCTGCTATGCACAGGTGCTAAGCTAATTGTCAAGGATGCAAGGATGATTCAACCATTGCTCCTGCTTTCAAGATTTTTTTTTTTAAAGACTAGTTTAATGAAGCCATTGAACATGATACTGGGGAAACATTCAAATATTACATAATACATTCGTAATTAAACTGGTTAGCAACTGAGGCACAGAAAATCAGGGTTAAAGCAAAATAAGCTTTCAAAAGAAAACAGTTTGTGTCAAAAAACTGAAAGCCTCTTTGAGAAAACTGATGACAATGTCAAAGTTTTTGTGTTTTTTTTTTTTAAATTTTCTTATTTTTTTTCTGATTTCTTTCCTTATTTTACTGTTATGTTAGTCACCATACAATACATCATTTTTAAATTTAATTTGATTTGTGTCTGTGTGTGTGTTCCAGAATTCATTGTTTATGCACCACACCCAGTGCTCCATGTAATATGTGCCCTCCTTAATACCCACCACCAGGCTCACCCGACCCCCCACCCCCCTCCCCTCCCAAACCCTCAGTTTGTTTCTCAGAGTCACAGTCTCTCATGGTTAAGTAGGATAAAGGGAAAGACAGGATGCTTACCCTAAGATGTGGCAAGGAGGAGAGAGACGCTCACAGGGCAGAGGCGAGGCAGTATGTAAATTGGAAGTGGAGTTCTAGGAATCCGTCCCCAAAGTGAAACCTGAGTGGAGAAGGAGGAGTACAAGTTGTCCAAGTGACAAAAAGGTGGAGGAATGGAGGTGGGCAATGAGGGTGGTAACGGGAAGCAAGGGTGAAACTCAGAGCTAGCCTGGAACATAAAGGATGCTGGGAATACCCAACAGCATGTGTTTGCTGCACCAGGAGATGGGTAGATGTTGTGTTGCAGGATGAAGAGCCGAGAGCCAGGTTCTGAAAGCCTTTCTAAGGAGGCCTTCCAGTGAGCTTAGATGTTTATCCTGATGGCAGTTGGTGACTTTTGAAGTGTGTGTGTGTGTTTTTAAGATTCTGTTTATTTGTTTGACAGAGAGAGACCGTGAGAGAGGGAGCACAAGCAGGGGGGAGTGGGAGAGGGAGAAGCAGGCTTGCTGCAGAGCGGGGAGCCCGAAGTGGGGCCCGATCCCAGGACCTGAGCTGAAGGCTGACGCTTATCTACCGAGCCACCCAGGTGCCCCAGCTTTTTAAGTTTTAATCAAGCTGTGGAATGGCTAGATTTTTGTTCCATGTGGATAATTTTGAGGCCTGGATGAAGGAGGAATTGAAGATCAATCTGTCCTGAAGTAGGAAGACCTGCTAGAGAAAGGAGCTTATTATAGTTTGGGCAGTGAGAAGAGTTACGGGTTAGAAATACTTGGGAGAGAAAATGGCAGTTGTTGCTAATGGGTGGAGGGGGTGGAGTGGCAAAGGGAGGAAGTGGCTTCAGGGGTATCTTAGGTTTCTAGTTGGGTGGCTGTGTTGGTGATGTTGTACCACTTGAGATATTACAGAAAAAACGATGAGTTGATTCTCTCAGAAAACAGGACACTGATTCATTAGGTATTTGCTTTTTGCTTTGTAGATAATCCCATGATAATTTTCTTTTTCCAGGTCTTTGACACAATAGCTGTTGGATACCTGGGTCTTCCCTGTTTCTTCTGAAGAATGAAACTTTGCTTTCAAAATTTGTGTGTGCTTAACTCTTCTCTTTTCTTTCTCATTTTTTTTTTTTTAAATCTCTAGGAAGAACCTAAGAAAGTCCGCTTTGATTATGACTTATTCCTGCATCTTGAAGGCCATCCACCAGTGAATCACCTCCGCTGTGAAAAGCTAACTTTCAACAACCCCACAGAGGAGTTTAGAAGAAAGTTGCTGAAGGCAGGAGGGGTAAGTGGGCACTGCCTTGTGAAAAACCTTCATATCAAAAACTAGTTGCTACTGTGTTAAGAGGTATCCTAGTGTTTTGAGAGAGGTGAGAGAGAGGAAGGACCTTAATGACTTAGCTATGCACTCCTGGTTTGGGAGGAAGAGGTAAGCCAACACGAATACTTTAAGTAGGTCTGAATCTGAAATTCCACTGTTTCTAAGAATAACTTGATAGTCTGTGCAACTCAAATCTATTTTAACAAAAAGCCGAAAACAATAAACTTTCCTCAGTTAAGGACAGTGTCTGAACTTTGTCATACAAGTTTATAGAAACTTTTAGGTAAATTTGAAAGTCCTGTTTAAAATTATATAAAAAGAGGGATGGCTGGGTGGCTCAGTTGTGTTAAGCGGCTGCCTTCGCCTCAGGTCATGGTCCCAGCGTCCTGGGATCAAGTCCCATATCAGGCTCCTTGCTCGGCAGGGAGCCTGCTTCTCCCTCTGCCTCTGCCTGCCTCTCTGTCTGCCTGTGCTCACTCTCTCTCTCTCGGACCAAAAAAAATTAAATAAATAAAATAAAATAATATAAAAAGAGGTTGTTGTCCAGATTTTCTTGTGAAAAATTAATAGAAAAGGTATAGTCATTCATATGACAGGCTTGGGTATTTAAATGCACATTTTTGTTTATTTGAATTGTGTGTAGGTAAAAGATGGATCTTTCTTTCTTTTTTTTTTTTTTTTTTAAGATTTTATTTATTTGAGATAGAAAGAGAAGGAGAGAGAGAGTATGAGCAGGGGAGGTTCAGAGGCATAGGGAGGAGGAGAAGCAGACTCCCTGCTGAGGAGGGAGCCTAACATGGGACTCGATCCCAGGACCCTGGGATCATGACCTGAGCTGAAGGCAGACACTTAGGCCACCCAGGTGCCCCA
Source organism: Neogale vison (assembly GCF_020171115.1). Taxonomy (NCBI): domain Eukaryota; kingdom Metazoa; phylum Chordata; class Mammalia; order Carnivora; family Mustelidae; genus Neogale; species Neogale vison. The sequence goes on from NC_058099.1 coordinate 48,498,548, forward strand.
GATTTCTATCTATCTATCTCTCTATCTATCTATCTATTTATAAAAGATCATGGTAGCCAAGTTTTGCTTGTGTGATTTGGCTTGGTTGGGGAACAGGGGGTTTTGTACAGATAATAAAGCGTGGAGTATTAGTTTACTGACTTGTCAAAGTCTGCAGTGGGCACCGTTGGGACCATCATCCTCATTCCACTTCATGTGAACTTCCTGTGTCATCTTCTGTGGGCAGTTCTGACCCCATAAAATGTTAAAATGTGTTCTTTATTTCAGAATTTCCTTCACTTCGTTTTTCTGGAAGGTTTTTGATAGCTTTGCCTCAATGCACGTATCATACGTGTAAACATGTGTGGACCATAACTTTGCAAAATGCCTCATTTCTCCTGTAAGCTCTATCTGAGGGCTATGCAGGGAAGAGTGTGGCTTTATACAGCACGGGAAGTTTTTCCCTTTATTGAAACCCCTTTCGGTGGGGTTAGAGACAACCACTTTGAGAAGATGTGGATCCTCTCATAAGAAAATCACCCATATGTTCACGTCTGTGAACTTTTTGGTTTATGTGGAACTTGTGAAGCCCATTTTTTGGAATCCTTTTTTTTGCCAAGCACCCCTCCTTTCAGTTGAAATACTAATGCATTTGAAGCATTGTAAGTCCCTTTACCACATTTCCTTGAGCACTCTGAATAAAATGGTATTTGTCATAAATACCATCTCATGGTATTTTTGTCTTTATTTGTCTTAATGTGCTGTGTCTGTACATTATGGGTTAAATAGGTTATTGGGCCAGCTTTGGAAATAAACCACCACTTATAGTACTTCATGGGGAAATGTATCTTCATGAAGAAATGGCCTTTTGTGATACAATTCATTTTCCTTTTTTTTTTTTAAATTTAAATTTACTTATTTTAGGGGAGAGTGAACAAGCGTGACTAGGGGGAGGGGCAGTGAAAGGGAGGGGGAGAGAGAATCGTCAAGCAGACTCCCTGCTGAGCAGGGAGCCAGATATGGGGCCTGATCTTAGGGCCCTGAGATCATGACCTGACCTGAAATCAAGAGTCAGACGCTTAACTGCCTGAGGCACCCAGGCACCCTTTAATACAACTCATTTTTTTTTTTTAAAGATTTTATTTATTTATTTGACAGAGAGAGATCACAAGTAGGCAGAGGCAGGCAGAGAGAGAGGAGGAAGCAGGCTCCCTGCTGAGCAGAGAGCCCGATGTGGGACTCGATCCCAGGACCCTGAGATCATGACCTGAGCCGAAGGCAGCGGCTTAACCCACTGAGCCACCCAGGCTCCCCAATACAACTCATTTTTAAACTTAGAGATTTATTATATATTTATTAAGGAATGGTGTTTTTTTTTTAAAGGCTGTTTTATTCTTTTTATAGTTATCAAAACCACAGTGTTGATGCTATTTACCTCTGGCTATGCCCTTAAAAATGAGCTGGTCCATTCCTGGTTATCTACCCAACAAAAATGAAAACACTAGTTTGAAAAGATATATGTGCTCTTATGTTTATTGCAGCATTATTTACAATAGCCAAGAAGCACCCTATGTGTCCATTGATAGACGAATGGGTAAAGAAGATGTGCTATATATATGTAATGGGATATTACTTTGCAGTAAAGGAGGAATGAAATCCTGCCGTTCATGACACCATGGATGGACCTCGTAGATGGATATTCTGCTAAGTGTAGTAAGTCAGACAGAAAAAGACAAATACCATGATTTTACTCATATTTGGAATCTCAAAAACAAGTCAAAGACAAATACCATGACTTTACTTATATATGGAATGAAAAAAACTGGCAACCAACCAAACAAACAAAATAAACCACAGAAACAGACTTGCAAATACAGAGAACAAATTTTGGTGGTCACCAGAAGGGAGGAGGGTAGGGGACTGGTGAGAAATATGAAGGGGATTAAGAGGTACAGCCTTCTAGCTATAAAGTCAGTAAGTCATGGGAATGAAAATAGAGCATAGGGAATTTAGTCAGTAAGACTGTGATAAATGTATATGACGACAGATACACTTCTCATGGCGAGCATTTCATAATGTAGATAGCTGGCGAATTACTACGTTGGACACCTGAAACTAAGATGATATTGTTGGTCAACTATACTTCAATCAAAAAAAAAAAAAGAGCTGGTCCATTTAAAATCCTGATTGTTACTATTTCCGTTTTGTGATGGTGGCATTTTATGCTTCTCATTATCCTCTTGGCTGTGTCTTCAGGTGGGTGATCAGAGCCTGTGGATTCTGGAGCTTGAATATGTCAGGCTTCTGATAAGAGTCGTAGGAAAGAGTAAATATGACACAAGAACTTTTTAGAACACTTCTTAGTCCCAGAGAACTCAGGGCTTGCTGGCCCACTGGAGAAGGGGTTACAGGTCACTGATAGTACAGATGAGTGCATTGTCGATAAGGTCTCCGGTAGAGTTCTCTCTCCCTCTTCTCAGCTTTATCTCAGAACTGTCCTCCTTGACTCTCCTTCGTTGTATTTTTTGGAGGGCAGTTTGAAGCCTGCAGATTTTTTTCTGTTAGACTTAGATTGTGTCTTGACACCTCTAAAATAAGTTGAAATGTGAACTATTCAGGCAAATCAGTTACTTAACATAAATTCTTTAAGAGACTGATGCCAGTGGATTTTGGGGTAAAATTAAAATTTGAAAATGTGTTTGAAGTAATAGAAATCCTCTAGATTCTGTCAAGGTAGTATGGGAAAATTAGTCTTTTATGGAAATCTGGGCTTCTCTAGACTAATGAACATTTTTTTGGCTGCCTAGATTTTTGTCTACGTTGTATAGTTTTTTGCCTGATATGTAAATATTTATCATTGTCTTGATATTAATGCAGACTGCTATAGTGTTACTAACTTATGAACCATTTTGATTTTATTAAAAATATTCTTTCTTTCTTCTTTTTTTTTTTTCCCAAAGATTTTATTTATTTATTTAAGAGAGAGAGTGAGAAAGCTTGAGCGGGGAGAAGGTCAGAGGCAGAAGTAGACTCCCCATGGAGCCGGGAGCCTGATGCAGGACTCAATCCTGGGACTCTGGGATCATATCCTGAGCTGAAGAGCCACCAGGCGCTGTTGAAATCTTTCTTTTAAGCTCTGTTAACATAATTGACATGCATATACCATTGTATAAGTTTAAGATGTACAGTGTATTGATTTGTATATTTCAGAAAGATATTAGCTATCATCTCCATCACATTACATAATTACCATTTCTTTTTTGGTGAAAACATTTAAGATCTACTCTCTTAATAACTTTAAAATACACAGTATGATAATATTAATTATAATTGCCATGTATAATTGCTTTCCATTGCATTCCACTTGCTCCTCTTATAAGTGACCGTTCGTCCTGTTTGACCAGCATCTCCTCCCTCCCCCCACTCTCCAGCACCTGGTAGCTGCCATTGTAGTCTCTGTTTCTGGGAGTTCAGCTTTTTAAGATTACACATATAAGTGATATCATAGAGTATCTGTCTTTCTCAGTCTGACTTTCACTTAGTGTAATGCTTTCAAGTTTCACCCATGTTGTCACCAATGGCACGATGTCCTTTCTCAGGGCTGAATAATACTCCATTATTCTGTCGATTCACTTAGGTTGTTTCCACATCTTAGCTATTGTGAATAGTGCTGCTGTGGACATAGAAGCACAGATGTCTTTTCAGTATGCTGAAAAGTATGCTTTTATTTCCTTTGTTTAAACACACACACATGCACATACGCACTTGAGATTGCTGGATCCTATGGTAGTTCTGTTTTTAATTTTTTGAGGAACCTCTATATATTGTTTTCCATAGTGGCTGTACCAGTGTACAATCCCACCAACAGTGCATTGAGGATTTTATTTTTTTCCACATCCTCTCCAATACTTATCATTTCTTATTGTTTTGATAATAGCCTATTTAACAAGTGTGAGGCGATCTTTCTCAGGGGCTAAATCGTGATTTTATTTTGCGTTTCCCTGATGATTAGTGATCTTAAGTACCTTTTTTTTTTTTTTAAAGATTTTATTTATTTATTTGACAGAGAGAGATTACAAGTAGGCAGAGAGGCAGGCAGAGAGAGAGAGAGAGGAGGAAGCAGGCTCCCTGCCGAGCAGAGAGCCCGATGCGGGACTCGATCCCAGGACCTTGAGATCATGACCTGAGTGGGAGGCAGCGGCTTAACCCACTGAGCCACCCAGGCGCCCCTTAAGTACCTTTTTATGTACCTGTTGGCCATCGTGTATCTTCTTAGGCAGATTTTTAAAATCAGACTGTAGTTTCTGCCATTGAGGTATATGAATTCTTTATATATTTTGGATATTAACCCCTTAGATGATTTGCAAATACTTTCCTCTGTAGGTTTCCTTTTTCATTTTGTGGATGATTTCCCTTGCTTTGCAGAAGCTTTTTGTTTGATGTAATTGTACTTGTTTATTTTTTATTTTGTTGCCTTTGTTTTCATGTTTATTAGAATCTTGTTATGACTCTGTCTCTTCAGATAAACTCCCCCCCCTGGATTTTAGGGCTAGTGAGGGGTGCTAAGTTTCTTACACTTAAACATTACATGTGTGATATAGATGTTTATATTCTATCTTTACAGCAAAATCTCAATCCCATATCATATGTATCTACTGTGTGAAATCATTATAGCATGAGGCATGAAAGAGTAAACCTGCTGTTTGGGCTCTGGGTCCTTCTCCTGACTTTTTCTTTTAAACCAAAAGTACATAACACTAGTAAAAGTTGAACTTGGCGGGGCACTGGGTGGCTCAGTGGGTTAAAGCCTCTGCCTTCAGCTCAGGTTATGATTCCAGGGTCCCGGGATCAAGCCCCGCATCGGGCTCTCTGCTGAGCAGGGAGCCTGCTTCCTCCTCTCTCTCTTCTGCCTCTCTGCCTGCTTGTAATCTCTGTCAAATATATAAATAAAATCTTAAAAAAAAAAAAAAGTTGAACTTGGCTTTTCAAGAGATCAGAAAGGTTGTTTTTAGAGGTAGTAGCATCTTAGAAAAATGCTTTTAACTATTAGAAGAAAATAATTCCAAAGAGCTTTCTGCCAGAAGATCTTGAAAGATTTTAGACTTTTTTTTTCTACTTTAGAATCTATAAACCAATATGTCATAAATTACATGACAACTTTTTTCTTGAGGTGTGTGTTCCCAAAACATTCCTTTTTTTCCCTCTGGATTTCTTTTTTTTTTTAAAGTGTTGCAGCTCATTCTAAATAGTCTCAAAGAAATGTACTCTTCTGTTGAATAACAGAAGTTATATATGTATATATATATATATATATATATATATATATAACAGAAGTTATATATATAAAGTATATATTTCGGATATTTTGCTTTAAAAGAAAAAATAGTAACTTTTGAGGGAAGGACACTTTTGTAATGAAGCATCGTTCTCTGAGAATATTGGACTACAGAATGATTTCATTTTCAAGACCCTAAAGGTAGGTTCCTCTAAATGAGAGACCTCATTGGAACTGCTGTAGGGAACTTGTAGATTTGGTTTAGGATCTAGCCCCTGTCAGGCCTTAAGTAAAAGACAGAAGGCAGGGGTCTGGACATACAAAAGAACAACCTGGGAGCTCCTGAGAGGAGATTGCTTTTATTTTGAGATCTTATTCTATTTTTTGTTTGGTAGGAAGGGTAGAGACCATGAGCAATAAACTTTTGAGGGTAAGACATGATGTAGTCTATTTGTCCTTGGATTTTAAACAAAAGGACAAAATATACCCCATTGGGAAGCCTTTTGAGGGTAAGACATGATGTAGTCTATTTGTCCTTGGATTTTAAACAAAAGGACAAAATATACCCCATTGGGAAGCACCTCTGAATTCCACTGAGAATTTCTACTTTTTTTTTTTTTATTATTTGACAGACAGAGGTCACAAGTAGGCAGAGAGAGGGGGAAGCAGGCTCCCTGCTGAGCAGAGAGCCTGATGTGGGGCTTGATCCCAGGACCCTTGGGATCATGACCTGAGCCTAAGGCAGAGGCTTTAACCCACTGAGCCACTCAGGTGCCCCTCTACTTCTTTTTGTATAAAATGTTGAATCCTTTTTGAGTGATTTTCAAAATGCTTTTTAGGATTTCAGGGTTTTGGTTTTTTTTTTAAGGATTTTTGATCACAATAGATGAATTTGTCTTTACCGATCACTTTCTTAGTAGCTAGAATTCAGTCCTACTGAAAAAATGCTGAGGGGTTTGACATCCGTTATGTTTGACTGAAAGATGAGTTTTTCTTTTGGGTGTTGGCAGTTAAGATGCAGATATCGTGTACCCTATAGCTGAAAGTCCTCATTCTCCTAACAGCTCTCTGGGGATTCCTGTGAGGAGGGAGTGTGATACTGTTGGAAAAAGTTTTAAAATCAGGTAGACTTAAGTAAAAAGCTCTTCTTTGCCATCTTCTAGCTGAAAAAAAATGATGGCATCTCTTTGAATCTCAGTTTGTCAGCCGTGAAATGGGTGAGACTGTGTTTTCCTCAGTGGGAATGTCCAAACATTAAATTCCAGTTTGGTTAGCAGATACCCGACCCCTTGGTTCTTTTTCCTTTGTTGGTTTAGAAAATCAACAGATCTTTAACCACATTTACGTCAAGCATTAAAGGACCATGAGAAAGGTTTGCTCTGTGGCATAAGCCGCTCTAGATTTAGTCACAGGAAGCCGTCTTTACTACCGGTGAGTGTGACTCGCATATTGGTGGACCTGTGTTGGATTTAAAGGATAGTAGCCCATGGTATCTCCCTTCAAGGAGTTTAACTCTGGCAGCTTATATTTTGCTTATGTAAAGATTTTATTTATTTATTTGACTGACAGAGATCACAAGCAGGCAGAGCGGCAGGCAGAGAGAGAGGAGGAAGCAGGCTCCCTGCTGAGCAGAAAGCCCGATGCGGGGCTCCATCTCAGGACCCTGAGATCATGACCTGAGCTGAAGGCAGCGGCTTAACCCACTGAGCCACCCAGGCACCCTATTTTGCTTCTATAAAGTAAATGAAGATCTGTTCTTTTTTTTAAGATGTAAGTTTTCATTAGAGAAATTACTAGTTTTCATCATTGTTCTTAATTCTGAATTTCTAGCAGATCTAATAAGGCTTCTTAAAGCCCTTAGAAGATTTCCTAAGTAGTATGTTCAGCACGGTGGTTGTATCCTTATGCTTCTGGGGAGAAAGCACAAAAGGGACAAGTATCTTTGGAGAATCGAGTTTATGTTACAGCTGCTCCCCTGTTTTTGGCCTGGAAATCAAATGGTCTGCTGTGGTTCTGTTGTTCTTTATGGAATGGTGGTAGGATTCTGGTAGATTTTTTTTTTTTTTTTTTGTCTTGCTTGCTTGCTTTCCTCAATTAAACAGGCCAAAGTCTAAACATGTTGTTCAGTCTATTTCTGAATCACTGGCAAGCAGTTAATTTTGAGGACTGAAAATTAAAACGAACCACAGCAGTTGTTAAAACTAGGGTTTCTATAGGCAGAAATCCAATTCCGTTCAGACACCACCTGTTTCAATAGGACATTTCAGACGCCCATTTGGCAGGCGTTGCTGGAGAAGACATGGGGAACATGCTTTCAGTCTGTGTTAAGTCTGCAGCATAATGTAGTCCTGCTTCTCGGAGTGACAGTTACATTTATATATGATACGTTTTTGCAAGGAATAAATTGGAATCTTTCTGAAACACTGCTTGCTGTGAAGTGGCATTCAAGTCCACGGCAGATCCCCACCGAGGGGTTTTGGTTATTAAAGGATCAGAGGGAGCTCTTGATAAGGAACGTTCCCCAATGCAGCTGTGCCAGCCATCTGAACATAGCATTTTATTGTAGGGTTCTGGAATGAATCTTGTCTGGGGCCCTTTAGTATTTCCTTTTGTAGGGCGATTTAGAACATTTTGAATTTCTAAACAGTATAGATCACGTTCTCCCCTCCCTCACCAAACTTTACATTGTCTTTTGAAATAGGTAAATACCCACATCATACAAAGTGATGTACAGTCAGTCTTCCTTCAGGCCACCAACAAAGCTGGCGTGAAGAACCTTTTACATAGCTCTTTGTGCACAAAGATGAGTATATCTGCAGGAGAAATTCCTAGGAGTAAAATCATGGCTCGGAGGCAAAGTGGAATTTAAATTTTGACGGACATTTACAAATTGCCTGTCAGAGAGGTTATACTACTCTGCTTGCATCAAGAATGTGTGAGAGTACCTAGTTCTCCTCACGGTGATTTATTAAACTCCCCTCCTGCCCCCCATTGGATGAGTGAAAAATGAGATCTAATTTTTAACTCAGATTTCTCTTATGAATGATGATGAGCATCTTTTCATATGTTTAAAAGCTATTTTCATTTCCTCTCGAAGACCACATTTTAATGTATTTTAAATTGGAAATATTCTAAGTGTTTCGGTTTCAACTTAAATTTATGGGTATTCTTCCCACATACTTGCATTTGGAAAGGTTACAACAAGATAGGGAAGCCTCTTTCACCAAGGTCCATGTTTTCAGGCTTTCTTCAACATGTAACAAATTATGTTCTTAGGAACTGATTTGTCAAGACTTAGGCTTCTAAAAATATAAGTGGCTTTTGTGGCAAACTCATCCCAGGAGTGCCCAGAGGATGGATAGCTGGCTGCTTATTTTTAAAATGACTCAAAGAAAATAATGCATGGAAGATTATGTTAGTCGCTGTTCCTGGACAGCTTCATTTGATTTTTTGGATATTTGTTTTGGGACAAGTGTGCCTTTTTGTTATTTTCTGATATATATCATTCTGTAATAACCTTTCTCAAAAGATAAGCAGGATGCTGCTGTTTTTCACCAGCACCAATAAAAGCTGATTTATTTAAATAAATGTAGGATCAAGTAGGCTGCCTCATTTATTTGGTTGTTTCTCAGAATTGAGGTTAATTTTCTGTCATATATGCTCTTTGCTCTTTTCTATATCCCCTTCCCCATGCCCCTCTGCCATCCCAAGCCCAGAAGATTAAATCATGAAAGTAGAACATACGTATAAATGATAAATAGAATGTCAGAGTTGTGAGGCTTCATTCCAAATGTAACATTGGTCTCGTAAATTTTTAGGGAAAGCATGGTCATAGTAGAAAGTTATGTCACTCAACATATTTGGGTGGTTTTTATGGTTTAATTTCACCTAAAGTCACAGAAGTTGACGGCGGGACATTGGGGACTTTTAAAAATATGCACCAAAAAATAGCTGTGGTCTAACACAATCTGCCTTCATTTGTTCCTTCTTTCCTAATTACCTACTTCCCTTTTCAGTAAGGAAGGGAAAAAGTGAGGCACACTTTTCCCAAGGTCCATAGCCCAGATATACTTACTGAATAAACTGAACAAAGGCTCAGTGGGGCAGGTGGAGGGGTACAGGTAGATGTTTCTTAGTGTGTATTAGGAAGAACTCGGGCGAGTGTCTAAACTCCCAGCATTGGAGGGCATGCCGTGGTTCTTCTGGCAGATCTCCCAGGAGCAGCAGTTTAGCCGACTAGATGTAGAGCCTTAATTTAGTCTTGAAAGAAATGCTGTGATATTTGAAAGGAAAGCAACACGGAAGCCTACCTCTAATTCTCACCCCCAGTGTACAGAAAGTCAAGAAAATAAGAAGTGACTAGAAAAGGAAAAAAAAAAAAAAACCCAAAACGTGTCAATCTTGGAGATTTTCAAATTAAAAAATGAACAATTCTTTCCCTTTTTATTTTTTAAGATTTTATTTATTTGACAGAGAGAGGGAGAGAAGGAGAGAGTAATAGAGGGAGAGGGAGAAGCCGACTCCCTGCTGAGCAGGGAGCTAGGCTGGGGACTCGATTCCAGGACCCTGGGATTATGACCTCAGCTGAAGGCAGACACTTAACCAACTGAGCCACTGAAGCGCTCCAATTCTTTCTCTTTTTAAATATACACATACATATTACAGTTGAAAACCGTTGGTTCAGTTTTTCCCTCTCTTCTTGGCTCATGTAGTTCATTATATACTTGTTTTAAAGCTGCTTACAAAGTTTATCTAATATACCTAATCTGTTGCCTTAACTTCTAGCATCCTAGTAAAGGAACTGCTTATGAGAGCAGCTGTCTGCCTTGGCTGTCCCCACTGGATATTGTTTTTGGCTCGTGCTCTATAATAATAAATAAAAGTAATTTTTGTGATGGGGGGTAGAGAAAAGAAACTGAAATTAACATTTTATTTTATTTTATTAGCTGAGTTTTTGTTGTCCTTGTAAGTTATACAAAAACCTGACAGTGGTGGGATCTGACAGTAACTTAAAAAAATAAATGTCTGAGATTCTTGAAATAGATATTTGTGTTTCATTTTTGAGGAGTAAGGATAAATGGTAGATGGTTTACTATAATAATTTTTTTTTAAAGATTTTGTGTATTTATTTGACAGACGGAGATCACAAGTAGGTAGAGAGGCAGGCAGAGAGAGAGGGAAGCGGGTTCCCCGCTGAGCAGAGACCTCCGATGCGGGGCTCGATCCCAGGACCCTGGGATCATGACCCAAGCTGAAGGCAGAGGCTTTAACCCATTGAGCCACCCAGGCGTCCCTACTAGAATAATCTTTATCACCACAAGAGACACAGCCATGGTGTGATCGAAAGAATGTTAGATTTGAAATCTGAAGGCACAAATTCAATTCTCAGATCTGCTGCTAATTTACCTTGGGCTTTAGGTTGGTATAAATCTAAAATAAGCGTAATATCCCCTTCTTCCACTTGAGATTATTAAATAAAATATGGAACCTAGTTAACCAGTCAGCAAGTAATTCTTTATTTATTGAAACAACCTCTTTTTTTCCCTGTAGATTTTTATTATGCTTTGTTTAAATCATAGTTTTTGTTACTTAGAAAGGTGAAAATAAAAGACTTTGAGTCCAAGACTTTGACATAATAATGGTGTTCTACTGGAATGAACATGTTTTGAGCCTGAAGAAGGAATCTGACTTTTTACGTGTTTTTAAAATAAATATTTGCTAACTTTAGAAAAATGTAGAACTTCTAGAAAAGCAGAAGGAAGAAAATACATCATTTTAGTCCCTCTAGTAATTGTTGCCATTATATTTATCAGGCAGATGAGATCTCACAGGATGTTTGTATTTGCACTTAATGTATCACACATGAATTTTGTGTTTTAAACTGTGTGATACTAGTATTGCTCAAAAATGTCCTCACACCTCAGAGGATTGCTGTGAAGATTTCAGTTGTTTGTTAAGAAGTTACCAGGGAGGTGTTCTGTGTTTTTGTTTTCTCTTTATGTCTCTGATGGCTCTCATGGAAATATGGTCTAGTTTTTTCTTGTGATTGGATGGACCATGTTAGATCTGTTATTTGAAAAATTTTGTATTTAAATAATTATAGGTGTGGATTTTGGAATGTGTCCTTATAAATGTCATTCTTGCCTTCCCTCTCTTAACAGGTGGACTGGGAGCCGGTGGTGGTGTGAAAGGGTTAAATACAAAAGTGTCATTAGTGGAAAGTCTGAGTAATACTAGGGTGCCCTAGCCGTAAAACAACCTGGTCCATTCAACTGTTGCCAAAGTAAAAATGGAATATAATGAAAATCTAGTTAATTTTATAAACTCTAGTCTTTTTTTTTTTTTTAAAGATTTTATTTATTTATTTGACAGAGAGATCACAAGCAGGCAGAGAGAGGCAGGTGGAGAGAGAGGGAGAATCAGGCTCCCTGTCAAGCAGAGAGCCCGATGCGGGACTTGATCCCAGGACCCTGAGATCATGACCTGAGCTGAAGGCAGAAGCTTAACCCACTGAGCCACCCAGGCACCCCTACAAACTTCAGTCTTAACAATAACTCTCAGTGATTCAGGAGATAGATTTGGGTGGATTATTTAGACAAGTCTTCCCATATATTGGTGTCTATAGTGCCATTGGGTGAATTAGAAATAAATATCCCCACCTCTGCATGCCCCATGGAGCCTTAGCCTGGAGAACATGGCGTAGCTAGCATCGCATACCAGCATTTCACCTTGGCCTCATCTTTGTCCAGGGGACCATCTGAACCACCACTTACAGGAATGGCACTATTTATAGGTCCAGACAGAGATGGTTTTTGATGTTAAAACTATCTTGTCTGAGATAGTCTGGACAGGAGCCTCTGGGGAAATAATAAAACTTCATCCAAATTTCGTTAATCAGCATATTCCAGTTTTAACTAATAATACACTATATGTTAACCAGATTGAATTTAACTAAAAAATAAAAAAGAAATTCCAGTTTTTAATAGCCATGGTCTTTCAGAGGTTTAGCCTAGCCTCCTGTTCTGACATTTCTGCTTCGTGTTTTTAGCTTATGACACTACTGTGCCACATGCATAGATATCTACACGGGTCTGGTTTAAGCAGAGGAAGCGAGAGGACTTTTCATAAGACTATTGTGCTAAATCAGGGGTTTCAAATGTCAGTGACTATGGGACCAGGCTATGACCCTTTGAAAGAATGTATCTACAAAAACTGGAAGACTATCTGAATAGTTTAATATAGGTCTTGCTATTAGGAATTTCATACAATGGGTAGTGATACATTATTATTATTATTTTTAAAGATTTTATTTATTTATTTGACAGAGAGAGAGAGAGATCACAAGTAGGCAGAGACAGAGGCAGAGAGAGAGGAAGGGAAGCAGGCTCCCTGCCTAGCAGAGAGCCCGATGTGGGGCTCGATCCCAGGACCCTGGGATCATGCCCTGAGCCAAAGGCAGAGGTTTTAACCCACTGAGCCACCCAGGTGCCCCAGTGATATATTATTTTTTAAAGTTAAAAAATTAAATAAAGTGGGATTTTCATTTCAGGTAATTTTGACCTTTGAATGCTTTGGTAAAGAGAGCATCAGTGAACTCCAGATCGGGGAAACTCTAGATCTTAATAACAGTCACTGTCAGCAAGCATGCCTTCCATTCTGTTCCAGTTTTAAGATGGACTTTATCTGCTTTGACTCTACATAGGTCCCAGGGCTAAGGCCAGAAACTTTTTCTTATTGCATCTCATTTCCCTTCTGTCCCTTCTGTATTTTTTCTTTTTAGATTTCTGTTCCTCCTTGTGATAAAGAAGGGACTTACTTCTTTTGTCTATCATTCCCTTCTCCCAGGGTCAGGTTTCTGGAGCTTCTCTCTCTCTCTCTCTCTCTGAATCCACACTGTCCCCTGGGATCATCTTATCTGAATCCTGTTCTTTTTAATTCTTTTCCTGAAGGGATTTTTGCGGTTTATATATGTACTCATGATTTTGACTTCAGTTCTTTTTTTCTTTTTAATTAAAAAAGCATGTTGTAGTTACATCTTTTCTGGTTTGCTTTTCTGAAATTAAAATGCCCTGAGGTAAATGATGTATGTGTGTCTACACTGCAGAGCAACACAAGGTGTGAATGTCTCACAGGCACAAAAATAAATGCTATACTTGGTTAATCAGCCTTGAGAGTAATAATAAAAGCTGTATGAATTATTGAAGGATGCAGTAGTTTTCTCACTGCTTGATTTTCAGTATACCTATTCTGATCTCTTTTGGTGAAGAGAACATAGCCCAGCAGTTAAAAGGGCAGAGTCTGTTATGAAACAGACCTTTTTTTTTTTTTTTTTTAAAGAGACTGGCACTGGTGCTTAGTACCTCTGTAACATTGGTTAAATTAGTGATCTCTCTTGGCCTGTTTCCTCGTTTGTAAATTACATTCACAAATGTGGAAAACATGTATGTGTGTTTTATTGCTGAAGGCATTCTTTGATGTGATAGGTCAAGCTCCCCGTTTTGCAGATGGGTAAACTAAGGCATCGAATACTGAGATGATTGCTCAGGGGAGAATTGAATCAGGGTTTTTGGTTCACTGTTCTTCTAGCTTCTTTCTACAGTAATACAGAGTAATGTTAGTTTTCTTTCGAAAATGCAATTAAAAGAGGCAAGAAATTAAAACAGATCCCCAGAGCTGCCGCTCCTAGTTACCGTAGGGTCACTCAAGCAGTTTTGTGTGAGTCTCCTTCCTGAAGACAGTCTGGAGTGGAGCAGCTTGCTCGTGGATAGCAGCGGACTTCAATCTTTTGTGTCTTTCTTCATAAAGTTCTCTGTATTTCTCTTGCTTCTGAAATCCAATTTGCGTGGAGAAAATGATAATTAGGAGTCTGCTCCCCCACCACCCAAACTTTCTGAAGCCAGCATCAATGTATCTGTGGGGGTTGGTTACATTTTTGATTTCCATAAATTAGAGGCAAGCATAATTTTTTGGAGTCTTTTTTTTTTTTTCTTTCCCCAGCTAAAGAGCAAGAATATGCATGATTTTAGAAGTGGTGTTCCTTGGCATTAAACAGCTTATGAAAAAGACTCTGATAAAGTCAGCCGATAACTTTGTAATCTACCAGGTTTTGAAAGCAGAGATGCAAATAAGTCATGGGGTAGTGGTGATTCTTTGAGTGTCTCAATCCAAAAAGATTTTCGCTTTGAGACTGGAAAGTTAGACGGTAATATGCTTAATTGGAATCATCTTAATGTGACTGGCTTGCCACTTCTTTGGGGAAGCGGTTTCGACTTCTTGGTCTTCTCACCATTGGTCTGTCTCTCTCACACACACATACACATTACAGAATCAAGACACATGACCTAGAAGTTGGTTCAGAGAATTCTGATATAGGATAGGTAGGACAGGTTCAGGAAATCCAAGATCATTTTCAAGTCCTGGAAGACTTGTGGTAGGAGATTTTTGTCCTTTTGCATCTTGCTTCATAGACTGAAATTCGGTGAACGAAATGGATTTTTCTTCCTTCTGAAAATCGGATTTGAAATGACTTTTCCTGAGTCCTGCCCTGTGCCTTTTGCTTTTGACCTGTATTACTCCTACCTCCTGCCCAGGTAGTTCTAAGTGATTATTTTTATTTATTTATTTATTTTTGAAGATTTTATTTATTTGACAGAGAGAGAGAGAGCAGAAGCAGGAGGAGCAGTGGGCAGAAGGAGAAGCAGACTTCCCACTGAGCAAGCAGCCTGACAGGGGCTGGATCCCGGGACCTCGGGATCACAACCTGAGCCGAAGGCAGACGCTGAACCAACTGACTTCTAAGTGTTGAGATAAGCCCAAAATAAAAATTCCCTTCCAGGAAGCGGATTCTTATAATTTTGCCTTTGTTGCCTTGTGCTTACCTTATCCGGAGAAGAAATATTAGTACTTTTAAAATGTTCGAGTACCTACCGTGGGCCAAGTTCAATGCTCATGCTGGATGTGCAGTAAGTGAACACTGGATTTTTTTTTTGCTTTTTTCTACCAAACTCTAACCCCTGGCCGTTTTTCAGGGGATAAGATCATTTCATCAACTCAGAGGACTAGAATAACCCTGCTCAGTTTCTGAAGGAAAGGAAAGGAAAGGAAAAAAGGAGGAAAGAAGGAAAGGATGGAAGGAAGTGGGAGGGTAGGTAGAAGGGAGAAAAGAAAAGGAAAGAAAAAAATTGCTAGCCACTGGACCAGGGTGCTGGTATGCTTTTAGGAGAAAAAAATTATAGTACTTTAAGGTATCTACTTTTTTTTTTTTAAGTCTTTTTTTTTTTTTAAGATTTTATTTATTTATTTGACAGAGAGAGAGATCACAAGTAGGCAGAGAGAGGGGGAAGCAGGCTCCCTGCTGAGCAGAGAGCCTGAAGCAGGGCTCCATCCCAGGACCCTGAGATCATGACCTGAGCTGAAGGCAGAGGCTTAACCCAATGAGCCACAAAGGCACCCCTACTTTTTTTTTTTTAAGATTTTATTTATTTATTTGACAGAGAGATCACAAGTAGGCAGAGAGGCAGGCAGAGAGAGAGGAGGAGGCAGGCTCCCAGCTGAGCAGAGAGCCCGATCCAGGGCTCAATCCCAGGACCCTGAGATCATGACCTGAGCTGAAAGCAGAGGCTTTAACCCACTGAGCCACCCAGGCACCCCAAGGCATCTACTTCTTTTAGTAGGGTGCCAGAGACTTCATTATTGGACCCTATCCCCATAGGGGGACCAAGGATGGCAAAAACTCAGTATTTTCTCTTTTGGCAAGCCAGTCTTTTGTGTAGATGGTTAGATGATCCAGTCGAATGTATATAAAACTGTCTTGTTTCCAACAACAAATCCTACCAAGTGGAGTAGATTTTCCCAGAGAAGCCAGAGATAGGTCGTTGCCAAATACATCTCTGAATATTTATTACAAGGTTGTAATCTTTTTTTTTCAACAGAAATAACTGGTTTTAGTTGAGAGGAGATGTGAGGACTTCAGACCATGTGTGTTTTTGTTTGTTTTCTTTGCTTTTGTATGTGGTATTAAAATACAACCTCATTGGGAATTTTTGAAAGCAGACCATGTCTTCCCTTAGGAAAGCCTTGATTTAGCTGACAAATCTAACTTGTGTGTAAGGAATCCTTGATTCCTTTTGGGATGGCATCTAGATTCTTCTTAGAAGAACAGGGTACATACTAGGTCTTTTCAATGTGATACAGGCCCTTAGAGAGCGAAGTGTAGCGGATTGACCAGACTGGGGAATGCTTCCTGGATACCTTCTTTTTAATGCCCTTCCCAGGGTCCCTTAGTCCTCTGTGCTTGGGCTATTCCAAGTACTATTATTTAGTTTTTATTTTGAAATAATCACAAATCTATAGAAAAGTTGCAAATACAGTACAAAAAGCTTTTCTTTCCTGAGCCAACTGAGAGGAAGTTGCCAGCGTGGGATGCTCTGATATTTTTAAGTACTTGAAGGTTTATTTCCTGCAAACGAGGTCATTCTCTTCTACATCTGTAATACAAGTATTGAAGTCAGTAGTTAGTATGGATATGGTACCAACCTCTGCTCCTCCGATCCCATTCCAGTTTTTCACGTTGTGCTACTGATGTCGTTTATTTTCACAGCAATAAGATCCGGTCTAGAATCAGTGTGTCATCTGGTTGTCATGTCTCTTTTGTCTCCTTTGAACTGAGAATAATTCCTTGACTATCATATACTTAAAAGTTTTTGAAGATTTGGAGCGAATTACTTAGTAGATGGCCCCCAGTTTAGGTTTGTATGCTAGTTCCTCATGGCCAGACTTGGGTTGTGCATTCCTGGCAGGAATATTACAGAAGTGAAGCAGGACTCTTCGCCCAGCCCCTGCTCACACGATCATGAGTTTCATTGGACCCATTACTGCTGTGATACTACTCTGATGATGTGTTTCAGATGGTGTCTACCAGGCCCCTCCACTGTAAATTACTCCCCCCCCTCTTTGTAATTAATGAGTATTTTACTGGGAGGTATTTTGAGGAAATGTAAATATCTCATTCCTCCTCAAGCCTAAGTTCATTCTTATATTTATTGTATCATCACGGACTCATGGATATGTATCTTTTCCACTGAGTTATAATCTGTTACTATCATTATTTATTTTCATGCTTAAATTATCTTGATTTGGTCCATGGAAGCTCCCTCAGTCTGGTTTCTGTGTCTTTTTGACATGCTCTGATCAGTGTTTTCACACTTCCTGACTTTCTGCTGCAAGGTGGTCTAGGCTTATTTTCTTTTTTGCTTGTCTCAACCCTAGATCCAGCCATTTCTTCAAGGAGCAGCCCCTTTTTAGTGGCTCTGAGACCCTGCATGGTTGCCTCTCCTGATATTACCACCCTTCCCTCCCCTGCTGTTGCTTACTTTGCTTGGCCCTACCTAATAGCTTTTGGACTGAAATATTCAGGAAGAAGAAGGACATATTTTGTTTTGATTTAATCATATTAGCTCTGTGTGGTTGGGGGTAGGAGAACTATAACACACCGTTGATCTGTCATCCCTGAGGTACTAATATATAATATAGTAAATGGTCAGTTAGGGTATAAATTCATTCAAAGACAAATCCCTTACTGTACATGTATTAGAACTCTGTCATTCCAGGCGTTGGTTGGACACAACAGTGAACCAAATTTAAAAAACAAGCAAAAAACCCATCCATTTGCAGAAGCCCCGTGAATAGAAATAGTTCTTTGTGGAGGATGGAAATAATTTTCTAAGGCAACCATTTCCCCAACTGTGTTCATTTACATTAGTTTGTATTCAATAAAAAAAAGGTTTTGACTTTGCACTTTTTTAACTGTAGTTCTTATTAGAGTGCACAGACTCAGTGTCTCACAGATTTTTTTTTTTTAAGCCTTGGTAATTTATTTTGTTGTATTACTCTAGCTCCTCTTTTTCCCATGAAGAGTGCTGCTGCCTTGCATATGGCTAACTGCTTTTAGGGGCAAAATGGAAATTCTAGCAATACACAAATGTTACACTAGTTAACTCCACCCCATAATCTATTAGTTTCTTTACCTTTGACTAAGAATACTTTCAGAGAAAAAAGTGATTTCTCTCATTATACTTCTGATACTAAGTAATAGAATGGAGAAACCATAAGAATAGATCATAAGCTGCTTTCTGTTAACAGAGTTAATCGTCTCTTATTTCATTTAACTCCTGAGGGGAGAGCTATCCTACATAGCGTATAACCAAACTCTTTCTCTTTTGTATTGTAAAATTATTCAAGCATATATTTCACCGCCTGTGCTTTGCCAAGAATCTGCCTACCTACCTTTGCCAAGTACCTACCTCACAGGACTCTTAAAGGATTAAACGAGACAATGTTTATGGTTTGTTGATAACACCTAATAAATATCTGTAGAATTGGAATGTGAAATTCTCTTGCTAGCCTGTGACATTGTGACATCAGGAGTTTTAAGTTTTTCTTAACATAAAAATGTTACTACTTTATGATCGATACATCTGAGAATTGTGTGTGTTTCATATGTAAATTACAAAACAAACACTATAAACCTATCATTCAATTTAAGAATGAGGATTCGAACATAACTAGTAGGGTTCAAACTACCCATATATATCTTTCTAGTCCATCCTTTGCCTCTCCCAGATGCAATCTGGATTTTCCTGAACTTTTTAAATGTGGTTTTTACCATGAATGTGTCTGTCCATTTGTTCAGCTTTGCTTATTTTTGGTCTTTAGGAAAACGGTAGGTAATTTTCTGTGACTTGCTTTATTTACTCAGTACTGTGTAAGATTTGTTGTTGTTTAGTTATTGATTTCACTGCTCTATAATGGTCCATATAGCATGATTTGTGTAGCATGATCTGTTCCCTTGTTACTTAGCTATCTAGACTCACCCCCCCCCCTTTTTTTTTTTAAGATTTTATTTATTTGAGAGAGAGAGAGAGTGAGCATGAAAGGGGAGAGGGGCAGAGGGAGAAGCCGGCTCCCTGATGAGCAGAGGGTCTGATGTGGGACTTGATCCTGGGACTCCAGGATTATGTCCTGAGCCAAAGGCAGTTGCTTAGCCAACTGAGCCACCCAGGTGCCCTAGACTCACCCCTTTTTGTTTTGTTTTTGTTTTCCACTGCTGTGAACAATAGTTATGAGCCTCCTTGAGCACGTTGCCAGTACACATATACAGGAGTTTCTCTAGGCTAGTGGAATTTCAAACTTTATGACTGTGATCCATAGTAAGAAATACGTTCTTAAAAAACAAAAGAATATGTTCTCCATAATGAAAGGACCCACATATATAAATATATGTAGACCAATAAGACAAAAGCCTTGTAAATTATTTTTATTATTATTATTTTAAAGATATTATTTATTTATTTGAGAGAGAGAGATCACAAGTAGGCAGAGAGGCAGGCAGAGAGAAAGAGGAGGAAGCAGGCTCCCTGCTGAGCAGAGAGCCCGGTGTGGGGCTCCTTCCCAGGAGCCTGGGATCAGCTAAGAGCCTGGCTAAGAGGCTTAACTCACTGAGCCACCCAGGTGCCCCTATTATTATTATTATTATTATTATTTTAACTTTTCTACACAGAACTCAATCTGTTTTGTTTTATACCAGTTGACTTATAGATAGTGATGCAGTCCATCACATTGCTTTCCAGTCTCACTAATAGGTTCTGTTTGAGTAACAGTGCTCTGAGTCAGCAGCTCTCAAACTGCAGGGCACATGAGACTCAAGTGGACAGTTAGTAAACCTGAGGACTTATGTGTCCCATGATACAGATTCTTAATCAGTAGGCACCTAAGTGGCAGTGGGTTAATTGTCCAATTCTTGGTTTTGGCTCAGGTCTTATTCTTGGGGTCTTGGGGTTGAACCCTGCTTAGGGCTCTGTGCTCAGGGCGGGAGACTCCTTGTGATTCTCTCTCTCCCTTTCCTTCTGCCCCCCACCCCACACCCACTTGCGTGCACATGTGCTGTCTCTCAAAAATAATTTTTTTAAAAAGATTTTATTTTTGAGAGAGCGCATGCACGCATGTGAGAGAGAGCAGGAGCTGGGGCCGAGGGAGAGGGGGAAGCAGGCTCCCTGCTGAGCAGAGAGCCTACTGTGGGGCTCCTTCCCAGGACCCTGTGATCATGACCTAAGCTGAAGGCAGATGCTTAACCCACTGAGCCACTCAGGTGCCCCTAAATAAATAATTCTTAAACAAATAAAAAAAAAAAAAAAGAATCTGAGTTTCTAAAAACCATCCAAGTAATACTGATGTTGCTACTCTTCTGGCCCACTTAGAGAAATACTGCTTTATGGTGGAATTGCCGAGTCATAAGGCATTTAAATATTTCACTTCTAAATATTTTATATAGTATTTGTAACAATTTGGGTCCTGTGTCAGCAATATGTAAAGAAATCCCATTGCTCTCTTTTGTAGTCAATTTGTTCATCTATGCCCATTTTGTAGGCATAAAATTATATCTTACCATTGTCTTATTTTGTATTTCAGTGGTTAATACATGGCTAAGCGTACATTTCAGTGGCCAGTCATGTTTCTCTCTCTGTGAAATGCGTTCATGTCTTCTGCTTATTTTTCTGTTTATTTGTTGGGGGTCTTTTATATTCTGGAGATACTGGTCCGTTGGTTATCTTTTTCTAGTTCACTCATTTAGCAGCTTTTTTACGTTGTTTATGGTATTTTTTGATAAACAGAAATTCTTAATTTCAATGTGGTCAGATTTTTTATGGTTAGTTCTTTTATGTCCTGCTTCTTATGTTCTTCTCTACCCCAAGGTCGTATAGATAATCTCCTGTATTTTTTTCTAACATGTTTGAGAAGTTTTGCCTAACATTTAAATATTTTCAAACATCTGGAACTGATTTTATACATGGTATGAGGTAAGAGTCTAATTTAAGTTTTTTCTTCTGTAGAAAAGCAGTCCCAGCACATTTTATTGAGTTGTCTATACTTTACCCAAGAATCTACAGTGACTACCTTGACCAATGTCAGATTTTCATATATTTGTGAAACTGTTGGGGGATGTGGTTCATTTCTATTCCATTGGTCAGTTTGTTGATCTCTGTAGTAATACTATGATGTTGTAATTGCTATAGTTTTAAAATGAGGTTTGCTATAAAATGTGACAAGTTCCATTACATCATTCTTTTTTCTTCATATAAATTTTAGAATCAGTTTAAGTTCTTTGGAAAACTACTAGGATTTGGATTGAAATTACATTGAATATGCAGATAATGCGTGTTCTTATCCATGAAGATAGTCTATCAGTTTACTTAGGCTTTCTTTAAAGTTGTTAAAATGTTAGGACATTTTTGATAAGGGTCTAAGTAGTTTTTGTTTATTCCTAGGTTCTTTCAATTTTTTTTAAATTGCTGTTGTAAGCAGCAGATTATTTTCTGTGTGTTGCTGATGTGTAAATATACATACTGGAATTAAAAATTAATTAAAAATAGGCAGTTTATGTTTGCAGATTGATGATTCTGTCTTACTAAACTTATCCTGGTAAATTCTTTTTTGGCTTATCATTTCTTTTAGAGAGAGAGCATGTGTGCTTGTGCACAGGAGGGGTGGGGCAGAGGGAGAAAATCTTCAAGCAGATTCCCTGCTGAGTGTGGAGCCCATCATGGGGCTCCATCTTACGACCTGTGAGATCATGACCTGAACTGAAACCAAGAGTCAGTTGCATAACTGACTGAGCTACACAGAGCCCCTATTCTGGTGTTTGTCCTTTAGTTTTCTATGGGGACAGTCATAATATGTAAATAATGACATATGTTTTTCTTATTTTGTATTTTTCTATCCTTTTTCCCCCTGCCTTTTGTGGTCTTCTGTTAGTAGGACTACCATTAAGTATAAATGTTTTTTATTTTAAATAAATTTTTTTATTTTAAATATTTCTAGTAATTCACCATTTAGAATATTGTTTGCATGGAATTTTAGTAGCTACTTTTTGTCATGTTAAGAAGCTATCTTCAGGCCTGCTTTGTTATGAGTTTTGTTTTCTTTCTTTTTAAAAAAAAGTCATACATGGATTTTTTTCTATCATACAACTTTTTAGCAGCTCTTGAGATGAACAGATGGTTTTGTTCATTAATCTGTTAATATGGTGGTTGACGAGCATTTTTATCATGCTGAACTACTTGGGATAAATTCTTGGGATATTCTTGGAATTCTTGATAAAACCAGTTTGGTTTTGCTCTCTTAGGGTCCACTTCCAAATGGGTTAATTGTAGTGATATTTTCTTAAAAATTTTTGCATCCATATTCTTGATTTATGTTTTGTTACTCTTCTTGGCAAATTTTGTTACTTTGAGAATAGTCACCACATGAAATGAGAAATGTTTTCTGTTTTCCATCTTTTGGAAGAGGTTTTGTGGGATTGAAATGATGGTTTTCTAGAATTTGTAAACCCTTATGGGCCCGATATTTTCTTTGTGGAAAGATTTTTAAACTACTTGAGTTTAATAAAGGTTTATCATTTTTACTTGTTCTTTCTTCAGTAGCTGATACCTTGTCTTTTTATTGCTTTTGTAATCTTTTTTGTCTTTAGTATTTCTTCATTTTTTAGTACAATGTGTCTAGGAGTAAATTCCTTTTCATTTATGTATATGTCTTTTTTTTATATTGTACTTACTCTTTCTATGGATTCATAACTTCTATGGTTTTGGAAAATTCTCAGCCATTATGTCACCTGCATTCCATATTTTTTCTGAGTCCCTAATTAGATACTTATTATTTTTATTCTGTTTTCCATGTCTCTTAATAGCTTTTATAGTTTCCATTTTCTGGTATTTTTGTGTGCTTTCTGGCAGATTCTTCATATCTATCTTCCAGTTCACTAATTGTTTTTGGCTGTGTTTATGAGACTCACGCACTGCCCACTGCGCTAAAAAGGCGACTTGGCTGTGTTTAATTTGCTGTCTAATCCATTGAGATATTAATTCCAACACTGATATTCCCCCCCTCCCCAATTTTTTAAGTTCTTGTTTCTTTTCAGTGTCTTGGTCATTCTTACTCATTTCTTATTGCTTGGTCACTTTTTAGATTCCCACTTTTTTCTTTTTCACACTTAGATATTCTGCATCTCATGATTCCAGTATATGAGATCCTTAAGGCCTTTCTGCAGACACAGATCATGGTGGCTTGTTTCTTTGTGTTCAGGAATGTTTTTAAATTGTGAGTTTATATTTGATTTAACTGAACTTTGGGAATCCTGAAGTCTGAATTCAGGGTACTTTTCTTTAGTAACAGATATGTGAAGGCTTCTCCTCAATTCCTTTTTCTTCCTTCCTTTCTTTTTTCTTTCTTCCTTCCTTTCTTTCTTCTTTCTTCTTAGAGATTTTATTTATTTATTTGACAGAGAGAGAGAGAGCACAAACAGGGGGAGCAGGAGAAGGAGAGGGAGAAGCAGACTCCCCACCAAGCAGGGAGCCTGATGCAGCAGTCAATCCCAGGACCTGGGATCATGACCCAAGCCAAAGGCAGAGTCACCTGAATCATCTGAGCCACCCAAGTACCCCCTTCTCCTTAATTTCTGAAAGACTCTGAGGTTCAGGTTTCCAAATCAACTGTAGACTCCAGGTTTGGTCTTTGGAGACCTGTGAAAACATAGAGCTGTGTGCCCTTTAGGCTACCTCATCTCTAATAAAAGTGTGGCTCACCGTTCACATTTTAACCCCTCCCTTCACCTCTTTTTTTTTTCTCTTTCATATACTTTTCATTCTTAGAGTTTTTCTTTCTTTTTTTTTTTTTTTTAAAGATTTTATTTATTTATTTGACAGAGAGAGATCACAAGTAGGCAGAGAGAGAGAGGAGGAAGCAGGCTCCCTGCTGAGCAGAGAGCCCGATGCGGGACTCGATCCCAGGACCCTGAGATCATGACCTGAGCCGAAGGCAGCGGCTTAACCCACTGAGCCACCCAGGCACAGACAGAGATCAGAAGTAGACAGAGAGGCAGGCAGAGAGAGAGGGGAAAGCAGGCTCCCCACCAAGCAGAGAGCCCAATGTGGGGCCCAATCCCAGGATCCTGAGATCATGATGTGGGTGGAAGGCAGAGGCCCAATCCACTGAGCCACCCAGGCACCCCAGAGTTTTTCTTTTTTTAAAAATAAGCCCAGCAAGGAGGAATTTTATAATTATCCAATATCTAGTTGTCTTATAGTAAGAGTTCCCAAAGAGTCTACCATGTTGCCCAAGTTAGGTTTTTTCCCCCAGAAACCATTGTATATCTAGTTTTAACATAGGTCTTGCCATATGATGGAGGCTCAGTTGAGTGAGAGAGAGAGTGAAGAAGAAGATCAGAGGGAGAAATAGACTTCCTGTGGAGCTGGGAGCCCGAAGTGTGACTCGATTCCAGGATCCCGGGACTTCGGGATCATGACCTGAGCTGAAGGCAGTCGCTTAACTGACTGAGCCACCCAGGTGCCCAAAATGTATATATATATATATATATTTTTTTTTTTAAGATTTTATTTATTTATTTGTCAGGGGGAGAGAGAGAGAGAGAGTGTGTGCACATGCACAAGCAGGGGGAGCAGCAGGCAGAGGGTTAAGCAGGCTTCCCACTGAGCAAAGAGTCCAATGTGGGACTTGATCCTGGGACCTTGGGATCATGACCTGAGCTGTAATGAATAACTACTGAGACAAGAGAGCATAACTGTGATTATATTTCCCTATTATTTAATTGTGTCTTCTTTTGGATTTTTTATTTTTGCAATGGTTTGTTGAATTTCTGTGTGCCAGCTAATCCATCCCCGTGTATGTTGAAGATTGACTATTCTCTATGAGTAACAATTGCTTATCAAGCCTCATTGTCAGCAATTTAGCTAGTACTAAAAGAGAAGACTACAGTGATCTGGCCAATATGTTTTAAAGCTTGTTGAAGAAAAAGGAAATTGTACAAGGCTAGATTTATATAAACCTAGAAAGAGAAGTGCTATAATTATTACTTCAAGTTTCTAGTTTCAAACCACATAAGTAAACAGAAGTTTACTTGAAACTGCAAAGTCTTCTAAATATAACTAACTGTTAACAGTATTTAAGTATAATTTCAAATTTAAGCCATAGCAAGTCAGGGAATGGTCTATGAATAGGAACATTTTAAATGAGATTGGATTCTGAAACAAAAGTACTTTATAGTATATACTACATAGCTGAAAGTCATCATTTGAGAAAGGAGGGCATTTTAAAATTTTGTCTCCTTGGAATATTATTTTGTAGAATACTGAATATTTTTGCCATTGATACTTTACAGTTACATTTATATTTACATGCAAATACAGTACTTTGATAATTTTTTTAAAAATTTTATTTATTTATTTGACAGAGATAGATCACAAGTAGGCCGAGAGGCAGGCAGAGAGAGAGGAAGGCAGAGAGGAAGGGAAACAGGCTCCCTGCTGAGCAGAGAGCCAGATGCGGGGCTTGATTCCAGGACCCTAGGATCATGACCTGAGCCGAAGGCAGAGGCTTAACCCACTGAGCCACCCAGGCACCCCTTGATATATTTTTAATATTGAAGAAAATATTCATTGGGTTTACTTTTAGTGCTTTTGAACAAAGGGCTAGGGAAATGAAAATTTATATACTACCTTTTCTCTTCACTTTAGAACTGAAAGAATGTTCATTTGTTTCCATTTCTCAATTGTAAATATGATTTACAGATTTATTTTCTTCATCTTTAAATTCTGTAAGTCTAATGAGTAAAACTTGGAATGGAATCTAAGTATCCTAAGCTAAATCTGTAGATTAGCACTTGATTGCAGTTTGCTCAAAAACAAAAAGACTTTCAGACTAGATCAGTAGGTAAATAGAACAAATTGTAAAACACAGGAAGATAGTGGTCATTTACTTCAATAGTTTCTCTTTTTTCTAATGCAAAATTTATTTCATAAAGTCTCTGAAGTGCAAATGGGTACATGAAAGAAGAGAGAATGTAAAAGTTCATGAAAACATTTATTTTATATCAAAATAATTTGTGTGCATGGTTTGAAAGAATTAAATAGCAAAGGATGGTGTTTAGCAAAACCCAGAAGTCCTGTATTGTATTTTTTCCTGATCTTTCCACTTCCTGGAAGGAAACAATTGAACTGTTTCTTCTCTTTTCTTTCTCTTTCTCTCTTTTCTTTTCTTTCCTTTTCCTTTCTCATTTTTCCTTTCCTTTTTCTCCCCCCCCTTTTTTTTAAAGCTTTATAGTTATTGCCCAGAATTTCCAATTCTATGCTTTTGCTTCTATTTCTATAAGAGACTCTAACCCATTTGCTCCATTTTCTTTCCTCCTAGTATGTGACACCATTTTAAATTCTTGTCTTGGATATAACTTGGAGATATACACATTTTTAAGGACTTTATTTTAAGTAACCTCTGTACTCAGTGTGAGTCTCAAACTCAAAACCCCAGGATCAAGAGCTGCATGTTCCTCTGACTGAGCCAGCTAGGTGTCCCTAACTTTCAAGATATTGAGCCTAGAACCTCACTTTGTTTTTCCCCAACTCTGGATGGTGCCTCTTGCTTCTCAACTGTAGAAACTCAGAGTATCCTACGTCCCTTTCTTTCCCTTCTCTGTTCCTGTTTCTGTCTTCTGAGTTTGTCATGCAGACATTTATTTCTTTATTGTCGCACTTGATAACATTGTGTCACGTAACACAGTTTAAGTTTTCTTGGTTATCTGTAGTAGTAATAATAGTAGTAATGAAAGCACTTACAGAGTTTCTGCTATGTGCCAAGCACATTAATTATAAGAAGTAAATTAATTATGTAAGTTTCATACAAGTAGACATACACACAGAACTTTACATATTTTAAATTTATTTAATCATCAATCATCAAGTTGACCTTGATGGTTTAGGTGATATGGTCTCCATTTTACTGACAAATTTAAGTCTCTTAGCAAGTGTTCAAGCTGATTAGATTAATTTCTATAAGTTGAAAATCAGTAAACACTGCGCACAGTTACGAGTAGTTAAAATGTTGTGCTCGCTTGGGCAGCACATATACGAGTAGTTAAAATGTTTCTTGACAGCTAAGGGAGGCACTGTTACTGTATTTCCTTGCACATTCATTTGTTTTGGGCCTTTAAAATTGCCTCCTTGTTTTTGTGCTAAATTTCTCAAATTCCCTCTTCTTTTTAAATACCTTTTATGGAGGCCCTTGTGGGATCCTTTAGTTTTCATATGCAGTGACTTCCCTACCCTACTCACTATGGGGGTGATCCTTTATTTGAGCACTCTACATTTCTGCCACTTCAAATTATGTAGTGTGGCAGGCTTTTACATTGATTTAGAAAATGTTGAATTGTGAGATGAGATGGATCTTACACTTTTGTAATACTCTTTGTAACAATTGGAGGTATCACACAAGCCCTCTGAATTTAGCCATTTTAATGTCTGTTAAGTTTAAAACAGTTACTTGGTAATGAAAGACTCAAAGTTTAAGCCGTATGAAACGTGTATAGAAGAGCCTCTGATTTCAGAAGAAGTGATTTGCCACCTTCCAAAAACTAATACGTTGTACCCCTCTAATGGAACTAAGTCGAAGTTCCTTTATGTGGTTCTGTCTGGATAGCAGGCATGTTCAGTGTGGTTGTTTTAAAGTCTTTGAGCCCCTCTTCCTTTCCACCCATCCTTTTTTCATTTCCAGCTCAGGTTATGTTGGCAGGTTGGTTTCAAAACCGGTTAACCTCTGGAACATTGGTAGGAGTCTACTGGTTGAGAGTATGGGCCCCGGAGCCCAGCTACCTGGGCTTGAATCTCCGTTCTACCACTAACTAGAGATTGGTCTTTGGGCATGTCGTTTTCTGTGCCTCAGACTCTTCCCTGGTTAAACGGAACTAATAATAGCTACTGCACAAGACTGTTGAGTTAGTCATTACAAAGCTGCTTGCTACATCAGAGTCTGAACTAGTAAGCATTTAGTAAACCATTTCCACTGCCTCCATGATCACCATTGCCCCAGGGCAGTAGTCCTCTAAGTGGCCTTTTTTCTGTACCACCTGTAGCCTCTCTACCACAGTGCTACCAGCTGATCTTACTAAAATGAATAGTTGCTCATACACACTTTCTCCTTAAAGTCCTCAAGTATGTCTCTTCTGCTTTTGTTATGAGGACCAATCTGTCTTAAAGAATTGGCAGAACTCAGCCTGGTACGGCTGAGGGGAATCCATTACTCTTCTAGATTCTGTCCTTCAATGCTCAGGATCATCTTTTGATTGTCTTTCATGTTATTTGTTGGTTTACGCTTACTTAAGAGGGCGATTGCTGTATCTTTTGTCATTTGTGCAAAAGCCAGCCTTCACTATATTTCTGTAGGTGGAGTTACATCTTTATTAGTGGACTAGTATACAGATCTAGGCAAATGGAGGAATTTGAGGATGTGATTCTTCATTCTCAATCTGTCTCTTGCTCCTCCCTGGTTAGGTCTAGAAGAGGCTTTATTGTTTCTTCCCTGAGCTGTGCAGGTGTACTGTAGAGTTCCTTCTAACTTCTGGTTGATTACCACCTCCCAAAATGATGCAACATTAAAAAACATAAAATAAAAACAAGTAAAACCTTCCAGAGCATTGTTTCCTGGTAAGGGCAGACTTTTCTTTTTCTTCCTTATATATATGTATAAATATTTGATGTGCTTTTTATGTACAGGCCATTTAGATTGTTAGTGAATGAAAGACCCCTGCTGCTCTTCTCAAGTACTATTTCTTTTCCACTTGCATAATGTTCTTTTCATTCCCTACCCACTGACTGATAAATGTTATATTTTGGGCCTTGTCACTTCCAGTTTTAGCCTTGGTGTTCCTAATTTTGGTTAATTTTTTTTCCTCATTAGTTTTACCAGTTGTTGTTGAGATGTTTTCTGTTGCACAGTCTTAATATTTTTTCATAGAAGATTTATAAAGTCAAATGATGCCAAAAAGCCCATAAAAATTATCAGCAGTCCACTTTGCTCTACCATTCCCCTAATCCTACCCCCCCCCAACTCTGTGGCTGTTTTTTGGAGATATTTATCTATGCATTTTGAAATATTTGTAAGTGACTATTCCCTCAATTTTATTTCTTTTATAGTAGATCATGATTTTAAATTCAAGAAATTTCACCTTTTCTAGTTGATTTTAAAAAGAAATTGCAGATCTTCTTTAAGTCAGATTTAACTTGGTAAATTTCTCCTTAAAATTTGAACCTTAAATGTACATTTAAGGCCATTATTTTAAAGCATAAATGTTCATGAAATTTGTTTCTTTTACTTTCTTCATTATATTTGGTATTATAATTGCATATTTGTGGATCTTTTTCTAGTTTTTCAAAGTGAGTACTAAGTGTATTCTTAAGCTTGGTTCCCCTGACTCTTTCACCCTGCCCCTTCTTTTCCTTTTTAAAATAAATACAGTAAAAAGTGTACATTTTCTTTTCAGCATATGCTTTGCTGTGGTGCTAGATTTTTTTTTTTACATGAAATGATCTTTTCATTATTTTCTTTTTGACTGATTGTCTTGTTTTTTTTCTAATTTTATTAGAGTATGACCAATCAATATAATCTATACAAGCATTTAAAAAAGATTATTATTATTATTTTTTTAAAGATTTTATTTATTTATTTGACAGAGAGAGATCACAAGTAGGCAGAGAGGCAGGCAGAGAGAGAGAGAGGGGGAAGCAGGCTTCCTGCAGAGCAGAGAGCCCGAGGACCCTGGGATCATGACCTGAGCTGAAGGCAGAGGCTTAACCCACTGAGCCACCCAGGCACCCCAAAAAGATTATTTTAAAGTTCATTTTATGATACCTTTACAATTAATTTTTTTTCATTGTTTCATGGCACATACAAAATTGTAAACTCTGTACAAGAAATGGAGAGTTTTATATATAATTATTAAATCAAATTTCAGGGTTGTTTCTGCCATGTTCACTATGTCTACCTCATTTCTTTAAATCTGTCCATTTCTGACAAAGATACAGTGATTTCTTGTTTCAGTGAAATGTTTTTCAAGTTTTTCTTAAGTATTCAATACCTTTTGGTTTATATGGCATAGCTTTTAAACTGTTAATGCTCTTTGGTCCTCTTCATCTTGAATTCTACGTTGTGTGATATGAATGTAGCACTCACGCTTGCTTTCTTTTGGGGCCAATTAGCAGATAGTTCTTGGGCCATTCCTTCATCTTGAAACTGTTCTCAGTTGTTTGATGTTGTATTTCTTACGAACAGTCTGTATATACCCTTTGTCTTTTTAACCCAGCCTATCAATCTGTCTTTCAGTGGGAAAATCTAACTTCCTTTTTTATTCTGTGAGTAACATTTGATTTTTATTACTTTTTGCCTTGTTCATTATTTATATTTGTGACTTTTTCCATTTTTCTGGATTTCGCTTTCATTTTCATGTTGATGTTCATTTCTGAGTTTCCTCCTGTTTATGTGGCAGTTCTGTACTTTCCCATTTCATTATTGGCCACTTTCCCTTTCAATGGCCCATAATCCAATTTTTTTTCTACTTTGCCATGTAAAAATGATACCAACATTTTCCCTCACCGTAATACTCCAACCTTCTCTAAAATACCTGAATTTCTACAGAGATAATTTAATTTTTTAGATCCAGATTTTGGTTAGCTCTGTGTGTGTGTGTGTGTGTGTAACTCACATTCAGCACTTCTATTACATATTCCAGATTGTTGATTATCTACTTGGATTTAGTTCTATATAGAAAGTAAGGTACATTGCACTCCTATTTCCTCTCCTCTCCATCTTCCCACACATGAAAGGTCTCATTTCTAATTCAGTTACTGTTTGCTAAAATCCCTTCTCAGATCCTTTCTTAGATGGGGCAGTGGGTGATGTGCTCTTTGAATCCTTAAATTTTGGCCAACACTTCTTTCACACTGACTGTATGTGTAGGATGTTTGGGTGGTTCTGCTTTTTCTCTCAGCACTCTCAGTTTTCCTGTTCTTCTCATTTGCACTGTTACAAAGCCCCATGTAATTGCATTCTCTTTTAGTTTTAAGTAATTATTCTTTCTGGTAATATGTAAAGTTTTCTTTTTATCATTAAAGTTGAGGAATGTTAGCGTGATGTTCTGGAGTGTGTCTCTTTCACTAGTCCTGCCTGGATCTTTGAAGAGCCCTGTGAGGTTGCAACTTAGTCTTTCCCTTTTTTCCATATTACTTTAACTACTGCCTCACTCCCATCTTTTCCTTTTCCTCCTTCTAGAGATTCTTTTGGAACTTTTCCTATGGTTGGTACATCAGTTAGAGTTCCTCAGTCTGTTCTTCAGGTTCCTTCTCTTTTCCATTAATGATTTTCGTCTCTTTGTATCTTAACTTTATGCCTGAGATTTCTTCCAGTTGATCTGAATACCATCATCTAAAGTCTGTCTTGTCCTTTAATTTATCTACTGAATTACTCAGCTTGAGGGTTTTAGTTTTACATTTTATTTCACATAATATTTTAAACTCATAGAAACTGTTTTTTACTCTCCGTGTGCCTATTCTGAACTAATGATACTATTTTTAACCTCACTGTTTCATCTGTGTTCTTCAGAAAATCTGGTAGGTCTGCTCTCTCCTATTCTCACCAGCCCTTAGATATGTTATTTATATGTGCGTTGGAGTTTAGGTTGAGTTGTTAGGAGACCTTAGGTTTTTGTAATCCTAAAAGTGATGAACAGTACAGGCATCTCAGCCTCTACTGTAGAAGCAGGCATGTTGTGTGTTTCATGTGCACACACCTAGGAGACCCTCTACTTTCCTTCCGGTCTCTCTGCACTTCCAGCCTCAGGAGAAGACCACTCTTTTCCTTTTTCCCTCCAGTTGAGCACCTCCTGAATACCTTCGGATCAGGGAGGCTGACCATACTTGTGCACATTACCTGTGTGCCCAGCTCTTCTGAGTCTTACGTAGAGTCCAGAGTAAAGCAAGCCCCATATCAGTCCTCTTTCAAGATGCCTATAATCCCATGGCCACATTCTTCAGGCCCCATTCACAATCTGCTGGTTCCCAGGGCTGACTGGTTCAAGAAGGTCAGTGGGTTGGATTTGGGATTAAAGATGGGGGAGGTAAGTCAAATTGAAGGTCCCCCCTTTTCCCAGAATCCTGAATTTTTATACTTTATTTTTAGCTTCAAATGGTCTTTCACCCCTACAAACCATTTGTCATGTGTTTAATGGTGTTGCAGGAGAGACTTTTAGTTTGAAAGCCTATCTTTGACTCCTTTACCCGGTCTTTCGTATGCATAACCTCTTGGACTATATTACAGTATCTACAGTTTCTTTTCAGATGTACTGTGGACAAATAAACGTTTAGAGGAGAGTTTATTACTTTTGGATAAATAAAACTTTTCTGGGAGAGTTTATTTGTCCATATTCAAATTTCACTGAACAAGATAAGAATGATCTGAAAATCTTGCACCACACAGAAGCTAGTTGAAGTAGGACAGAGACCAAAAATAACAGCATAAGTAAAGAGAAGAGACAGGAGCTGGAGAAAGAATCAGCTTTGCATTATCAGTGGTATTAGGAAGAAGACATGGTGATAACACAGTAATCGAAAGCCACATATAATCAGAAACCTTATTTTGTCCACTAGTTAAGACCTTTTTGCAAGCTATCTTCTAGAGTTGCTGACAAGTAGTATTAGGAGCGATTATACATTAAAAGGACCCATTCTGTTCCAGAAAATTAAAACAAGGAAGCTTTCAGTAGCATCTGAGAGAAAAGAAAATACTATATTCTATATTGACAGGTAGTAAAGTTAGTGCAAATATGTATATGTATGTTTAAACACTCATTTGCCATAAATTTTTGAAATTTGAATTATTCACACTTGCAATCCCTAATATTGGTATTCAGTTTGTCCTAATGAGCCTCAGGCAAAGAGAATTTGAATTACACAACACGCACATGTAAACTTCACATTGAATGGTACTTAGTCTGTTCTGCTTAGTGGCACTTCATTTTGACGTTAATAATTTTTTTTAAAAAAGATTTTATTTACTTACTTGACAGAGAGAGAGAGAGAGATCACAAGTAGGCAGAGAGGCAGGCAGAGAGAGAGAGAGACAGGGAAGCAGGCTCTGCTGAGCAGAGAGTCCGATGCGGCCTCGATCCCCAGACCCTGAGATCAGGACCTAAGCCAAAAGCAGAGGCCTAACCCACTGAGCCACCCAGGCACCCTTGACATTAATAGTTTAATAAAAATTTTAAAAAGCCAGTGACCTGATCTTCAATATATATGGGATAGCTAGGCTGAGAATTAGTAAAAGCTTTTACTCTGAGTCAAATTCCTGACTTTGCATCTAAGTCTCTGTTGTATGGTCATTGCATGTATGACTATGGAGTCAGGGGACAGTACATCTGAACTTGGCCATTTACCACAAGGCCAAGGACAATGAAAATGTTGTCCAGTATACTAGGGACCATTCTTCCACCTTTTCGTTATTCCTAGAATTTTTATTTATCTGGGGTGTTGTTATGGAATATAGTTTTCTTTTTACTTCTCAGTTGTCTTAAGTTAAAGAAAACTTCTTGGTAAAGGGGCACGTGCTAGAATAGCTGGGTGCCTTGCTTTTATGAAGATTTTTTTGGGTTGGTGAAAAGCTGACAGTGGGCATTAAATACCTCGACCAACGTGGGAGTAAAAAGTTATAAAATTTCTGGAGTTTTATACTTCATATGTATGTAATTAAGACAAGAATTTAGACTTTCTTTCTTTTCTTTTTTTTTTTTTTTTAAGATTTTATCTATTTATTTGACAGAGAGAGAGAGATCACAAGTAGGCAGAGAGGCAGGCAGGGAAAGAGGAGGAAACAGGTCCCTGCTGAGCAGAGAGCCCAATGTGGGGCTCGATTCCAGGACCCTGGGATCATGACCTGAGCCCAAGGCAGAGGCTTAACCCACTGAGCCATCCAGGTGTCCCAAGAATTTAAACTTTCTGTGACAAAAAAGTCTGTGTCATATACCACTACGGACTTTGCATTAAGAATTCTTGTTTGTCCTATGAAAGGGTTTTAAAAGTCATAGAAGGACCTCTGTAGAAGTTTTTTTTGTTTCTTTTGGTGTTTTTTGGTACTGAAATTTACTATTTTTTAATGCTTAATATTTGAAAACATGTTGGTAGGTAAAAAATCTGTATTTTTAAGAGTCACGTTAAAAAAATATGTATAATACTCCTTGAAGGTTGATTATTAAGCAGCAATGCTTGGGTGTTCAAGAGTCGTAATTAAACTACTGATTGCAAATTATCGAAATTCAGTGAGTCAACAAACCAATTAAAAAAACTTACGGATATTAGATTTCAAATGTTCTTCCTTAATTTAGTTTGTCCATTATACTTTATTTTAATTATTCATAGTATTGCTTAACATGCCAGGAAATGTCTTGTAATGGAATTTATAAAATAATGTACTTTCAGTAATATGAATATTATCTTTAGCATTCTGCTTTTAAATCTCAATTGAGATGTTTTGTAAGGAATTATCTAGTTTGGTGCATAAAAGCATGTCATTGCATAGTAAATTTCTCCATTTTAGAAGTTTGAAACCAAATGCTCACTTGAGAAAAATAAATGGAATAATTGGTATTTGTCATTTTGTTGTTATTGTTGAGCAAATGAGAAAAAAAAATTGTGAGAAGAAAAAAATACATAGTCCCACTACTAACATAGAACAATAATTTTTCATTGAGTAGTACCTTTTTTTTTCAAGTTTTTATTTAAATGCCAGTTAGTTAACATACAATGTGATGTTAGTTTCTTGTATAGAATTGAGTGATTCCTCACTTGCATACATGGTGCTTATCACAAGTGTACTCCTTAATCCCCATCACCTATTTCACCCATTCCCCTCCCTCCCAAACATCTGTTTATTCTCTGTAGTTAAGAGTCTTATTTCTTGGGTTTTCCTCCCCACCCCCACCCCAATATTCATTTGTTTCTTAAATTCCATATATAGGAGTGCCTGGATGGCTCTTTGGTTAAGCATCTGTCTCTTGATCTCAGCTTAGGTCTTGATCTCAGAGTCATGAGTTCAAGCCCCACATTGGGCTACTTAAAAAAAAAATTTTCCACACATGGGTGAAATCATACAGTATCTGTCTTTCTCTGGCTGACTTGTTTCAGTTAGCATAAAACCCTAGTCCCATTCACATTGTTGCAAACAACAAAATTGACAAGATTTCATTCTCTTTTTATGGCTGAATAATATTCCAGTGTGTGTGTCTGTGTGTGCGCACACGCGTGTGTGTATTATACCACAGCTTCTTTATCCATTCATCAGTTGATGGACATTGGGGCTTTTTCCATAATTTGACACTTATCAGTAATGCTGCTGTAAACATAAAGGGGCATGTATCCCTTCAAATTAGTATTATTTTTAAAAGATTTTACTTATTTATTTGAGATCACAAGTAGGCAGAGAGGCAGGCAGAGGGAGAGGGGGAAACAGGTTCCCTCCTGAGCAGAGAGCCCAATGTGGGGCTCGATCCCAGGACCTGAGATCATAACCTGAACCGAAGGCAGAGGCTTAACCCACTGAGCCACGCAGGTGTCCCCAAATTAGTAATTTTGCATACTTTGGATATATACCTAATAATGCAATTGCTGGATTGTAGAGTAGTTTTATTTTTGACTTCTTGAGGCACCCCCATATTGTTTTCCACAGTGATTGCATCAGTTTGCGTTTCCACCAACAGAGCAGGAGTGTTCCTTTTATTCCATATCCTTGGCAACACTTGTCATTTCTTGTGTTTCTGATTGTAGCCATTCTAAGAAGTATGAGGTGATACCTCATTGTAGTTTTGGCTTGTATTTCTTTGATGATGAGTGATATTGAGCATCCTTTCATGTGTCTGTGGACCATCTGTATGTCTGTCTATTCATATCTTCTGCCCATTTTTTAACCGGATTGTTTTTTGGGTGTTGAGTTTTAGAAGTTCTTTATATATTTTGTATACTAATCCTTTATCAGATATGTCATTTGCAAATGTCTTCTCCCATTCTGTAGATTGCCTTTTAGTTTTGTTGATTTTTTCCTTCATATAGGGTATTCTTTTCTTTTCTTTTTTTTTTTTTTTAGGGTATTATTTTCTGATGTTTATTGATATATATGCTTATATATGCTTTTTTTTGGGCATGGGTTTTAAAAATGTTCATTTTAGGGAAAAGCATAACTCCTGCCCAGTATCTTTTCTATATCACGCCAGATATTGAAAGGATACAAGATTGGGTTACGTGTCACTGATTTTAAGTGGGTGAGCATAATAAGGAAACCATGGAGATGTAAATTCTGATTGAAAATTTGGACATTTATTCATTGTTGGTTCCATTAGGAAGTCAAAGTAAGCAAGAAAGAGCTTTTCTTTTATAGTATTGATGTGAGTTTTTGCACGTCAAGGATCTACTTCTGTTTACTATTAATGGTAGAGGTTCACAAATACGTTAAATATGGATTTAAATTTTGTTCCTAAATAGAAAGGTTCTGTGTAGTTTATATATTCTGGGGTACTTATATGAGTGAATTTTGGAACATTTAGAATGGAATAGGCAGTGATGAACTCTTTCCTTATTATTACACAACAATAATTACTAAGGACTTTGCAGTCCATTTAATAACTATCAGATCAAATCTTTCTTCTGTTAATTTTCTTTTCTTTGCTTGTAGATGGGAGACATATTTCTTAACTATTGAAATTTGGATGACAAAAAATAATTGCCTTTTATCTTAAATTGAGAATTATTTTCTTTCTTGAGTCTTGTGACTCTTTATATTATAAAGAAGCCACTTAAAATTTAATATTATCTGTGACCCTTGGCTATTTTTCTGCCTCCTTCTCAATCTTCGCTGGAGCTGAATGCTGCTCCCCAAGTATAATCTGTGCTTTGATCCCTCATTGTTGTGGTACACTCTAGTCCCTGCTCTCCAAGTACTTTCTCATTTATCTCTTCCTGGTAATTACCTGCTTATTCTTGAGTATCTAGTTCAGGCTTGAATTCTCCCCACATTTCTGAATAATTCTTGCCCAGTGGCCCCAATGGAATCAACAGCCCCCTTGGTTTTGTTGTCCTGGCATGTTATCGGTGGCTCTTGGAACCAGCATGACTCCTAGCTGTGTCCTATTTAATAAGAGTAGGGGCCATGTGTTAGGCTTCTGTGTATCTCCCAGAACAGGCCCTCAGTGAGCAACTGTTGACCTGAGATACTTAGAGCGCCCCGCTTGTTGGGACAAGGCAGACAGCTGGCCTCCCCGAATTCCTTGACCCTCGTGCCCCTTGCTCATGGTGCTCCTCACGCACCCTGTCCCCACCTGCTAGATCGAGGCTCTGGTTGGCAGAGAGCCTTCTCGTGCAGGTGGGATGTGCCAGGATGCTGGCTGATGCCTCCCGCTTGCTCCACAGCTCTGAGTCGCATCTTGTTGTCCCGTTTCTGCAGGACCCCAACAGGAGCATCCACACCAGCAGCAGCAGCAGCAGCAGCTGCAGCAGCAGCAGCAGCAGCAGCAGTAGCAGCAGCAGCAGCAGCTGTAGCAGCAGCAGCAGCAGCAGCAGTAGCAGCAGCAGCAGCAGCAGCAGCACCAGTTTTTCAAAGCCTCACAAATTAATGAAGGAGCACAAGGAAAAACCTTCTAAAGACTCCAGAGAACATAAAAGTGCCTTCAAAGAACCTTCCAGGGATCACAACAAATCTTCCAAAGAATCCTCTAAGAAACCCAAAGAAAACAAACCACTGAAAGAAGAAAAAATCGTTCCTAAGATGGCCTTCAAGGAACCGAAACCCATGTCGAAAGAGCCAAAACCGGACAGTAACTTACTCACCATCACCAGTGGACAGCAAGACAAGAAGGCTCCTAGTAAAAGGCCCCCCATTTCAGATTCCGAAGAACTCTCTGCCAAAAAAAGGAAAAAGAGTAGCTCAGAGGCTTTATTTAAGAGTTTTTCTAGTGCGCCACCACTGATTCTCACGTGTTCTGCCGACAAAAAACAGATAAAAGATAAATCTCACGTCAAGATGGGAAAGGTTAAAATTGAAAGTGAGACCTCCGAGAAGAAGAAATCAACGTTACCGCCATTTGACGATATCGTGGATCCCAACGATTCCGACGTGGAGGAGAACATGTCCTCCAAATCTGATGTGAGTAGCCTTGTTGGTTTCCCTCCTTTCCCTTGTTAGTCTTCAGAGTCTGTTTCACGTGGCTGCAGGATAAGGAGCCAGGGAAGAAAAGGACAGCTGAGCCATAAGATGGTAGCATGGAAGTGCTTAGAAATGAATTTCCTTAACTAATGGAAAGAAGGAAATGAAATCGTTAAAGGATCTGCACACATTTGGGCAGTGATTTAAATTGTTAAAGGAGAGATACATTCCATAGTATAATAATGGGCCATTTGAATTGCAGTAGAAAAACCGAGATGCTCATTAGAGCTTAGTTACTGTGCTTTTTGGTGATTGCTGGTTTAGGAAAGTGAGAAAGATACAATAAAACTTGAATATATGAGAAAATGAATTTAAAAGAGAAAGTTAGGAAATATTGGGGTGCAGCTCTAATGTTGATGTTTTTGATTGGTGCAATGAAGTAATTTGTTTATAGGCTGGTAATAGTGTTTTTTCAAACAGTTTTAGTTTAATTGAGGTCACAATGATTCATATCGATTTAAAATGAATAATTTGCTAGATTTCAACTTACATATGTACTCGTGAAACCAGGTGGTGGTATTTGAAATTTGAAACATTTAATTTTGTTTTCATTGACTAGCCATTGATTTGGGAGAGGGCGGGGCGCCTGGGTGGCTCAGTTGGTTAAGCAGCTGCCTTCGGCTCAGGTCATGATCCCAGCATCCTGGGATCGAGTCCCACATCGGGCTCCTTGCTCGGCAGGGAGCCTGCTTCTCCTTCTGCCTCTGCCTGCCATTCTGTCTGCCTGTGCTTGCTCTCTCGCCATCTCTCTCTGATAAATAAATAAAATCTTTAATAAAAAAAAAATAAAATGAATAATTTGCTAGATTTCAACTTACATATGTACTCGTGAAACCAGGTGGTGGTATTTGAAATTTGAAACATTTAATTTTGTTTTCATTGACTAGCCATTGATTTGGGAGAGGGCGGGGAGTGGAATCTTCATTACGTTTTTGCCGATTGGTAGGATTATCATTTGTGGATGCCTAAAAGACTATCTGACCATCTGACACCCCTCCAAAATGTTATCTAATGTTGAGATTTAAACTAATAATTACAGACTTCTTTGAGTTGAAAGGAATTTCACATTATCTGTTCTAATTTCCCACTGGTATAAAAAATCTTACGCTTCTATCAACAGAAGTATTAGTAATTTAAATGATTTTTTTATAGATTATTTATTTATTTATTTGATAGAGAGAGATCACAAGTAGGCAGAGAGGCAGGCAGAGAGAGAGAAGGGGGAAGCAGGCTCCCTGCTGAGCAGAGAGCCCTACATGGGGCTTGATCCCAGGACCCTGAGATCATGACCTGAGCCGAAGACAGAGACTTAAACCACTGAGCCACCCAGGCACCCCAGAAGTATTAGTAATTTAAAAGGTATTACGATCCATTTCTGGAGAAAGAACATTATTTACTATGTTCCATTTCTGGAGAAAGAACATTATTTACTATGAAATCACGCTCACTTTGTTACAGACTTTTGCCATCTTTAGTTACTTATTAGTTATGATCAGTCCAAATAATCTCCTTACTTTGGCTTGCCACTATTTCTAAACGATGATCAAGGTAGGTGTCTCACTAAAACTTGCTAGCCATTTGAGAATATTTCTCTTTCTGTTCCATGGGTTCACCATATACATATTCCTAATTCAAATGCTAGCAGAGATGAGGGAACTTCGGAGCAGATTCTCTATCCTGCATTTGTGCTGGAGATAAGGGCAGCCAGGGTTAGGACTTGGCATCGGTACTGATCCCAGTTGGCAAGAGACTACTTCCTTCTGTGCAACCCTCTACAGCTAATCTTGAAAAAATACTTTTTTAAGATTTCATTTTTATTTATTTTAGTGAGAGTGTGAGCAAGCAGGGAATGGGGAAGCAGAGGGATAGGGACTGAGACTCTGAAGCAGCTCCATGCTCAATGTGGAGCCTGATGTGGGGCTGCATCCCACAACCTTGAAATCATGACCTGAGCTGAAACCAAGAGTCGGTCACCTAACTGACTGAGGCATCCCTAATCTTGAAAATTTGTTTAAAAGATTATTTATTTATTTATTAGGGACAGAGTGAGAGAGAGAGGGAGTGAGTGTGCATGCATGAGTAGGGTGAGGGGCAGAGGGAGAAGTAGGCTTCCCCACAGCAGGGAGCCAGCTCAATCCCAGGACTTGGAGATCGTGACCTGAGCCGAAGGCAGATGCCCAACCAACTGAGCCACCCAGGTGCCCCCCCAACCTTGAAATATTAAAAGCAAATCAGATTGGGAGTACAGTAGCATATAAAATACAAGATATTGGGGTCATTCGTCCCAGTGTTTGGTACATATTTTATAGTGATAGTTTATTGAATGAAGATGAGAACTGATGGATTTGTTCAGTATCTCAAACATCTGTTTTTCCTTCTGTGCTTTTTACTTAAGCTCTTCTTAATACAAAACTTGTTCTTAATGCAGATGTTATTTGGAAATTCTTTTTTGTATGTTTGACTTTTAGTTCAGATCACACTAAAATGTTCATTGAGCCTCTTGGGGTGTGATTAGTCCATCAAGATTGTCAGGTTTAGCAACTTTGTCTTTCTGTATTCTGACACGTTGTCATTCTTGTAGAGCAGAGGTTTTCAAATAGTGGCTTGTGATTCACTAGTGAGCCATGAAACCGATTTAGCATGTCATCAGCAGTATTAAAAAAAATCAGAATGCATTGTAATTAGCATGGGTAAGTAATGGTTTTTAAAATTTTTATTTCATGGGATGTGTGTATTCCTTATTGTAGGTCATGGTCAAATTCTGAAAGGCATCTTTCTTGAATGTTTGCTAATTTATGAGAAGATCAAATGACATTTATAAAGCAAAGCTCTTTCTTCATGAAATTATCCCAAATAATCATTCTCTTTAGATAATTCTGTATATTCTTGTTTTTTTATCTCTTGCTCCCTTCCTTTTATGTATGATTTATAAGATATAGCTTTTCGTAAACTTCATGTTCAACTTAGTATATTTATCCAAAGCAGCATCTTTTTTTTTTTTTTTAAAGATTTTGTTTATTTATTTGACAGACAGAGATCACAAGTACGCAGAGAGGCAGGCGGAGAGAGAGGAGGAAGCAGGCTCCTTGCTGAGCAGGGAGCCCGATGCAGGGCTCGATCTGAGGACCCTGGGACCATGACCCAAGCCGAAGGCAGAGGCTTTAACCCACTGAGCCACCCAGGTCCCCCCAAAGCAATATCTTAAAAAATCTTTTGGAGTGAAGAGTTAGAATTGTAATTCTTTGCAATAGGTAGAAAGGTTTCAAAAACAATTCATGAGCCACATATCCGATGATTGCTACAGGAGTTTTTATAATGGGTTCTGCACATCAGTACAGAGAAAGCCACTAAAGACTTTTGGGCATTATTTGGGTATAAAACCCAACAGATACACTTTCTTTATCAGTTTTCTGGTAGTAATGCTTTTCTTCTTGTTGTTGTTGGTTTAATTCTCTGTGTGTAGGTGGTGAAGACAAAGAGCATTGACAAAGTGGTTCCAAATAAGCCAGTGCCCAAAACACCTTTCTGTGAGCAGGGGCGATAAAAAGGGACTGAAATTCCCTTTATCCAGTAGTAGAAATCACCTTTGTTTGGCCTTCTTCCTACTTGTTGTCTCTCCTATGGGCAAGCCAGAAGGAAGGGGAGGCCACTGCAATGAAGAGCCATGAGGAGCCCAGATCCTCCCTTGGCCAGTAACAGATTTGATAGCATGAGACAGGCCAAACTTCAGGGGTCCAACTTCACGATGTCCTGGATGGTGAATGTGTCTGCATCTGAGTAAGTGTGGAAAGATGACCGTCAGTCTTTACTGGATAAAGACTAACCTGCTTCCCAGCTTTGTTACTTGAATATAAGCCAGACTTGTGTTCATTTATGGCAGATGGGGTAGTGGGGGTAATTTTAGACACAGCAGGCAGAGATCATGGACTTCGAAACAGAAGAAAGAGACAAAAAGAAATTGGAAAAGTGTGAAGAATTAAGAAGGGTGAGGGAGAAGAGATTATTTAGCTGGTAAACCTGCAAACACATCTTACCTCAGTGTATGCTAGTTATAATTAAAAGGAAAAACTTTTTAAAGAACCTTTTCCCATAATGAAGGTAGATTCAGGTTTTATATGGGAATAAAATCAGTGTTATTATGATGGATTTGGAAGCATGGATTGCGATTCATATGGTTCTTTTTGGTTAAGATTTTTTGTACTTTGCATAGAAAAGTAGAAGTACATCCATGCCTACATGTTTTTTTGAGGGATCATTTAGTAAGTGCTTAGGCAGGTAGGTAGGTAGTCAAGTAATCGAATAATTAGGAGTTTATACT
Organism: Neogale vison; assembly: GCF_020171115.1. Classification (NCBI taxonomy): domain Eukaryota; kingdom Metazoa; phylum Chordata; class Mammalia; order Carnivora; family Mustelidae; genus Neogale; species Neogale vison. Next base: position 48,541,249 of record NC_058099.1, read on the forward strand.
GTGGTGTTGGACAGGCTATGTTTTGAACCCCAGCTCTTCAGGGATCTTAGGCAAACGTTTTTAACCTTCTGTATTTCTTAATTCTTTTGTAAGATGGAGATCATAATAGTGTTTATTACGTAGTATTATTATGAAAATTGTCAGTCTGGGTAAAAGTATGTATCATGTTAACCAAAAAATACTAGTTAACTATGATTATGTATGATGCGGCTTCTGGAAATCTTTATAACCTATAGCTTTGGAAGAGATCTTTTGCTCTTCAAAAATAATGTAGAATTCTAGAGTCCCTTTTCAAGGGTGTGGGTTATATGTTTTTCAGGGGAAAAAGTACTTGGCATCTATGTCCTGTTGCTCTGAATTTTGTCTTGAGGCATATGGCCTTGATATGCATTTGTTGCATGGTAACGGGAAAAATACAGGATGAAGAGTCTACGTTTTAAATCAAAAGTTAATCCAAAGTTTCCCAGGATCTTTTAGCTTTTAAATTAAAATAGGTAAAGGACAAGAACAGCTAGCACTGCATTAGGGAGGCACTCAGTTGTTTCTTTATTCTTGTTCCTATTAAAGGAGGACATCCGAAGAAATGACTTACCTTTGGGTGATTATTAATGTTAACACAGAATAATTTTTAAATACGTTTTGCAATCCCTGAAGTGTTTTTTCTTTTCTAAAGAAATTTAATATTATCACATGAAAGCCCATCAGTGATTTTTTTTCCCCCTACAGAATTCAAGAGTTACACGGTGGGTGGATAGGGAGGCAGAAGGACTGGTTTATAGTTGGGTGAGCATTTCGCAAATACAGAAATCATGATAAGAGCATGTTTTCACTACGTCCGTAAGTGTTAGCATTAAGAATATTTTACCTTCAAGAATTTAGGTAATCCTGTTGGAGTAAAGCTGTCTTGGTTTAGGAAATTACCATTTTGGGGTCATAATGGTCATTTATGGAAAGTGACCTCACTAATGCAGCTGGAAGGGTGAGGATCATATTAGCATCAACTAAAAGTTTATTATTGGAGTTTGTATTCACTTGTTTCAACTTTAATTGACAATTAAAAAGAACCCAAATTATCTGTCGCCTTTCCCATAATTTCCTAGGTTTTGTTTTCTCCATATAATTCTGCTTCTGAAAGAGAAGTCTGTGGAGTTGATCTTGTTTTGTGATAGAGGAAGCTTGGTATTTATAGCAGAGAAGGAGAGGAAAAAGAATAAAATAAAATTGTAATAACTGTTTTTAAGCAGATTTGGTTATGGTAGTAATTTCCTTATCATTGCCTTTGCTTTTTGCCTTGCTTTAATAGAGATTTAATTGTAATTTAAAAGCACAGTTGTTAAAAGTTTTAATTGTCTTTCTCCTTGAAAATGGGCAGATTACATTTGGTACAATGTTACGTACTTCAGCCTGCAGAGATTGTAATCCTGTCTTTTGTCACTTGGCCTCAGCAGAGTGCTTTCTTGGCTAAAATCTTCCCGGAGGAAAAAGGATGAAATCTCAGATGCCTTTTACCAAGGGTTGGGTGGTGGTTCAGCTACAGGATAAAAGCTGCAAATCACCTTAGCCGAAGTTTCTTTTGAAAAGAAAAAAAGAAGGAAAAAGAAACTTCCCTTCTTTTGTTGTGCCTCATTTCCTCCCACCCCACCCTGTTCTTTGCCCTGCTTAAACTGTTTGGGAGCTGGCCCTAAACGTCCTGCTGTTGAAGTCTTGGCCTGAGGTTTTTATGGGATGGAAGGTTGTGGCAGTCAGAGAAGAAGGTCTTTATTGTGTTTTCAAAGTGGCTCTTTAATGACTTGTAATTCCAGCACATGCAAGAGCTGTAAAGTCTGCAAGTATGGTGAGCGAGCAGCTGGAGAGGCCATTCATTAAAGGGCTGCCCTGCCTGGTTGGGGGGTGGGGGTGCAGGGGGGGGATGACTCTTATTTTGGACTCCTGTTCTCTGCATTTCATAACTGGAGGTAAATTTATCTGAAGGGTTGCTGTTCTTCCTCGGGTAGATTCTGTGTAAGATATGATGGGCAGAGGGCAGGGGATGGCGCAGCCAATCAACTGTTGGTTTCTTCAGCCACTTTCCTAACTTAGTCCAAGAAAGGAATTTGGAGCAGTTGCAAGGGTGATTTTTACTTTAAGACAGAATTAGGGGCTTCCTCTCTTTCTTGTTTGGGTACCATACTGAGCCTCAGTTGTTTCTCAGCTTTTAAATTAAATAATTCCTTAGAAGTCTTTCAGTAGCTGAGGGCCGTGGACAGAACAGGAGGTTCTATCATTGCAGAGTTGGTTACCATCAGTAATTGCCAACACTCCTCATTTTTACTTACTTGTATTGAATTGAATCTCTCAATAAAGTCCATGAGCTTCCTTTAAGAGAGCTCCATTGCCTGTTCATTGCACTACTGTTCCTTACTCCAGGGCCCATGATCTTTACCTAATTGTCTTCATCTGTCATCTTTAGACACAAAGATGTGATTCAACATGGTCTTTGCGTGACCTGCATTCCCATTCCACAGAGACCTCGTATACCTGTAGTTGAACATGTCTTGAGTGCTTTTTGTGTGCCAGTCACCAGTCTAAGCACTTGACTCATTTTAACTCACTTAACCCTCCAAACAACTTTATGAAATAGGTACTATTATCCCCATTTTATAGATAGGGAAACTGAGGCCCAAAGGTTTGGAGACTTGCCCAGAGTTGCCGGCTGGTGGATCCAGAATTTGATCCCACTTGTTAGCATGTTCACTCAAGAGGAATTTTGGAATGAAGCAAATCTGATTTTCCCACGAATTCATACTGCATTTGCAGAGATGGGCTCCATGAAGTTGGCCTCACTGCTGTGAAAGCCTTTGATGTCATAGCCTTGTTCCATTTATGAGTCATGGTTCTCTGACCTACCTGTTGATTTGGGCTTTTACCAACAGCCCTCAGGAAGTGACAGGCTGTCCTTTGAGCTGGGTTTGGCACGCATCCGAAAATGAGGGAGGAGCTTTGAAATGTCCAGGAATCTGACTTCTCACACAGGCTTGCTGCAAGTACGGCAGACTCTCCTGGTTCTGGAGTTCACATTATTACATCAGCAGCACTGTTTCCCTGCTCCCAGAATTCTCTCTCTTGATTTTGCAAGTATTTGTGTTTAACAGAGCTGAGTTGTAATATCAGGCTTTCCCAGAAGGTGCCACCAAATAACAAATGGTGTCCTATAGTCCGATGATCACTTTTTTTTGAATCTCCTATTTTGTAATTCTAGGTTATACTGTCTGTAAGTTACTCAAAATGTAGTCTGTGCTTCCTGTGAATCATGAGGCAAGATAATGCAATGGCATAGGTTGGAGGGTGGTTTTCTTTTGGTGTCTAGGTAATTATTTCACCAAGTTTGAGAAATTGTCCTCAGTAGGTAACAATTTATGACTGTAAACTTCCAAGGCAGCATCAAGGTCCACAAAGAAAAATCACCCCTGCGAGGCTACTTTAGGTCACTAAAGGTGACTGCACAGTGAGATGTTCCCCCAGATAAAGTCAAAGATCCTTCTATTAGGAGAAGATGGGAAAGCATTTACTAATGTATTTGGGGACAACAAACTTTGCCGTTGAATTCTGAAGATAGAGAGGATAGAGATGTGGGGGAATTGGGATAGGGAGAAATATTCAGAATTGGTGACAGAGAAAAGGAAATTTTCTTGCCTTTCTTAGTTATGAGAGAAAATGTATGAGATCCTTGGATGTGATGTGATGTTATGTTATGTTACATATTGATTTAACCATTTTTTGGTTCAAGTATAATTAACAAGTTTCAAGTATAATGATACAACAGTTCTATACATTAGCACTCATCACATTAGCTGTACTCTTAATCCTCTTCACCTATTTCACGCATTTCTCCTACCTACCTCCCCTCTGGCAACCACCAGTTTGTTCTCTATATTTAAGAGTCTGCTCTTTTATGTTTCTCCTTTTCTCTTTGTTCATTTGTTTCTTAAGTTTTAGAAATGAGTGAAATCATATGGTATTTGTCTTTCTCTGACTTATTTTTGCTTATAATGGCATTATATCCTATAGATCCATTCATATTGTCGCAAATGGCAACATGTCATTCTTTTTTTATGACTGAGTAGTATTCCATTGTGGTAGAAAATGGTGGTATATATCACATCTTCTACAGTCGTTCATCTGTTGATGGGTACTTGGGCTGCTTTCA